>NC_135761.1:44095030-44469494 GCF_052425735.1 Oculina patagonica
GCAGCGAAGAGTACTATAAACGATTCCAAACATGCAAAGAGTGCCCGTCAAGGTCGTGGATGGTAGGGCAGTTGACCATCACCACAGTTTTGTTGGTCATACTCGTTGTGGTCATCGTTTGGACAAGCATAAGGAAAAGCAAGCAGAGCAAACAGCGTCCTCCAGTAGACATTATTTTGGCCAGGTTGAAAATCATCATAGGATTTTACCAAGTCACATATGGTTTACTAGAAACGTTCTCTTTTGTGCAGTGGCCAGATTCCTTGGCTGCTATCTCAAAGTATTCAGAAATGCTACAACTGAATGTCTTTCAGATTGCTCCGTTACATTGCCTAATTCCAAAACTCAAAGTCGACGCTTTTGGAAGTTTGTTTGCCATTTTGGGGATGAACGCTTCAGCTGTAGTCTTCGCATTGGTAGCCTACTGGGTTAGAAAAATAAAGATCTTAGGAAATCACAAACTAAACAATGAATCCAAGGAGAGGAAAATTTCCCAGACCAAAGAACTGGTTTATAGAAACTTGTTTTTCTTCTTGTTTGTGACGTACCTCAGCACATGTTCTAAGACTGCAAATGTTCTCCCGCTCGCCTGCCGTGAGATCTGCTATGAAGAGAAAGGTGATATTTGCTTAAAGTACCTTAAATCTGACTTCACTGTTGAATGTCGCAATTCAAGTTACAAGCGTTTGGTCGTCGTTGCATATTGTGCAGTTGTCTACATCGTCGGCCTGCCATTGGCCGCCTACGTAGTTCTGTGGAAGAAACATGCAGAAATCAAGGTAACGGAAGACGAGTCAAGACCCCACCAAAACTTGAAAAGTGAACTAGCAGCAGGCATGCGGTTTCTCTGTGAGAATTACAACGCCAAATCGTGGTATTGGGAACTTGTGGAGACGCTCCGAAAACTCATCTTAACATCAGGTGTTATCCTTGTGGGAGGAGAGAGCAGGGCGTACGTTGGCTTAGCTTGTGTCGTTTCGGGACTCTATGGAATGTTCTTTGCATATGTAAGCCCAGTGGAAGACCGTTTTGAAAACAAATTGATGCTCATATCGCTTGCTGTTACTTTTGTCAATCTGGGCATTGGCGCTGTCAGTAAGATCCCCAAGGAAAATGTTCCAGCTTCGATTGACCCGTACGTGGACTCTGTTATGTTCAAGATACTGGTGATTGGAGCAAACACGCTGGTGATAGGCTTACTAGTTGGTAAGTGTTTGTAAAAACACGTTTGCATGTAACAAAGTGATTACGAGAAAAAAAACGTTTAAAACAACTGTCCCCAGCCAATCCTTAAAAAAGTCACTATATCGTCGGACTTGAAGGCAGCCACAACCAGTATAAGTTTGAAATACTTAATAGACCTTTTTCGCCTTGGCGGATTGTTTTCCCATCATGATCACTTGATCATGATGTTCTCTAGAGAACGTTCCTTCTATCCACATACACACGCGACTATTTGAAAATTTGAATGCAAGAATTCTCAAGAGTATCATCACATGGTCTGTAATGGGGCAACAGAACGCCCAAGCGAAAAAAGGTCTGTTAAGCTAGTACTTCATTTATTTAAAAGAATTCTTAATTAAAAATGGCTGTGGCAAAAAAAGTTTAAGAAAAAATACGTCTTCTTTGTCAGACAGAGCAAAATAATCTCTTTTAACAAAACAATACTTTTACATTTATTAAGTCCTTTTCACCTAAAAGTAAATTTGTCGGAAACAAAAAAGAGCAGTTTTCCAAAAAACAATAATTAAAAATTTATTTAAATCAAAGACAATCATTATGACATCCCTGGCATTTGCATCGACATTCGAATAAAGGAAATACGAGTGAGCGTACAATTCACTACGCTCCCACGAGATGTTCAGGTAGACATTTATTGGCATTCCATGGCAACAAAACCTGCTATGTGTTATATCTTTGTAGAAATATTAAAATATCTGTTGAATTCGACGCTTTTCTTTCAGTTCAGTACGCTGTCTACCTGTACCACTTCATAAAAGAATGGCGCAAGAATCCTACATGGTCCATGTCGTGTTGTCTGGCAATGCTGCTGCCACTGAATGACCTGCAGGGCGAACTACGAGGTTTGGCGGGAAGGAACGTCATGAGACAGCAGCTACAAAGTGGTAGGATCGGTATGCCATCTGTGGCGGGTGCTGTGAAGGACACTGGAGCTGTCGACTTTGAGCTTGAGGAGGAGGATGACGAGGCGTCAGAAAATGAGGACCAACATAGCAATAGTCATAGTCCGCGAATAGTTAGAAGCCTTGAAAATGTATCCACCAATGATCTCGATACTCCACTGTAAACAGGGACACACTAGCGAATAAGAAAACAACCTTATCCATGAAAATAGTCATCCCAGTGCATGTGTTTCTTTATCGCCCGACCATCCGAACCTAAAAAAGTGGATAAGCGATTCTTGCCAATTGTTTATACATCTTCTACACCTAGGACTTTCCCTGAACATCCCTGAATATCGACAGGTGATCGCGTAGGAGCAGAAAGTGGGGGGGAGGGATGGGGTGTGCGCCGGGAAAGTCATGCAAGAACGACAAGGATCACAAGACACCCCCGCGACCACGCCCACCGCATCCCAGGGGGCGGGGCCGGCCACGACGACAAAGGCCAGTTGAAGGATATGTATATGACTTTATTAAAGCCGCCATTTTGGATCTGCCAACCTGAATCGTACTGTAAATAACTGAAATTGATACAGTCCAAGCCAGTATGCTAATGGCATGTACAATAAAACAAATCGCATCATATAAAAATATAGAATTATGTTTAAAATGACGACATTAACCAGACATGCTTGTTATAATGACGTTGCCATGGCAACGTCGAAAATCATGGACACGTAGTTGAGAGATCACAGACACGTAGTTGACAGTTAAGAGGATAAGATTGTGCATTAATGCGAGTAAAATATATTGGTTAGAATTCCTTTGTTTGATCTGTCAGTGGAGAAGCGAAACTGGGGCGGTACATCTCATCTCTGCCCGGGTAGAGGGACACCTGTATTAAAGGGATGGAGATACTCATCGGAAAATTTGAATAAAACGCCCTCAAGAATACCGATACAGGCGTCGTTCAAGCTTTCTTATCCCTAAAATATGCCCTTTTTCATTTGTAATCAGTCTAGTCCCCAAACAGGCCTTGACGGCGCTTTTTAGTTCTTCTTGGGCAACCCTAAAAGAGACCATAGCGGCCTTAAATATTGGCACTCTGTACTGAACATTGTTAAGTGCCACCGTAAAATATACAAGTTCAATATGGACAGGAATACATAGGCTCTCCACACAGTACGTCTCGAGATATAGCTTTTAGCTCACTATCAACTATGCGCTGATCAGGTGCTTTATCTGCTGCTCTTTAAGTAATAAAAGATTTTTTTTTTCGAGCAAAGATGAAGATTGTTTATTTTATGGGTTACCAGCGCGTTTATGTTTAGACCGTCTAGACTGTTTTTTTTTTATTTCTTCTCGATCGGCAAGCCTAAACGAGACCATAGCGGCTTTAAATATTGGTACTCTGTACTTAACATTATAAAGTGCCACCGTAAAATATGGACAGGAATACATAGGTTCTCCACACAGTTCGCCCCGAGATATAGCTTTTAGCTCGCTATCAACTAAGCGCTGATCCGGTGCTTTTTAAGTAATAAAAGATCTGTCCTTTCGAGCAAATAAGAGTATTGTTTATTTTATGGGTTACCAGCACGTTTATGTTAAGGTTGTTGGCTTGAAACATGTCGACGAATAAATTGTTTGAGGTGATGTTGCACGAGACGATTTTTAACAGCGATTTTAAATAGCGATTTTTACCGAATGGTAATGAGGGAGTGATGATCGCGAACTGAGTGACGTCCCTCCATACCGCACATGACAGTAACGTGACAGAAGGTTAAACGCCATTCAGCACGTCCTTCCATACCTCATCCCAGGGCCCCCGGAAAAGACAAGGGGAACACATCCCTGGTGAAAAAAACCCACGACCGAAGCCCACAATGACCCCACAACCAAACGCAAATAGAGTGAGCCCGCGTACCAGCTACTCGCCACCCACTCATAGACGCCTCAAGACGCGCCAAAGGAATCCAAACCGAGACAAAGGACCAGGGAGGACGCGGGCCGAGAGGCCAACGAGCACCCACACGAAAGAAAGGCAAAAACCGAACGAAACCCACTCCCCCCCGCCACCCGCCCCCTCACCGCCGCCCCCCCCGCAAAGCAACAACGAAAAAGGACAGGCGGGGGCCTGAGAGACCCGACGGGACCAACGAATAAAATGAGATGTTTGGATAGAAAAAGCGAGGCGGCACTCACGAATACACCGAGGTGCTGAAGAGCCTTTGATTAATCCATGTTACTTATGTTGCACGAGTGGATTTTTAACGCAAGATTTAAAATTCTTACAACAATGTTGCAAGATTTGAATTTTTAACACGGCAATTTTGTGTTGAAAAGCGGCGATAAGAATCATCTCGTGTAACATATCTTTAACGAAGGACTTGTCCTAGTGAATAAAAAAACCTGTAAAGTACAGAGAGTACAGAGAGCATAAATTTTAATTACCTTAATTTTAAAATAGTCACTGAAGCTACCCTGCCAATTAATTAGCAAACCCTTTTCATTTAGATTTTTTTTTTCATGTTGAAGTTTTTTGCCAACCCTTAACTGATATTCTTCAATTGACCAATAGGTCATTTTTCGATAAATTAAAATTCTAGCTTGGCTTTGAGGCTCGGAGAAATAAAACAAACGTAATTAGTTATTCATCTCTCTACCTCGATGTGATACCTTTAGTTTTATAAGCCAAACTTGTAAAAGTCAGAATTTCAATTTATTGTAATTGGCCTATATTTTGCAAAAAAGGCGGGAACAAATTTATTGCAGTGGATTATTAAATTACCCAGTTGAGTCAGTCTTGCCTTGCATCAATTTAACTACGAAGGCGAATGTTGTTTGCATGGGAGTACTTTTGTTATTTTATGTTTAAATAATTTTGATTTTTATCTCTGGATGCAAAGAAAATATACTCAATGAACAGTATTTACGCCAGGCAGTTTCCCTGAGTCGAATAAACAATTTATTAAACGCCAATTTCAGCTGCCTGTTATTCACGTATATTTCAGCAATATTGAGGTGCGCTAATTATGTTGGCCATGAGTTACTATTTACTGCTGTGAATTGACTAAACTTTAATTAAAAGCTACAGCAGGTGAAAATTAGGCATAAGTTATTGCTTGTTACGCTTCTAAATAAGTGCATCTAGGAAAACACTATCACTTCTGTGTAATTTTTTTGCGGAATAAGAACTAGCCCAAGTTTATGGATCGATTTGTAATTAGGTTTTTCCCATCGCTCTTTTAACTAAGATTAGAAAACAAATACGAATTTTGCGTTCATGAATTTGTACATTGATATAACTGTAATTTTCAAAACACTAAAGAACAGTAGAATATCTCTATTTGGTTATGCGAAATGTTTAGCATTCGTCATATAGAATAGACTGCTTGAGACGCCATCTAAACACCACTTCTTATTTAATAAAGAATTGAAAGCATAATCACGAGCACGCAGCAAGCCGAGAGAGTAAATTAAAGTTTGTATTTATTTTACATATTTATTTTACTCCTTCAATTGTTTGCCACAGCTATGACAGGAAACGTCAGCTAATGACCTATTTTGGTAATAGCAGTGAGAGCGAGGCGCAAATAGTCGATCTAGATAGATCTAAAGCGTCTCTTAAAATGGTGCGGTGATTAACGGTGCGAAGGTGTAGTTATTTCGACATTATGCCACCTTAAAAATTAATTTCACGACAGGTTGTTAAAGTGCAGGTTTATGAATAATGACTGTCTTTAAGCAGCGTGGTTTTGACCGTTTTTCTTTCTTTAAATAAGGGCGAAGAGTGGATTATCATAAGCGCCTAAAAGAGGTAAGTTTATAACAGTTGGAGTTCCACAAATTAAACAAAACAGTTGAGATATAAGCATAAGGTCGAGCGAAGTACCTGAGCTTGTAATTATGCTAGCAAGCAATTTGCATTTAAGACATTTTTTTCTTTACGAGTATTTTAACCGCAATAGTTATAAAAATTGCTTAATTCACCCCGTTCAGGTGTAGAAAATCGATGATGCCTTTGAAGATAGAGAAACACTTTGTTACAAATTGAAGAATAATATTGTGCTTGGTTGTTCAACCAGTGGGTTGCTTTTTCTTATGCTAGACACGCAAATTACGCGTCTATATAATCATCCCTGCCAGACGTGGTGTGAATAAAGATAGACCATTACAGGTTATGCGTCTAGGAGAACTCAGTGTTTATTTTAAGAGTGCATCTTTAACGACACACACCGTAATGACATGTGTGCCGTCTGACGCTTGGTCTAATGCAGACAAGAAGACGCATTTGGCATTGCTTCTGAAGATTTTCTCTGTAGTTTCTGTGACCCTCGTATTAAAAAAACGAACGTAACGTATTTGCGAACAGAAAAAAAATGATGTTTTTCAAATTATAATGCAAAAAGGCAACTATAAGGCAACTCTCTCAATATATACCAATTCATGTTTAATTTTAATTTTTGTCATTTATCAAGGTAAATCCTCTTGTTCCTTTGATGAAATTGTTTTTAATGTAAATTAGTAGAAACTCATCCCAGCTCTCTTAGAAATCTGGGAATCTGCATGGTTGACTGTCGTTTTCTTTTCACTAATGTTTGGCTTAAAATAGCCTAAAATTGTAGGTTTTAAACAACAATCAATTAGACTACTCGCCCTCCTTTTCTACGAGCGATAGTCAACTCGGCTGTGCGTCGTTGACTATTTACTCAAAGTAAACGATGGCGAAGGTGGGAAGTCCAATTGTTTATTAGAATGCCATAAGCAATATATATGTTAAAAAGGATAAAATATGCGCTTATTGCAATAATGGTTCTTTTCACTCTGGTTTCCAACAGTGCAGGTCACAATTCGCTGTTAAGGTTGGTGCGGTTCTTCAGAGTAAAAAAAGAGCATTACATTACATTACAACCAGCGTGGAAATGTCAAAGGAAAGGTCTAAGGTCAAAAATAAGAGTTGCATTTTGTCGAATAGTTACTCATTATCTGTTGTTTCTATGGTTACCTAACGCTGTGAATTTGTATGTATTTGTGTCATCGAAAGAGAAAATGTTTACTTGTCATATAAATTAATCAAGCTTTCAAGTCGAGATCATCAAACGGTTATGCATTTCCCTACCCACTCTGTGCTGGTTATTATTCAATAACTTAAAATTAATTGATAAATATTAATATTTACGAAATTTAATTGTCCGCCACCTCATACCTTTAAAAATCTAAATTTGCAATCCATTAACTTGCAGAATGAAATTGATGCATAACATGTCACTTCTAATGCAAAGGACGCTGCTGGTTCTATTTGTATTTGCCGTGTATACAAAAGGTAGAATTTTAGTTTATCTCTTGGCCAATTTATATTTTGTCGTTCGTATTAGTCGCATTTGTTATTCGTGTATTTATTCGTTCATTGCCTTTTAGATAGTAGAAGTTGAAAAAAAAAATACCAAAGCGTAATAAGAATTTTTGTCTGTAAGCTTCCTTACTGGAGCAACCTTACCATTTTGCCCTCAATGAACTGTAAACTAACGGTACAGAAAAGCATGCAACAGGGACGGCGGAGCCGTGGGGGCGGGGGGTAAGCCCACCCCCCCCCACCCGAAAAAAAGACACGAGAAGAGCAAGCCCCCCACTTCAAGTCACTAGTCATCCCCCCTACCTGGAAAAATGCTCCGCCGTCCCTGTGCAATACGATGCTTCTTTTATAAATGAGAATCGCTTAGCCAAGATGGTATTTGGGCTGAGCGAAGTAATTAAAATACAGTTACAAAAAAAATTTCAGGAAATTTTGAATTATAATTACAAATTCGATACAATACCATGGACTAAAAGGAATGATCTCATTAGTTTCCGCATAAATAAAAATAACTTTCTCTTTTGACACTTTTTATTGCATTTCTTGGAGAGCCCAACACAATGAGACTGTAGTATAGTAAAAATATACTATTGTAATAATAGCCTTGTTTATAAAACGAAAATTAAATAAATGTTCCATTCTGCTTTCAATACAGGTGCGATTTCTGCACCATGTTCCTTCAAAGTTGAAGGCCCAAAGGGTACCATAAGTTTTCCTCGCTTGGGGAGTATAACTGACTGCAGTTGGCTGATTACAGCGCCACTTAACCACAGCATTTTCTTGACATTTGCCACATTTGAGTTATATTACAAAGCTGATATTCCCGGTGAACTGGACAAAGAAACAACTCGGCTACAAATCTGGGACGGCGAAGATGAGTATGCCACCTTACTCGGAAGTTTTCGTGGCACTAAAAGACCGTTTTCATTGCAATCAAGCGGTCGCAATCTTTTTCTTCGTCTTATTGTTGACCCAAATGCACCTCTTTGTAACTTTGAAGGATGTTACGTTTCCATGACTACCAAAGGTACAGTAAAAACTGTGCTTCTTTATGCTATCTGAAGTAGTAAGAGTTTTTATACATGTTAGTACTCAGATCTGTTTAGTAAGGTAATCATACTTGTCAAAAAATGTTTTTTCTACACTTGAGGGCATTTATGAAAATTGAAAAGGCATTTAAACCAGACAGGGTATAATTTCCAAGTAACATTGTGCTTACACTGTTTTGCTGAGCTAAGGGGGACTTGTGTCAAAGCTTCCTAGTTTTCAGTGAAATATTGGAAGTCAGTAATTAAAGTTGTAATTAAACAATAATTCCAAGCTTACACGGCGCATCCTTACTCCATTTGAGCTCAAAGTGGTCATATGTCCAAAGGGGTTACATGACACATTGAAATTTCAAACCATCAGGGCTAAATATTGGTGTAAATATTGGTGGTCACACTTGAATTCTCATTTTTATAAGCAAACAAAGTTTGCACAAGTTCTAATTCAGCTCACATGTCAGCTCTCGTTTTAAATAAAGACAGAAAAATGTCAAGAAAAGTACTAAGTGTAACAGATGTGCAAGGAAGGTACTGAAGTCGTTCAGTCTAAAATCTCGCAGAACGTAACATGCTTCGTTAGATCTTAAAAAAAAAAAAATTCTGGTGCCACCACACCTTATAAAAGTAATAAACTACTGCTCGTTAATTTTATTGAACTTTTATACTCGAATATAATTGTTGTGATTGTATGTTTGTCTCGTCTGTTTTAGAAAAACCCATATTAAAGATACCAGCTGCTGTTGTGAAAGCTCTTCCAGATTATTGGTTGTGGTGTTCAGCAGAGGGAACTCCGCCTGTATATATAGGAATAATGAAAAATGGCAACGTTTTAACAAATAGCACTGGGTATGCGATGGTCCGTGTTAATAACGAGGGTACGTACAGATGCGTTGCAAGTAATAAGGCAGGAATGGACTCCAAGGACATACAAGTCACTTTGTCGACAAGTAAGTTCGTCCTCATTTTACAGTGCGGCGCGCCTTACCGTGGCCACCCAACAAACGTTTTTACAAGAATGCTCTCGTAATATTATTATTGGTTTGACGAACACGCCTTCTTGCAAAGTTGAATACGATCAAATGGATACTTGTTACATCGAATGTATCAACAAAAGTCACAAAACGCAATAAAAACGTAAAACATAACAAGATGGCACTTATAAAAAAAGTTTGTTGGGTGGCCACGGTAAGGCGCGTCGCACTGTTATAGGCTATTCCCTGCTAAATAAAGGGTTTAAAGGTTAAGTCTACATACCAGCCTAGTGGCCCATCAGGCAGGAGCCTGTGCCGGTTTTCGTAACCCCCTGGAGGCAACCTCGTTCCCAGGGCTTTTCTCTTGGTAATTTGCAACGACGTTTGCTGGATTGGATGCTGGTTTGTTAAATAATGTAAGCTATTATATTTTGGCAGCAATGGATAGCGGGTTGTCGTATTATATTTAATATATTACTTCTTGCTCTTAAAACAAGTTTTTTAATATTTATATTCATCTCATAATAACATATGATAGACATCTTAGGTAAATAGTGTAATTTATCACCAGTTTTGAACGCAGGCTTGTCAAATTGGCTGACTTCAACATTCTTTTAACATTTGTTAAGGATTGTATTTAATACTAGATCACAAACAGCAGCAGCTATTCTATAAGTAACAAGTTCACTGGCTTTTTTCCTTTATCGTTTCATACATATATTTTGGGCTTAGGACGCCCCTTTTTTCCGTTTACCATCGAACGCCTTTCCTAATTTTGCGCATGTCGGTCGGTCGGGTAAAACTTTAAACCAAGAAAACGAAATGTGGTCACAATTTGAACATGGCGGCAAAAGAGAAAGAAAAGATCGATGATGTGGTTAAATCAGTCAAGAAAAGCGAGAACAAGCAAACAATCAACACCCTTTTGCGATCTGCGAGCATCTACGACTTTCCAGCAGCCGCTGGAATAGAAGGTCTCTTTTTTTGGGGGGGGGGGGGGGAGGCGCAAAATGTAGGTAGGTTAGACGTAAAAGAGGGGCGGCCTACCTAAAACTTGCTTTCTTCTTCTTACAGATTGTGACAAACAGTGTGTTGGTTATGGTCAATTAGCTGGTGGAAGGGCACATAATTACTTCGGCTGTCGGCTTACACCTTATCCTGACAACATTTTTAAGTGTGCGCCAACAATTTCCGCGGAAATGTAAGTTGGCTGAAAGTAAACTGTTTTATTGATAAGAGAACTACAGAGCGCTTTTCTTGTTAATTGTAAATAGTCAGAATTCAAATAATCTTTACGTAGTAGATAAAATATGAGCGGGAGATCTGTATGGGCGGTTACAATGGCGAGCCGATAGGCGAGCCATTGTAACGCCCATACAGTCGGACGACATTTTATTCTACTTGCGAAATGAAAACAATAAATTGAATGCAAAGTATTGTTATGCGAATCAGTAGAGATCTGTATCAAAAGTTAATGAATACTAATTAGCTGAGTAGGAGTCTGTATCAAAAGTTAATTCTATTGTTTGATTTGTATTGGGGTTACAGTTGTGTGCATGTGATCTGAATAGTGTGCTGGGATTGGTTTGCACCCTCATGAATAATTTATGAATTTTACAATAAATGTTACAGATGTCCGTACTTTTTAAGATAAAGCGTGCGTCTAGAACATTTGCAGAGCTCGTGTCGTCATTGGAAAAATTTCTCTTTTTGAGCCTTTAGTCAATTGGGAGCTATAATTGTGACACCAGGGGCCATTCTTTATATCTGATCCTCGGCTTTAATTCATTGCACTATCAAAGACACATTATTCATAAGACGCTCTCAATCCGGCGAGGGATTTACAACCTTTTCGGGAGTTCCCCCAACCTCCCCCGGGGTTTTTTTACCCCAAAAGCCCAAACATGTAATCGCATTAAAATGAGTTTCACTCTATACCTTCCTTTTATTGATTCGGTTGTAATATGATTTTTTTTAGAGAAGCTATTTGTGACAGGTATTATATTAAAGTTTCTTCATAGACTTTTCATGTAGCTTATAATTAAAGAAGTTCTTTTATAACAAGATCCAAAGGAGCAATTTTAATTCAGTTCAGGAAATTAAATTATGAAATCACACAATAACTCTTTTATTCCCTTTAAGGACTTTGAGAGAAAACAAGATTCGTGAAATACCAGAGAACAGCTTTCATAGTATGGGCAGCTTGAGAATATTGTACGTATAACAAAGAATAATTCTTAAATATCCTGTTAACGAAATACTGTTAATTAACTAATGCTAAAATCATTAACCTTGTGCACAACATTTTATATGCAGGGGAGGGAGAGGAGAGGTGCTCATGCAAAGCCTCGCCCCTTTTTACTTCAAGCCATAGTTAGTAGAGGGAGACTAACTATGTTCAAGAAGAAGCATCATTCTCAGCATTATATTTCAGATATGTCCAGGATTGAACGCTAATGAGATGCACGTTCCTCATGACAGGCATCACAAAGTGTCCTTATTAATAAAAATTCACCAAAACACACTAAATTTTGTCAAATATGAAGTAATATGGAAATGTCAAATAACACAGTCAAACATGAAGTACTCATTAAACAATACCTGCGTTCATTGTTATATTTGGGAATGGGGAGGGGGTGGGACATCGTCTCTTCCCCTGTACTTGAATCGAGTTGAACGTTCAAAAATTCCAAACCCGTAATTATTCTTCACTATTGCCCATAGCTTTGTTTTCATCGTTAACCAAACATGGTGTTTATGCAAAGAAACATATGGAAAGACTACACGTACCCATACTTTTCACTCTCTCCTCTTACTCATGTGACAGCCAGTACATTATTTATCGGGACTTGAGTGTGTTATGTGACAAACATGAAGGTTTTTTGGCGTACCTGATTTGTTTCATAGAGACCTTCGGTGGAATGAAATACGTACGCTCAATTCAGATGTCTTCCGAGATCTTAAAGAACTCAGAGAATTGTAAGTTAAAGGAAAACGTTATTCTCTATAGACCGATATGCTTTCAGGTAAATCAGAATACAAGATATTTTCCTGACAATGAAATTAATGTATTTTATTTTCCCTAAACTTCTTGAATTTTACATGAAGTATGCTGCCATTATTAACCTCTCTGAAGTTATTCGTCCATGGGAAGACTATGGAACTTTTTCTTATTCATGTTTCTGTCTTTTGTTGTAGTTGTGGACTTTGTTAGAATGATTCCACCCATTAACGCTTAATAGAGGTTTTTTTTTTAAATACTTACATATGCATGAGATGAATGTAAATAGCCCTGTTTCCTAATATTATATTAAGAACGCATTGTAACTAAATGAGAAAAAAGTAAAATAAAAGTTTCTTTATACATAACACAACTTTGAATAAATGTTTAATAAGCGTGCATATATTATCACCTTTCAGGTTGCTAGGAGTTAACAAAATCGAAGGCCTACCTGATGGTATTTTTCAAACACTGTCGAACTTACAGATCCTGTGAGTAACTTGGACACTTTTTCTGTTGCCATTCATTGCTATTTTTTTCATTACGTCTTTTTCTTTTCTTCTGCCAGTATGTCTAAGATATCATGCCCCGTTTATGTATTAAATGTCCGTTTAGTTTGCCACGAACATACTTAGGAAGAGGACAACATTTTGAATCCCCGACGAAATGGAACCCGCGACCTTCCGTTTGGTTTTGCTGTTAGTTGTCTTCTGCTTGAAGATTTCTTTTCTAATTAATTTGCAATTTTTTGTTTCCTTTCAGTGATATAAGTTCAAATCAAATAGAAATGCTCCCGAGAGGAATATTAGCAAATGTGATTACCCTTCAACGACTGTAAGCAAGTTGTTATTTAATACGTTATTTTGTAAGCCAGTTTTTTTTTTTCGTTTTGTTACTGTAAATCACCCCTAGATATAAAAGAATGGAGACAAGAATTAATTCTCTAGCAATGTTCCCTTATTGCAACAAAAGCCAATGCTGTTTGGTAAAGTAATTACATATTATTGTTAGTTAACGCAATTAAGGTATTTTCACTTTAAACGGAAGGAACTAATACACATATCGATTTTCAATTTTTTTAGCGACGCTAGCCTAAACAAGATTAACGAGCTTTACAATGAAACATTCAGGAATTTGTCGTCACTTGTGCGACTGTAAGTTATAAAAAATCACCAAGTTTACAATGGACATTAAGGATATTTATCTGATTTTGCAATTTACTTGTTAATAATATTCCCGGGCGACGTTGCAGGATTTTTTTAAATAAATAGATCTTTTAGATATTTCCTTGACATAGCAATATTCTGAACCTGAGACAATTAAATTAGATGATCTTTACATTCTTAACAATTTTTGAACTTGCCAAGTTTTTTCGTACTAATTTCGATTCAGTTAGACTTTACGTAAACACATATCATGGAAATTATTTTTGAGAAGAGCTTTGTTAGTTTTGTCAAGTTACAACTGCTTCGTTTACAATAATGATATTATTTGTAATCAAATCATACTGATTTTAATAAGTGGCTTTCTGATTCTGACCGTTATGAATTAAAATGTGAAAAGTACCATCCCTAATGAACAAATGATACTCTTCTGTGAATCTTTATAAACAGATCATAGAATTTCAAAAGTACTTGGCAACTAAGAACGTATAATAATATGTTATTGAAATCACACTTATATTAACTAATGCTCTTCCTTTGCCGCTGCTTTTTTTTTCAGAAACTTGGAAAGAAATAGAATTGCAAATCTTCCTGCTGGTGTTTTTGACAACCTAAAGTCCCTGTCGTATTTGTACGTATCACTTAATTGAAAGCTTCGAGTGATTCTTTAACGTATCGCCTCATGTTGTGAACTGGGCTTCTCCTCTTTATTTTTGTTTAGTGAGTTATTGAAAATAAAAATTAGGAAAAAATGGTTGGCGAGAGTAAACTAAAGACAAAGAAATGTGGTTCTTAACAAAGCCTTAGACATAATAATTGAGCTCAGCTACTTCTAATGAATAGTTTGGATTCCCAGTTTACGCAGCCACAAGCATCAAAAGTAGACTTTATTCAGCCATTTGGTTTGTTTTGTTTCTTTTTTTTTTTTTAATAAGTAAGGGACTTTATTGGGTTAGTTTCGCTTCATGATTTTGTCCTTCTCCCAGGAATTTACTTGGAAACAAGATAGAGATTCTGCCGCCTGGTGTTTTCAGAAATCTTAAGACATTAAAGACGCTGTAAGTTACTTTTAACCGTCGGACGTTCAAGCAAATTCACACCCCCACGGCTGACTCGTCCCCAGTCGTCTCTCATGCGAAAATTGCATGTTGAGCAGTCGACTCAAGACGGACTCAAAAGACGACTGGGGACGAGTCAGCCCCCACGGTGGTACAAAGCGCGAGGGGAATGGGTGAATTAAACCCCCTGTTTTTTCACTGAGCAGAAAGCTCTTTTTTTTCATCATCATCATCATCATCATTTATTTGCCACTTCAGAAATAAACATACAAATTAAAAGAAATTAAAAAGATAGGGCGAGGAGACCTCCAAGAAACCACAAGGCTTATGGGGGAGGCCACCTCGGGTTAGCAATAAGTTAGTAATTTCGCTGTGAATGTGCAGCTAGGCCAATTTCAGATTCATAAATAACTTATGTTTTGAATAAAAAAATATCATTTGTCTATAAAGAAAATGTTAAAGATTTGTCATTTTTAACTCGGAAAAGAGTTGTAGTGGGCGAAGTGAATTCACTCCTTCACTCCTTCACTCCATCACTCTTTCACTCGTTTCCTGTTAGACATATGCACGCAATGCGTGCAAGTGTTTTAATGCCTCTAGAGAATTAGACCTTTTCTCTGATACCTACATTTCTTGTTAAATTACATAAAATTAACATGCTTAGTCACCAACCGTTTTATTAATGTCAGTTTTCTTGAAATAATATTATGATATTTATTCAGCTATAAGCCGAGACCGTAAACCTTTGGTTTTTTAGAACCAGTTATAAAAAACTAACCCAAAACATTCAGCTAAAGATGAATTTATTTCATTACGATTTGGTGAAAAAAATCGCTCGACTTATAGCCAATGATATTATTATTATTGTTATTATTATTCGTTACCTTCAAATAACAAAAAGGAAAAATAAAAAGAAAGAAATCAATTTGCAACAGATGGGAACTCTATCTCTTGGCCTTTCGGTCTGCTCTCGATCAGTATTTGATGACAATCAAAGTGAAGTAAACAGAAGTTTGAAAAGTATAACATCATTTGTATTAGCAAACCTTTATTTGTCAGTTTGTTGTTTTCGATTCTTGTTTCATGATAACTTTTCCGAGTTTAGTGGCTTAGAGCCACTTTTAGTTATTTAAAATAGATTGTAACAGATTATAGTAAATAAATTAAAACATATTTTTAGCCAGAATTTATTTATAAATTCCCCTGTTTCAACCAGATCTCTTGGTGCGTTTTCAGGGAACTGGGAAGTAACAAAATCAAGGAATTACCAACAGGCGTATTTCAAGAAACAAATTTACTGAGACACCTGTAAGTTCCTATGTACTTTAAAGCTAAGAAATGCTTGTTGGTTGTATTTTGTTTTCCAGTCATACGCGTTTGCTGAACAAATAATAATGCTCTGCTTTCGTAAAGAGGAAACACATTGTTAAGTTGTAAGAGGTTTTCTCTGGCAAAGACACTGGCTGGAACATTACTTGTTTCAGTATTCAAGTTACTGACGCTATTGAATCATATAAATCTATTTCCCAAACTACTATCATCCAATAATTTACATTCGCCTTAGAAGGGCTAGCTCGCTATTCCCCGGATTAACAATTTCTACTTATGGGGACCGTTCGTTCACACCAAGACTCGAGAATTCACATCCGTTACCTGTTGGTAATGCACAGCTTAATTTCTATCTAGTATAACTTTTACTCTACTTGATTTTTTTAAATTTTTTTCTCCATTTTATAAATTCCTCAAATTTGATATTTTTGTAAGATTGTATACGCATTGTGGCTTTGAAACATGCGTCAAAATAACTGTTAACATTTACACTTATTTTCAGTTCAGGGAAGGGTTTTGAGACTCAGTATTGCACACGTGTAGCAACATGTAAAGCAAACAGAGTTATAGCCGACCATCTAAATTTTATCTTAAATTTAGGGACTTGGGTGTTAACTCAATAAAATATCTTGAAGCGGACGTCTTTCAAAAGATGACTCTTCTGGAAACACTGTAAGCGGCTTTTTTCTTGGTTTATTGTAATAAAAGCAAACAAACTGGTCAAAAGATGGATATTAATGTGTACTGTTTTAAACATACCAAGGCAATGTTATAAGTCCACTATGGAGATGCTAGGAACAATTAAGCATGTACCTACCTCCTAATAATAGAATAACCGATCTCTGGCGGACCAACTTAAGATTACATTACATGGTCAAAATCTCAATATCCTTTCACAAAATAATTCAGCTCAGGTAGTTAATAATTTGCTGCTTTTTATTAAGGTTATGCAATTACTCAAAGAAGCCTAATCTTTGAATTGTAAAATTACTTTAATAGATTTTGATGGGAACTAATCAAATAATGCTAATGCTTTCCTATTTCAGGAATCTGCGAATCAATGAAATTGGAAACATACCACGTGACAGCTTTAAGAATCTCAAGGAGCTAAGGCAATTGTAAGGATCATTAATATCCAGCACGAAGTAAAAGCATTCTATATTCATCCTGACAGGCAATTTTAGAGAGCCATAGAGAGTGCGTGTTTTTTAAGTGACTACCATATATCTGTTGTTGTTTATTTGTTTGTTTTGTTTCTGTGTGTGTATATTTGTTTATTTGTTTACATGTTTTGAGGATTTGATAAAAGTTTTATAAATCAGAAGTTTCATATAATGTCAATGTTACTGTCATAGTTTGTTTATGAGATAATGTTTGCCTTTTGCTTTGTATATAAAAGCGTCATCAAAGTTCTTTAACTCGTCCTGGCCTTTTAATACTCATCGTTCACTTAGGTATTTGATGACCAACAAGCTTGTTTTCCTTGAGGATGGACTTCTTCAAAGTAACACCAAGCTCGGAAAATTGTAAGTGCGTCATGAATCAAGGATATAGCGACCGTTTTTTTCAACAAAAGGGGTGTAAAGGTCGAAATGGTAATTAAAGGTATCGAATCCTGAGTTATATACAAAGTAAAGGATCGGATGCTATTTCATTATACAGGGAACTTTTGCCAGTTTACTCTAAAATGCACCAGCACTACTCACTTTCATCGAGTATTTAAACACTCGTTGTGTTTAAACACTCGTTGATACTGTTTAAAAACACTAGCAATTTACTTTCAAATATCATATCTTCGTATATCCTTCATTTAAACTTTTACTTATTTCTCTCCAAAACAGGGAACTAAGTGAAAACCAGTTAACGACAATTCCGGCGAACTTGATGGGTAACCTATCGTCTTTACTAACTCTGTGAGTAAAATATAATGGTAATTTTTTATATTCGTATGTATTTTAAACTTTCATATTTATTTTCGCTTCAATTCGTCTGTATCATTGCTTTGATCAAAATAGCCAAAATTAGCATTACCAAGCACGATCATAAACTGTAGTACATTTTATTTTAAGAGAGGTATTTAATTCAGTCATGCAGACACTGATATTCCATTTATTTGAACATTATTAGAGTTTTTAACGGGTATTCATTCTTTTTTGGCAGAACATTGGGAGATAATCAGTTGAAGGAAATTCCTCAACAAGTTGGTTCAATGAAAAACCTGCAACTACTGTGAGTTATGTGAAATATTTAGTTATCACCCAAAACGATAAATTCGTTTTATAACATTAGTAATTAAAGCGTAAAATTACTTTTACAGGGATCTATCAAGGAATAAAATTGAGCGCATTCCAGTCAGATTATTGGCCAAACTTAATCAGCTCAAACTGCTGTAAGTCATTTCGCAACATGTAGGTATATATGTGTTTGAAAGTGTTGACTCGAGCTTATGATAACATGTTCCAGCTAAAATTAATGCCTGACCATACTTAATTTTCCTGATGCTAGAGAGTAAAGAGGGAAAAGCCTTACTCACCAAAGACGTTGTACACTGAGTCATATATAAGCAGTCGCGGTCCTTCATAAGATAAATACGATATTACATATAAGAATTTCAAAACTTATTTCTGATGAAGTCTTATTTTCGCTTCTTGAATGCGTTAATTTTTGTTTTGTTTTATTCATTTCAGATCATTTGGAGAATATTTATTTTTACTTATGAGAGAACATGTATTCATTTGTGTACAAATCTCTTAATTGATAAAGTTATTACATTTAACGAACAATCAAGCCAAATCGAACGGTATCATATTTCGCACAAGTAATACTTATACAAACAGTCCTCTTGTTTGCATAAGAATATACTTCAGTCATATGCTATATAACTACTACTATATGGGTCTTGTCCTAAGGGCCGAATCGCACTAGCGGACAAGTTTTAAATGTCATAACATTTTTTACAAAAACAAATTGTCGCGACAAGTCAGAGACATTTTGAAGAAAACAAAAGGTGTAACTATTAGTACAATAGCTCTGCACGTGCTTCTGCCATCCCTGTACATTTCTCAGAACGGCCGTCTTGGGCAAACATCAAATATGCAGTACAACGCGGTAAAAAAATCTAAAACAATTGGCATTTAAAGTACGCGTTCTCTAATTCTAACATTTGGCCGAAACACTTCACTTATAAATATGCTTTGCCTCTCGCGAAAAGATTTTGCGGCTGGATTACGATAGTGAGAGCCACATCACGGTGCATACTAGCTATCCCAACAACTTTTGAGTGCGTGTTGTTTTTCGGTGCAATTTGGGCCAAACACAATAGCCAATCAACAACGTATTGTTATCTAGCATTACGAGGAGCATGGGAATGCGACTTGTCATGAAAAGTCCTGCCTTGAGGCAGGACTTCGGCCCCTTTGATGATTTGTCCGTTTTGACAAAATTTGCCCTTGTCCAACAAGTCGTTCGCACTTGTTTTTGCAATTGTTTGACAACATCTATCGCGCGTGCAACGCGAACCAATCATAAGACAACTGCTTCTTTGTTTTCCTGAAATGTTGGACAAGTTCTAGGTCTCAAAAAACGCACTCGCACTTGTTTTCTGTGACAAGTGACACGTTAATGATGAAATCAATCAATTGTTACAAAATTTGTCCGCTAGTGCGATTCGGCCCTAAGTTGATTTCGTGTATTAAATTTAATTGTTGCCTCGTGTGTTTTTACAGGACATTACAACGGAATAGGATTAGCTCCATATCAAGTCAGACTTTTGCGAACCTTACTGACCTGGAATACTTGTAAGCTAGAAATCATGCTCATTCTCTATTCGCAAAGAATCTTTCGACGTTTGGTATATAAACACAATGTGTATAAATTGGTCCATTTTATCTTTCAGACTGCTAAACAAAAACACCCTCAGTTCGATTCCTGATGAAGCTTTCTTAAATCTACGAAAACTTAAAATACTGTAAGTTTTTATTACATATCCATTCTTTGACATTTATATTTCTGGTTATATTTATGGTTGAAGGTTTTTTATTATTATTATAAATTTTTTCATGCAAATAACTTTTCCTACGGATTAGCACTATTTCCTCAGAGACGTAATATTTTGAAATGTCTTTCAGCATGCTCTCTGATAACAAAATAGTTTCCGTTGGAGACAAGGCATTTATAATTGGTAACTCCAGTTCGAGAATGTAAGTATCCCTATGTTGTTATTGTTCCTTTGTTTGTTTGTTTGTTTGTTTTGTTTGTTTGTTTGTTTTTTTTTTTGTTTTTTTTTTCCTTGGCTTGTGTTTAAAATTGCGATCTGGCCAGGCTACATAAAATGTTCTATTAAATAGATTTAGCCAAGCCTAAAAGCGGAGCTCCCCGGTAATTTACTTTGCCCTTTATTAAAATATCTAAATTCACTGACCGTAGGCATAAAAAATAGTTAATGAGCCCGCAGTCCAATAGAAAAACCATTTTTCGGTCAGTGGTCAACTTTATAAAAACGCGTTACCTCGATGAGTTATACACCTGAGCCCGCGATATGATCACGTGATACTGGTCAGCGGATACCTTGTATTGACAGCTGTCAATTGACCATAAATTGGATGCCCAGTAACAAATAGATGAGTGTTTATCTATTTCTGAAGTGCGCAACACCGTACGTACGCCGTACGCGCCCGCGAGCCATGCCGCTAGCCATGATGACCATGAAAACTCAAGTTCATGGTTTTCCTATTTCTGTGAATTTTCTATGGGTATGGGGCTCCGCTCTGCGGCCCTTCGGGCCGCTGTGGAGCTCCGCTAAAAATCCACCCGTACGTCCAACAGTCCATTTAAAAACTTAAGAAATGAATAATTATTTCCAATCTGTTCTTTCCCCAACTTACATGTATTATCGATAGCTGGCAATAACGGTTAACTCTAGATCTACAGCTACTAAAAGAGATGTTTAAATATATTTTATTAGATATTTGATACGCACAGCCTTGAAAACAGTGGAACTTGAGTCACTTGAGGGCCTCGGCGGTTTAAAAACGAAAATGCAAGTAATTTTCCATTTATATTGGCATATGTAGGGAGGTAGAATTATAATAAAATCTAAGCAACTCGTTCAATAACAAGTTTAAATCAAACTTATTGGGCTACTTGATTACATTCGTTAACCTATTCCACGGATACAGCAAATTCATATGTTTTTTGTCAAATTCTATTTTAGATGTTTTTTGTAGAAAATCAACGTTAGGTTAGTTTTTTTATATAAAAAACCGGCCATTTATCTTTTAACCAATGTTATTTTTGCAGAAGTATGAATGAAGGAGAAATAGGCTCATTGGCGTTTAAAGACAAGAATGGTTCTTCCCGTTGTAGCATTCATCTGTAAGTTGCCTGTGAATTTCTTAGATCATTTATGTTGTATAATTCATTTTTTTTCGCCGTTCTCTACACAATACAACGTAGAACGTGCAACGCATTCAGAGCACTAATTCGCTTTATAAAATGAGTTCCGTTTAAAAAATTAAAAGCACAGTGGAACTCTGAGAAAAAAGTCACACCTTTGAGATCTCTAAAACGGATGGGGACGCAGAAATTGTCGCCATGCTTTCAAACTACGGTCAAAAGCAATAACAGTGTACAATCTTTATAGTTGTTTGCATCCTTGTACGGTGTATATCATTTCTAAGCATTAAAATGCATAAGATAAAACTCAGGGAATCTTTTTTGTATTTTGAAAACAAGTTACTAAAATGGCGGACTTTTTTAAATGTGTGACGTTGTTTTTCGTGTTATGACCTCATATATTCTATTTTTTTTATCTAGGGGTGTTGGACAAAGCGAAGATGAATATGTCCAATTCGATGACATTGCGGAAAGTATGAAGCACGCATTACGCAGCGCCCTCCAGCAATCTGGTTTTGCAGGAACATCATTCCACGGTCCTTCTGTAACATTTCTGCCTTGTCCTACTGGAACATTTGTTAATTCTTCAGCGAAAGGCTATCCAGGCTGTCAAATGTGCCCTCCAGGTAAAAACATCGATGTAATGTTATATAATAGCCAGAAAATGAGGATACTTTGGATAAAATCTATCCATTACCATTTCCTCATTCATTCATTCATTCATTCATTCATTCATTCATTCATTCAGAACTTGGGCGTTATCCTTTAATCATTGACATAAAAACCTCAATCTTCAGCTATTGGCAAAGACTGAAGTATTGTTGTAATAACGTTTTGTTAAGTGAGGCATTTCAATATGCAACAACATCTACAACATTTTTTGATGTTGCAATTAACGAAGAAATGCATCAAGAAACAGAACCGATAACCCGGCAACACATCAAGAACGGTCGATTAACCATGAGGAAAACCCTCAGAAATAAGTATTCACAAAACTGGCTGGGCACCCAGAATAGTTCATCGTCAACTTCAAGAGAAAAATTTACACACAAGGAAGTTAAAAAGAGCTATGAATTTGAGAATTACCTAACAACAGTTAAAAACCCAGCGCACAGAATAAGCCTGACAAAGCTTAGATTAGGATGTCATACATTACGAATACAGACTGGAAAATATGAAAATAAAGGAGCATCAATCCCAGTAGAGCAAAGAACATGCTTGGTATGTAAAAAAAATTGCGTAGAAGACGAAAAGCATTTTTTGATGTGTTGCCAGGGATTTACAACCATAAGACATGAATTATGTTCTCACATTTCTAAGGTTGATGTAAGGTACATATATTTAAGTGAGAACGAGAGGATTAAGTACCTACTTAGAGCTGACAATGAACATACATCAAAAGTAGTAGGTAAATATATACATTCAATGTTTCAAAAAAGGAAAGAGCTTCTTAACTTACAAGCACAATGAACATTATAATTTATTTAATTTTTACATATATTGACATTATGAATTGTATAAGAATCAAATTTTTGTTATTTGTTAAATGTATTAGTAAATGTTAAAACCTTTGTTGTAAACAGACCAATACCTCCCTTTGGAGAGTAAGGCGCAATAAAGATATACTATTACTATTACTATTCATTCATTCATTCATTCATTCATTCATTCATTCATTCATTCATTCATTCATTCATTCATTCATTCATTCATTCATTCATTCATTCGTTTGTTCATTCTTTCTTTTCTTCGTTTGTTCGTTCGTTCACTAATTCATTCATTCATCCATTTATTTATTCATTCATTCATTCATTCGTTCGTTCATCTATCCAACTGTGTTTTCCTTTCTTCCTTCTGTTCCTTATCCTCTCATTCCAATAACAACCTTCGGGTTCGCCTCTGGAGTAAACGGCGGGGTCTATGATCTTATGTGAGACCCTTCCTGGCTATGCCATGCTGATGAGTCCTTACAAGGACGAAACAGCTGTCCATGGCTGCCACTCCACGGGTAATATGCTGTGCGCATGCGTACAGGTCTTGGCCGGGCCGTGGAGATGTGTCGTGTGACCATTGCATTCAGTGGTTTATTTTTGACATTTTTATGTCGTCACACATGCATCCCTATTAATTTAGTGGATCCACATCTCCTTGCGCATTGCCAAGACCGTTCTACAGTCCCAGCCACAGCTCCCATATGGTTCCATATGGAGCTGGGGTTTAAAGCAACCTTCGGGTTCGCCTCTAAAGTAAACGGCGGGGTCTATGATCTTATGTGAGACCCTTCCTGGCTATGCCATGCTGATAAGTCCTTACAAGAACCAAACAGCTGTAAATGGCTGCCACTCCACGGGCATAATAGGCTGTGCGCATGCGTACAGGTCTTGGCCGGGCAGTGGAGATGTGTCGTGTGACCATTGCATTCAGTGGTGTATTTCTGATATAGTTGCTGCAACATCAAACTAGCTCGAGGGCATTCAAATAAAAACTTCCAATCTCAACATGGCTCAACTCGGAAAGATAAAGAAGTGATACAATTGTGGAAACGTTTAAGCTACTTTCGAGCAAAGTTCTGAATATGCTTACATATAAGCACATTTTTGGACACTTAAAGAGTTATTTATTTGGACAAACTAAGTATTATGGTGTCATCATCATCACCATCATCATCCTTTCAGCACCTCTTGTTGGTGCATAACGCAGCAAGTATTATTGTTAAGCAAAGTGGAAATTGCACCAAATGATAAAACGGATATTGAATTTTAATTGGAAAATTACTTTTTCATCTGAAAATTGTACTTGATAGTATAAGTTCTATAATGTTATATTAGTAATATGGAAGAGAAGAACCTCCTTCTTTCGAAGAAATAAGGAATTCTTACTACTTTATTTTTCATTGAAATACTAATTTCCTTTACTCATTTACTAACTTATTTATTTGTTGATTGATTTATTGACAATTTATTAAACAGTTATTTATTTTATTTATGTATAACAAATGTTTTGATGCCTTCTTTTATTCAGGTGGTTATTACTCGGACACATTAGCATACGTCAGCGACCAATGTAAAAAGTGTCCAAATGGTACATTTGTTTCTCTTGATAACAGACCAGGAAAGCGAGCGAGTGACTGCGTGGCGTGCCCTCAAGGTTAGCGTACAAATGCATGTGCACTGATGAAGGTGCAAAACTACAGCTTTAACAACGAGTTTACTATCAGTCGGTCATGTTTTTACTCTCACATCGCGTCACAAAGTTAGCATGCAAAACAGTTGCGTTGTGTTGCAGTCCGCCATGTTTTTAATTAATTAATTTCAGTTGATAAATTTCTTCTCGATTTCAATTTAAACGGAAAGCCAAGCATTGTTCAGCTAAGTTGATCCCTTTCAAGTCGTTCCTAGGCTATTACGTCGCTGTACGTGGGCTTGTCACAATGGTTGTGTTTTTTGTTGTTTTTGCAATTGCTTAAATGTTTTCTCTCATATAATCGTTGCAAGCACTTATATCAATATCTAGGGGAAAAACATTATTCTGAAAAATTATCTTTTTACAGGAACAGATACCGACTCGTTTGCTGGATTCCGTGGTTGCAAATGCTTGACAGGATTTTATCGCACCCATTTATTCGAGAGCTGCCAGCCTTGTCAACAAGATGGTTTGCAGTGTGTAAATGACTATGCTACTCTAAAGCCAGGATTTTGGTGGCAATGGTACAATGACGTCTTTAAAGGTCTGTACCGCAACTTTACACTAAATCTTCGTTCATCTAATCCCTCTTTTGACTCACACGTTCTTGATTATCCATTCAACATGCCCAAGCCCTATGAATGCCCAAGAAAGGAATCGTGCCTCGGTGGCCTGAACTCTGGTTGCGAGGACGGCTATGAAGGTCCACTCTGCGAAGTGTGCAGCCGCGGATACTATAAACGATTTCAGACATGCAGAAAATGCCCGTCAAGGGCGTGGATGGCAGGGCAATTGACCATCACCGCAGTTTTGTTGGTTATACTCTTTGTGGTTGTCGTTTGGACTAGCATTCGGAAAAGCAAGCGAAGCAAACAACGTCCTCTGGTAGATATAATTTTGGCCAGGCTGAAAATCATCATAGGATTTTACCAAGTCACATTTGGATTACTGGAAGCTTTCGCGTTCGTACAATGGCCGGATTCCTTGGCCGTCATCTCAAAGTACTCGGAAATGCTGCAACTCAATGTCCTTCAGATTGCTCCATTGCATTGCCTTTTTCCTCAACTCAAAGTCGACGCGTTTGGAAGTTTGTTTGCCATTTTGGCGATGAACGGTACAGCTGTATTCTTTGCATTGGTAGCCTACTGGGTTAGGAAGTTTATGATCCTAAAAAATCACCAGCTCGACGACGAATCTAAACTCACACAAATTTCCAAGACCAAAGAACTGGTTTACAGAAACTTGTTTTTCTTCTTGTTTGTGACCTACCTTAGCACATGTTCTAAGACGGCAAATGTTCTGCCACTCGCCTGCCGTGAAATTTGTTATGACGATACAGGTGACTTCTGCTTCAAGTATCTTAAATCCGACTTCACTGTTGAATGTCGAAGTCCAAGATACAAGCGTTTAGTCGTTGTGGCATATTGTGCAATTGTGTACATCGTCTGCCTACCACTGGCCGCCTTCGTAGTTCTTTGGAGGAAACATAGAAACATCAAGGTAACGGAAGACGATTCAAGAAGACACCGCCAAAACACTAACAATGAGCTAGCAGCAGGCATACGTTTTCTTTGTGAGAATTACAACGCCAACTCGTGGTACTGGGAACTTGTCGAGACAGTCCGAAAAGTCATCTTAACATCAGGTCTGATCCTCGTGGGTGGAGAAAGCAGGGCATATGTTGGCTTAGCCTGTGTCGTCTCTGGACTCTATGGAATTTTCTTTGCATATGTAAGCCCAGTGGAAGACCGTTTTGAAAACAAGTTGATGCTTATATCCCTTGCTGTTACTTTTGTCAATCTGGGTATTGGCGCAGTCAGTAAGATCCCCAAGGAAAATGTCCCAGCATCAATTGACCCGTACGTGGACTCTGTTATGTTCAAGATGCTAGTGATTGGAGCAAACACGCTGGTGATAGGCTTACTAGTTGGTAAGTGTTTGTAAAAACACATTTGTGGGTAACCGTCAGACTTGGTTATGACAAATGTACACCCACCAATTCTTGACCATACAATCACTATGTACACGTCCGAATGGAAGTCATAAAACGCCAATATCAAGATAAACTGAAATGTTTAATACTAGAGCTACATTTTAATTGATTTGAATGAATACTGAATAAAAACAAATTATGATTTTTCTTAAAAAAACGTCAACGCCTTCGCTTCCAACAGGCATACCTTTGATGAGACAAAATTGCCTCTCCTAAATAGCAATTCATATTAAAAGCTATATTACAAAAGTTAAATCTATAGTCGGAAACCAAAACAATGCATCAGTTTTGCAAGAACAAATAGGTATTAATATTTTGATGTGTGACATCTTTACAGCCATTCCAACGAAGTAAGTACAAGTGAACGTACATAACACAATATAGCGTTCTCACAAGAAATGGGCACCGAGACAAGCACCCATTTATAGGTTTTCGTAGACAATAAACGCTTTTCCCCTTAGAAAATATGTTATATATTCTTGAAAACATAACAAACATATGATCTATACTACCTTGTAATTTCAGTCCAGTACGCTGTATATCTGTACCAATTTATAAAAGAATGGCGCAAGAATCCTACATGGTCCATGTCCTGTTGTCTGGCAATGCTGCTGCCACTGAATGATCTGCAGGGCGAACTACGAGGTTTGGCGGGAAGGAACATCATGAGAATGCAGCTTCAAAGTGGAAGGATTGGTATGCCATCTGTAGCGGGTGCTGTAAAGGACACTGGAGCTGTCGACTTTGAGCTTGAGGAGGGCGATGATGAAGCAACAGAAAATCAGGACCAACATAATAACAGCCACAGTCCACGAATACTTAGATGCCCTGAAAATGCGTCCATCAATGATGTCACCTTTTCCCCTCTTGTAGTTCATTTTCGACGGAACAAGAGTGATACTCCGCTATAAACGAACATGATAAAACACTACAATCCCGGAAAAGGTTGTAAAGGGACACTTCACTTTCTAATGTGAAAACGAAAATAGGCGATGATGAAGGCTTACAAACATTAATTATGCTACAGAGGTATCCCTGCCCCCAAACAGTGCTGACGTTTGTGAACTGTACAAGATCTCTGGGACGTGATTCACTTCTGACACGTAACATTGGAATGGGACAATCCATTGTAGTGCTGTTTTTTCAGATAACAGCAGATTTGGTCACGATCGTGTATCCATTCTTAGGCAATCCCAATTTTGCAACTCGCCGTTTTGCCTACCCAATTGTCAAAAAAAGGGAAGGAAAAAATTCATGGTCATTGCCTACTCTCTTTACTAGTGTCTTTATGATGACATCTTTCCTTTATTAGATATGATTGTGATATCTAAGTCACCCCAGGTAAACGTCTCCACAAACCTGTCGAAGGGGTTAGATCTCGTTAATAGTGATGTTGGTCCAAACTCCCACGGCAAATTTTCTATTCACTTTTTGCTTTTATTTTGTTTTTGTTCGTTTTTTTTTGTTTGATGTTTTTTCGTGCTTGCTTGTTTGTTGCTTGGTTGTTTTGTTTGTTTGCTTTTCATGAGATGATGCCACTTCTCTAGGTTATAATATAAGGTATAATATAGATACTATAGTTATCATATCGACTCTGAATTAGGGTTACAGTTTTAGTCTTTTTGTCCGAAGGTGGGTTTATAATGTAAGGGGATCTTTAAGATATTCAAGACATATAATCTCTAGATTTTAGTTAGTATTAATTAAAATAATAAAAGGAGAAAGGGCAATGTAGTTGATAAACAAAGAAAATCATAACTTTGAAGGAGGTTTGGATAGACTTTTACATTTTTTTTACAATTTCTCTGGTTACTCAGAAGTTGTTCGATTGATGAGATAACATATCAAACACTCGAGACAGTGTTTCATCGGCTATCCAATCACCTCGAATTTCGTCAAAAATACTCTTTTGTTCGTCGTATTTTCAACTCTCTTCTCGATCGGTGTTTGGATATCCCGATGAAGCACTTTTGCTCGTGTGTGATATATTATTACATCCAATACTACTTGACTGGGGTACAAAAAGGATATAGATTTTGTGGATTAGGATTGGAAAAGGGTATCAAAGTCTGTCTCCGAGCCATGAGGCCCATACAGCCGGAGCTTATCTCGGTTTCCGTAGCATTAAGCGACTAGGAGTATTGCTACTCCCCCCTGGATGGGATGCTAGTCCATCGCAGAGTTACCCCCCAGCAGTAAATTCGCCGGTACCCATTTATACACCTGGGTGGAGAGAGGCACTGTGAGAGTAAAGTGTCTTGCCCAAGAACACAACGCAGCGCCCCGGCCAGGCCTCGAACCCGGGCCGTTCGACTCGGAGTCGAGCGCGCTAACCATTAGGCCACCGCGCCTCCCACTAAAAAAAGCCCCCAAAACGGGGAATCGAGAACAGAGGACAACACTCTAACAAAACACTTTGAACAAACAAGAACATTTTGCCCAATGTCGTCCTATTTAATGGACTATTGAGTAGAATATTTACATGATTTATCTGCAGCAAAATCGATGGAATTTTCTAGCATAACATTTTTCTAAAGATACTCAAGGAAATACACTATATTTGACATTACAGGCAAAATGACGAAACTCCAAGTTTACTTAATCACAACTCCTTGAAGTAAAGATTAGGAAGCGATCGAACGACCCAGTCTTCTATCAGATTTGCTTTCAGAAACTGGCCAAACTGACTGGCCTCTTGTTTTAGTTTATTAAATGCTGCCAAGTCAGCTTCACAGAATGAACTCTGCCTATGAAGGCTAACCTCGTTGCTTTGTAGAAGTCTGCAAAGGAACAAAGACAAATAGGATTTTAACATTAGACAAGGTAGCTTGTGCCATGTTCATGTTGTAGGAAATGCTGCGCGGTAAACCGAACAAAACGCTTTTAATCACCGTGACTAAGGCTTTCCACAAGTTGCTCGGCAACTTTTTGGCAACTTTTCATATTTCTAGCAACTTTTTCTCCTTCGAGCAATTTTTTTCCTCTCGAGCAACTTGTTGTATTTTGAGCTATTTCCAGCCCGAAGATCTCCAAAGATTATCCGAGTGTTGTTCAAAGGCCATACGAACGTTTCCGAAGATTTACGAAGTTTGCCGAAGATTTTCGAAGAACATCTGAAAATGTTTCAACTTTCGGCTCATTCTGCATTGAAACAGTACAAAACCGATTTTTCTCAATTTTAGAAGCCGTTATTATTTAACAAATTTTCCCCTTAATGTGTTATTTAGATACTTCTTTTGCTGTAAAATTACAAAAAACTGCTTAGAAATCGTACCCTTAACCCTATCCAGACCGGGGGGGGGGGGGCGGAAAGTGCCCGCGCCGACTTTGAACGCTTATAACTTTTTTAATATTCAACCAAACGCTGCCAAACTTTGCGACTTTATCTAAAATTTATTTGGAAATAATTTGGTAGGGTAGGTTGTTGTGTCAGGAACTTGACGTCACCATGGCAACGGCATTTTGACAGGCATGTTTTCCCAAATTTGAAATTTTCGTGTTTCTATTAATGAAAATAACTTTAAAGCAATTATTTTCACCTGTTTACGGATTTTAAGCACATTTTTATCGGTTTTAAGTATTTTCCAGTAATTTTGGGCGGTTTTCTGACGTTTTGAAAAAATTTCGAAATCCAAGATGGCGGATCCAAGATGGCGGCTGTTTTGACATTATGATGTAATTGTCACGTGATGTGACGTCATCATCCCACGTGACATATACTAAAAGATAGATTTTGGGACATACTATATATCCTGTAAGTTTCATTGTGATTGCTTAAATCTTATGGAAGTTACGGAGGGGGGCGGAATCCGCCCCCCCCCCCCCCCGGTCTGAAAAGACCAAAAAAAGCCCGGTCTGAATAGGGTTAAAGGGAAATTAACAATTATTTAGAGAAATTTTCATGATTAGAAGCAGCGTTTTGGATTTTTTGCGGCAACTTTCGAGCAAGTTTTATTAATCAGAAGCAACTTTTTGGATTTTTAGTGCAACGTTTTGGGAAATCTCGAGCAACTTGTGGAAAGCCCTTAAGCCTGGTTTTCACTAGCGACGCAAGCACAAGCGTAAGCACAAGCGCAAGCATAACAGCTCTTATTTCATAGTGAAAACGGCTTCGACGCAAGCATAAGCACAAGCGCAAGCACAAGCACAAGGATCAAAATTTTTCCTTTTCTTGTGCTTGCGCTTGTGCTTGCGTTCGTGTGAAAACGAAACATCACATAAGCACAAGAAAATTGTTTACGTCTGGCCGTGTCTAGCCAATTAAAGCACTCGTTCCAGTATGTGAACAAAGTCGCAGAGGCCGCGGTTGATTTTGATAAACGTTTTCCGAGGTTGTTCGGAGGAGTTGGTACAAAAGCACAAAAGACACAAGCGTGGGCTCGAGAAGCGAAAGAAATAAAGATAAATTTATTTTTTTAAAAAATATCTATAACCCCAAATGTTTCGTTTTCCTCCGTTTTGTAATCGCTTTCGCTTTCTTTATCACAAGAGTAGAAGAAACAACAACGTTCGACGCCTGAGAGTTTCTGCCGCAATATTTGCCGAAAGAACAGAGTCGAGAATGGAGCCTTCTAACTTGTAAACAACATATTCTAATGCTAATGTGCTTATGCTTATGTCGACGTTCGTTTTCACTTGGCACAAACTACTTGTGTTTGCGTTTGTGCTTGCGCTTGTGCTTGCATCGCTAGTGAAAACCAGGCTTAACCGTGACTAGGGAGATAGCGTGAAGGGGACCCACAGCTTTTATGTGGCAGCAGAACTAACATTAACAAAAAAATATCCTTGCCTGAAGTTTCTGTCCAGAAAATAACATCTCTCATCTGTTACATTAAGTGCAACTTTCTCAAGAAAAAGCTTTCGCTCCAAAGCTTGAACATCTCCCTCTATTTCTGTCACTACGCAATCATCAGGAGCTGACTCGTTCCCAGGCGTAGAGCCATCGGGGAGCGAATTTTGATATTGATCGAGTAACCTACAGAACAGAGAAATGAAAGAGAACCTCAATGCAAGTGCTTTTGTCACTAGTGACGAAGTCAGAATCGAATTCGTAATCGGATGTTAAAAGCGGAGTCATAAGCGCGACAGCGCTTCCATTTTATTTCTTTCTGAAATCGAACATTGTGATTATTTTATTCTTTCCCTTATGTCTACGACTCCGACATTCTAGTTGTCACTAGATCATAAACGACGGAGTCATGAGTGGAATCGAAAACTCTGCTCGCGCTTCTTATTACGACTCCGTCTCTGAATTCATGCTTAGTTGAGGGTCCCGAAGAGGGGTATAAGGCCTATTTTCCCAGGCGACCAAATCGTGCCTAAATTCTATTTCCCAGCCTATTGTTTTCCCAGATTCTCAAAACCCCAGTCCCAGTTCTATTGTTTTATGTCTGTGATTCCCATTCCCAGTAACCCAAATCCCATGTTCCCAATAAGAAAATTCCCATTTTAAGCCTTCAGGGTTCTCTTAGTTCCCATCGAATCAGAAACGAGGAAACTACAGTCAAAACCAATTCAATGTTAATGAAAAGAGTTGTCCTTTGCTTTCTTCCCCTTGTCCCATGCGTTTCAGCGCCGATGAATTTCATTAACTGGTGGTTCTACCGATTAAAAAACGATCACCTCTGGCAAAGTGTGCAAATTTATTCGTGGCAGAAAAAAAAAAAAGGCTCAAGAGATGTCATGACAAAATTTCCCTTCACATGTGTAGTTAAAACTGTTGCGCTAGAAAGCCCTTATGATGAACACATTTCAAATAAACTTACTCATTTTCAAGCTGCAGTTGTTCCTGCAGTCGAGCAAGGCATTCCTCTGCTTCTTTCACTTGCTTTTTTAGTTTTCTGTTTAAAAAAAGGAAATTATATCAAAAGAACAAACACTCTTCCGAATAAAATAAATGCATGGGTTTACAAAGGAGATAAGAAATTACAATGGAAATCGCACAAAAATAGTTCATGTTTGTTAGAAAAAACTTCAAATCAAATGTAAAAACAATTCGCTAATGATTCTTTAACCTATCTTTAAAGCGCTGACTGTGGTTTACTTTAAAAGTCAAATGCACTACCAGGAAATTCCAGTAAAGTATTTTTTGAAGAAAATTCTTGATTGGATGTAGCAATAATTAACTCACCTTTTGTAATCTTTCTTTTCTTTTCTCTTTGACTTATACGAGCTCCAAGATAGTCCCATTTTAAGTATTCTCGTTGTCCTTTTTTCACAAAAATCAAGAGCTTTAAAAGACACGTCTAATCAGATGCTATTCTCTTGGCGAATGAAGTGTTTTTGCATTGTGACATAACAAAGGAGTGGAGAATGCGCGCGCTGTTTTTAGCCAATCAGATTCAGTTTACATGAAACTTCAAGCGCGAGCGAAATTAACAACGACGACTTTACTCCTAAACGTATTATATAGGTGCACTAAATTATTTCTAAGTTGGCATTTATTGAAAGAAAAAACTTAGACGTTTCCTTATGTCTTTTCTGCAAAATGCGCGAGAAAACGGCATGTAAAAGAAAGATCGTTGACCTGTTTAAATTGCCGTGATGTCATCATCGTTCTAGCGCGCGCAAAGTTGAACGATAAGTCGCGACGCGAATGCGCAAATTAATAATTTTTTATAGACTCTTGGTTTTTGGCCATCGTAACTTGATTAAAAATATAACACAAACAGCGGTGATAAACATTGTGAACAATCGCATTTTACTAAACTTGACGTTTCGTATGCTAAGCCACATAAATTTTCAAAAGTATGACCGTTAAAATTTTGGCAACTATTTATATATTAAAAAAAAAAAAACAGTTTGGATGCAGGGGACCACGCAACGAAGAAAAAACTGCTTGGCTTGCAATTGTCTGCTGCCGGATCTCTTGTTCAAGAAAGTACTGGCCCTGAAGAAGACTAGCTCTGCTAGTTGAAATAATATTGGCCAATAAATCTTGCCCTCCTGCCGTTGTACCAGCCTTGCAATCAATTTGGTTTTATTTATATATTGTTATGAAAGGGGTCTGGAACCTAGACTGAGACAATTGATCTTCTATTGCTGATCACATAAAAAAAAACACAGGCCATAACATCAAATGGGATCATTTTGAAATCCTTGCGTCAGGCAAAACTGACCTCAACTGCAAAATTAAGGAGACCTTATACATTCAAGAACTACAACCTTCTTTAAATGCCAATGCCGGCAGTGAGAGGTTGTTACTTTATTGACTGAAATGTAAATATTAAGTTACTGCTAAGATCAATTGTCTCAGTCTAGGTTCCAGACCCCTTTCATAACAATGTATAAATAGCTGCCAAAATTTTAACGGTCATACTTTTGAAAATGTATGTAGCTTAGCATACGAAACGTCAAGTTTAGTAAAATGCGATTTTTCATAATGTTTGTCACCGCTGTTTGTGTTATATTTTTAAAAATTTAACTTGCAATAAATATAATAAAGTTTGATGTTCGAAATCCCTCTCAACCTTTCCCACGCGAAACGTGCGCATGCATGGATATGTTTTCATAATACTCCAAAACAGATATTTCCGAGACATTCTTTAGGTTCGTCACGTTGGGCGCTTTCCATTCGACCAAAAATTCTGGTTTGAGTTTCCGGAAAATTCCAGTGGCAAATGGAACAGTATTTTCCAACTTTTCCGGTTGACAGCACGGAAGGCAAAACAAAATTTGCATATGGTCAGGTAGTGCGTCTAATATGGAAATTTCTACGGTGCATTAAAATAATGCACTGTGGCCGGTTTCCTGCAAATATAACTCGATATTTTTGTAATTAAAAAGCATTCCGAGCACTGAATGTAAACGCCATGAATACCATCGTGGCGACAAATACAGGGACCTTTCAAAAGGCACACTACAAGTAACGAAAACGTCCCAAACCCAAAAAGTTTAATGAGCAAAACAATGGCGTAGCCTGCACGCGCGTTATAAATATTTGTACATTTCAGTTTGCTGCCGCCTGCAAAACAACAACGAAAAACAACCGAGTTCACCTACATTTTTTTTTTTGGAGTTTCAAGAATGCTTCCTTAACACATGTAGCTGCTTTCAGCTGCACAAATCGCTAAATTTTCTGCCGAAGGAACTTAGGCTGAGTGTAAAATGGTAGCTTTTTCCAAAATTTCCGGAAAAGAGGACAACCTCGCAAGGTAGACCCAAATTTTCGAAAACAATTTCCGGGAATTTTTAGTTCCATTTGATTTTGCTTCTGGAATTTCCGGGGTTTTCGGTTGAATGGTTTGCATTTCGGAAAGTCACCACTTTCCGGATTTAATGGAAACTTTCCCAGGAAATTTCTGTACCATTTGTCCTTGTTCCGAAATTTCCGGAAGTTTTGGTCGAATGGAAAGCGCCCGTTATCTTTCCTTTTTCGCGGAAAATTGCGTGATGAGGCGCAAAGAACGCTGGGAAGATTTTAGTTTCGATAAGGACTGGGTTCTAGTTTATGTCCACATTTTTACCTAACTTGTGGTGAAAATAATGAAGTTTTACCTTCATTTTGAGGGTCCTCCAGACCACACTATGGTTTTTAAATGGCACAGAAGTGAAAAAGGAAACTTGAAGCTATTACTGGATAAATTTGTGGCGGCCTTTAACGCGAAATATGCTCCTCTCGCCGAGCTATCCCTCGATGACACTACACTCGTGGACAAGATGAAAACTACCCTGTCGCTCGAGAAAGATATCATTTCGGTCGTAAAAGATGGCATGGATCTTTTTGTAATTTCCAAACAGTTTTCCAAGACGGAGGAGAGACCAGGGAACGTGTTGGACTCGTCGAAGCAGTCTACTGTTTCGCCTGTGAGTCTAAACCAAATGTTAAGAAACAAGGAGAAAATGGCGACAAGTTTGCATGTAACAAACCCGGCTTCTGCAAAATCCTCGTCTATAAAAGAAAACGGATCGAGCAGTCTTGAGGGTAAGGCCTCTAGTTTCTGCTTTAAAAATCTTCTAAAAGAGGGAACAATGAGACACGCAGCCCGTATTTGCGCCCAAGCGTTAACAGTTGAAGAGAACAATTCATCTGCTCTCTCTTGCTTGGCTGAAATTTACCTAAAAGCTGGCCGTCCAAAAATAGCCCTTGAGTACATTCAGCTAGCACTTCAAGTGAATCCCAGTGATCCAGTGTTGAGCTTTATGCTTGGAAATTGTTTGGCTGAGGTTGGAAAACTCGACGAGGCAATTAATGCCTATATGAAGTACATGGGTCATTTGGAGTTGACAGGAGCTTCCAAAAGTGACATTCATGATGTTCAAGCAGCCATTGCCAAGGTTTGTGCCCAGGAGGGGAACATAAGAATGGCTGTGGAGTTGTTTTCGAATGTGCTTAAAGAAGATGCCACCCACATAGACAGTTTAAAAGGATTTGCACTTCTCACTGCAGGGAACTCTCAGGAAGACTTACATGAAGCTATAACTCTCATTTTGACAGCGCTGGTTCACAGTAATGGCAACCGTGAGCTTAGAAGACAAGTTGGTAAACTGATCAGCCAACCAGGTGGAATGGAGGTGTTTAAAGATCAGCTAAGTGAGGCCTGGGAATCGGCAGATTCAATGATGTTCATGGCTGATATTTTGCGTGAATCTGGAGCCATTCAGCAAGCATTAGAGCTGGTAACCCGTGCACGTCAGCTGTCGCCTCACAATCCAAGCATTTGCCTTTATTTTGTTCATACCTATGAAATTCTTAATGAGCACAATAAGGCTTTCTTAGAAGCACGTACCTTTCTGGAAAGGAACCGCTCCCTTACAATTGGATGCATTTCATGCTTGCAGTTTGTTCCATTTCTAGAGCAGGTCACAGAAGACATATATTTGAATAATGCGCCCGTAAATGGATTACCAAAGTTTGAGAATCAACAAGATGTCGGTAAAGTTCTAGAATCTGAGTTTCACCAGCTTGGATTGTTGTTTACTCTGGTGAAAATTTTCTTTGTGAAAGGAGCACTAAATCTTGTCAAGGCTTTGTTGCCGATTCTGGATAAAGTACACAAAGACAGAGAGCTGCATCTGACATTGCTACGAAATGAAGCTGCGTTTTACTCCTGTATTAGTCACGTGATGCAAGTGCCATTTTCTCCAATGCCTTGCAACCCAAAGTTCATTTACTTTGCCTCAGACAGTCACTGCATTTCACCCGCATGGCGAATCATTGATTACTGTGATAAACCACATGTCATTCATCCACTGCTTGCTACAGGTGTCAAAATTTGGCATGTGAGAAAGGAAGGCTGCTTTTACCCTAAATTTACTCTTTTAAATGCATTGAAGGAAGTGCCAAATGGCTCCACTGTGATTTTTAACATTGGTGAAATTGATTGCAGAGAAGGACTGTTGAGAGCTGTCAACAGTTGCAAGTATGACACGAAGGAAGAGGCAATTAAGGCAACCATGGACATCTACATTAGTTTTCTTAAAGAGCAGCAGGAACAACGTGGTTTTGTAACTTTTGTTCACCCCATACTACCCGTCTTGAATGAAACAAGGAGTGTAGTTTTGGAATTCAATGAGAACCTAAAGGCAGGTGTGGAGAGTTGCAGAGGACCCCACTGGCTAGAGTTTATGAATGCGTTACTTGTGAATGGAGGTTCAGAGTTTCGTAGTGAGTTCAAACTTGATGGGACTCATGTACATCCAGCCTATGTATCTCTTTTGGCAAAAGCCTTGAAAGAGTCCTTGCAAAAGGTTGAATGACTCTGTTGCCATTGTGGAACCAAAGGAAGTGACGTAAAATAATTTTATGCCTTCTCTACATACCTCTAAAAATGCATAACTGCATGAAGAGTGAGCTGTTGATGTACTGATCACATGAGATTTAGGAGAATTTGCATTTTGATCATCACAAACTTGTCATTTTTCTTTCCTCAGAAAATTATTTTCTCGAAGGAATAGACCATATTCATATTCTCGGTATTGGACTGGAACTAGCTTGCAATGGAGGCTCATGCTGGGGAATATCATTAGAAACAGCTTTATGTCATTTGCATTTGAAAAGATTACCCGCAGTAGCCTCCATTGCAAAATAGTTCCAGTCCAATACCGAGAATACATGTATGAATAAGGTCTATTGAAAACATTTTCTCTGTGTTGTTATATATATTTTTTTTACAATAGAGTGTCTCTTTGGAGGAATTATCAGCTGATAGTTGCCCTGTGGAAATTTGATGTTTTTATAAGTAATATTAGACCAAAAGCAAAGCTTTAGGGGTAATATGCCAGTTTTAAGAACAACAAATTTCCAAGGATCAACTATCAGACCAATAGTCCCAAGACTTAAACACTCTATCGCCTTTATTGTTTACCCGTAATTCTCTTCCCCGTGACCATTCGAAAATGAACATTTTGAATTATTTGTAACTTAATTATGTTTATTAGTGCGCTCGTCTCCAGAGATCCACCTTGTGTACCACAAGTGTTAGATCACTGAGGTGGGAGAAATAAGAACTTTCCTCCCATTACCACCATGCCTTACGCAGTGCTGACGAGTCCCAAAGAGGACGAAACAGCTGTCCACTGCTAGGCTGGTGTGTTACCTCAGTCTGGAGATGAGCAAAGTGCACATACCTGAGCGTAGTGAGTCCAGTTCACTAATAAACATAATTATGTTATGTGCCTCAGGGTTACACTATATACATGTATGTATGTGTATCTACAAGTGCTTACTTTATTTGTAACTTTTTTGGAAGAAAGACTTGAAAGTCGAAATGTGTCAAGCGGAACAAAGCCAGACAAGAAACCCACAAAATGCAGATCAATCAAATATTTTATCCATTAGTGATGTTTATTTTGTCTATTGGCCCACTTGTTTGCAAAAAAATTCCTCCAATGAGTACTATCTATCAGGGAATTTCCCTTGGATGGGCACTTTGGGCTGATAATGTCTATCATGTCATGTGATCAGTGGTGAACTAATAATGGGCTATCAAAGTATTCATAAAAGTAAAGTGGAACTCGAAAAAGCTGGGGAAATACTCGCCTATGGCGCGTGTCCCCACAGCATTTCTCATTCTCTGTATTTTCCACCAATAATATTTTCTATATCTCATTTTTTAGTAAAATAAAAAACCGTGCATCTTGTTAAGCTGAGAATCAGTGAGCTACGTAGATTTCAGATATTACTAGAATGTTTGGTTTGTAGATGATAATCTATACTACCCTAGTCTTTCTAAGCTTCACTAAACCAAAGTAAAGCACCCGCACTAATAAGTCATCAAGCTTCTAACAGCTTAGAACAGACTTTTAACCCCCTTAGCCCCAAAATACCAGTGAGGAGAAATTGCATAATTGTATCTACAGGCGACATTGGGCTTAAAACATTTGCCCTTGGCTGAGTTTAAGAGTGAAAAAATACATGCTGAGAGGCATTCTACCACTTTTTGCTTCATGTAGCAAGGTCCAAAAGAAAGCTACTGATCGATACTGAATTGTTTCCAGCTTCATAGGCCAGCAATGCGTACAGAGAACTGGATTATACTTGGGAATTTTTTGTCTTTGATGTTATGAATGTGACCCAGAAAATCGCTTATTTTTTTAATCGATATCTTATTTCTTCTTGGAATATTTAGCGGGCTTGTAACGAGAATACGGAGAATCGACAATACAGTTGAATCCCGATAACTCGAACCCTCAATAACTCGAACTCCCGCTAACTCGAACCTTTTTCGATTCCTCTTCAGGTCAATTTCTTAATAATTTTACCCTCGACAACTTGAACTCCCGATATCTCGAACCGTTTCCGATTTCCCTTGAAGGTTCGAGTTATCGGGATTCAACTGTACATTCATTACAAGATATCCTGATTAAACTCCAAATTCTCGGAACCGATATCAAAGAAGGATTCCAAGCACAATGAAAAAAGAGATTCTCAACGGAAAATTTGAATTAAACCCCCAAAAAGGACCAATCGGAACCCTAAGAGAGAGATTAACTATCCCCGAACGTCTTCTTTTATATGGGAGCATAATCTAGGTACTTCCAAGGCGAGCACCCTTCTTAGGATGGTTGCAAAGGGTTTATTTATGCGTAACGCGTGATAGAGGGCAGAAACTAGACCGTGATGCGTGGAGAAGAGAAATGTCAGTCGTGGATTTACGACACAACGAATTTTGTTAAAAATTGTGCCTGGAACTTGGTCGTTTCCCCTAAAGCCAGTTCTATAAAAACTTTGTGAAAGCGATGTTGACGGCTGGATCCCAGTGTACGCTGGGTAATTGAGACCTCGATGGAGGAATTTTACAAATGTCATTCATTGGCAAAAGAGAGAAAAAATCTGCAATTTGACGATCACGATTAAGGTTAAGGTGAAACAAGATTACAAAAAAGCTAAACAGGGTGACCAATCAGAGTTAAGCTTATTGTCTCATCTCTAAACAGGCGTGGGAACTTCACTGGTGCGTAAAGATTGCACACTAAATTATAAGCAGTATTTTTAGTGAAAGTGATACGCAGTTAACTTAAGAACAACGATTATAGAAATTAAGTTCATTTACCTTGTTTATTTAGAGTCGACAAGTTTACATTCACAGTACAAAACATACGTGTACTTCTGGTTGTTGCTTCAATCCGTTGTGAGAGTTGGCGCCTGGGTGCCCCTAAACGTTTCTGGGCGACGTCAAAGTGTAGGTGTTGTGGTTTATCTTGTAAAAAGGCCTGGAATAGAGCTAGAATTTGTTGAGTTCACAGCGGTCAAAATGCGGTGAATGAACAATGTTGTTTGACTTCCGTTGACATAGTTTGTTTGTGTTATCTATGCAGCGAGAGCTATCAAACAAGGCTGACAAATTTCACAGCCATACAATACGCTAGAGGTTCGTTCGTGCATTAAAGCATATAATTTCTTTTGTCTTGGGCACAATAGAATGGTCCTTCAGGAAGCTTTTCGAGTCCAACGCAAATATAAATAAATCGATCGTGGCGTGAGAACCGTGCTTAAATCTCACAGGAACGAGAGATAATCTGTTGATGAACTGTGGTTTTGGTCTTAAAACAAAAACTTCGCAGGGCGAGTGTAAAGCCTCTTAGAAACAATAGCCCAAAAAGTTGGTTTGCTGAGTGCATGGTTGGTAAGTTAATGTAACGTTAGCGCAATGTCGTTTATTAATTAGTTTAATCTGTAGCCTGTATTACTTCAACGTATAAATCACGTCGTATTAGGTTCAACGTAAGCGAAATTAAAATCATTCCTGAGCCACTTAACTGCGCTGAGCCTGTATTAGTTTAGCTTTGCAGTAAGTTAAATCGAAGATTAAATTTAACAAATTCGCATAGAAAAACATTGATTGCGTAGCAACTTAGTGCAAACTAAAACTCTGTATCTATTAAGTATGTGGCATGAATAGCAGTTTTGGCTATTAAATACATAGTTTTGGTATGCTAAGAACATTATTTAAGCTGTTTAGCTTTGGCTAAGACAGCAAGCATTTATACATTGTAAATAGCGCCAGCAAAAGCTTCTTGGAAGCATATCAAAGATGCATTCGAAACCTCAATCCCTTTCATACCTAGGTTATAAAGAGCTTTCGAGATTTTTTGTGACATGCTTGTGGTGTTTGTGTTTATATGTTTTTTTTTTATATTATGATGGACAATCTATGTGAATATTACAATTGGTGTGTAAATTGCAATCGTAGCGAATACATTCATGAGCGGAAACACCACCCTAACTACGGACCCTAAATTGCCCACAAATATGGTCGATCAACGAACCCTGATGAAACAGAAAGGAAGAGAAGTTTTCAGAATTAACTAGTAAAGTTCTATTTTATTTCTTTCATGGCCATTTAACTATCCGCTACAAACGCTTCTCAGCCGCCTGATGAAATATTCAAGCTTATTCTCATCCAAGGTTCTCGTTTTGTCATTTTAAGGGTTTTCGTAAACATTGAGTAAGCTTGGGGGCATTTATAATTACACCGATTAGGTTAAAACGGTCTAGTCGGTGGGTGGCGAGCCAACCTAATACGGCGCCAAGTTGCAACTTTTTCACTGGCTGTGACATTTACAAATTTCTCAGTTCTGTTCAATGTAGTTCTTCGTTATTAAAGGTAGGAAATCGATCAAAAATTGACATTCGTGGCTCAGGTCACGTCAGTTATGCAATATTTGGTGCAGACACGCTTGATAAATTGGCAACAAAAACTGATCGTGTAAAATGGTGTTTTAATCCTGATATGGTAGCAAAACTAGACTGTTCAGAGTTTGTTGTAGGAACAGTTTTCAACATTGAAAAGTCTGATAGGTGGTATCGAGCAGAGCTATACCTCTGATGTAGACAAAATTTTACTCATTCATTCTAATTGGTCAATCGAATAACCCTCTACACATTGGAAGGTTAGTAAACTGTTAGTTTGCAATGTCGTGAAAACGTCGCTGCGTTTAAATTCGTAATTGCAACCTTAAAATTGACAACCCAACATGTTTTACCACTTTCTATTGAATTTGCAGCTACAATAAAAGTTAAGGCCTTCGCTGATGCAAATTCCACCGTATGTTGTAACATTTCTTTAGATATTCGATGTCCTGTCTTGACGACTCTACAGGTAGTCAGCTTATCTTCATTTGTAGTCAAGTCATGTACTATTCGTTTTACCGTGCAGAATTAAGCTTATTAATATAACAGTACTTACTGGCACCGTTTAGATCCACTTGGGTAGCTGAAATGAAGATGTTCATGACCGTTTATAAGCTAATTTTAATCACATCAGCATCGACTTTACTCTACAATCGCACGGATCGCGGAGTTTAATATTTTAAGAAAGACGGAATTGACTAATTTTGGGGTGAAAACATCCATCAACTTTATTGGGAACAATCTGCCTTACATACCATATCCGCCACTGCAATCAATGTACTTTCGCGAACTACATTTGAAAGGATTTTCCTAATCACTTTTGTCAAAGTGACTGGCTTGTGCGACCGTATTTGCCTAGTTATCTTTACTTCAGACCGCCATTTTGGAACATTATAGGGAAGGTCACAGCTTCGTTAAAATAAACCATGCAGTAGCAAAAATGTGTCTCACTTCAACTTTCTGATGCCATTGTCGAGGTCTCAAAATTTACAATGAGGGGGCTGGGTTTGAAGTGACACTGAGTATTTCTTGTTTGATTTGAACCCAAGTTTAGGAAAAGGTCAAATAGAATAACTTTGTAAAAATGTTTTTAGACAAAGAGTCAGGCTCTTGATATAACTATTGGCGAACGACTGAGTATCTCGTTAACTGCTGAGGCTGGAGCTTTACGTCCGCCATTTTGGTGTAAAACTACAATCCAACAACATGGCATGCAGCCAAACTGAAACACTGCTTCGAAGAAAGGATTAAAGCATAGTTCTGTATGTTTTAATTCCTCATTAATTCAAGGGCTTAGTATATAATAGACAATTGATGGAGTGCAATTTGTTTATTTGTTTTTTCTAGTACTATGGAAACATGGTCCTCAGCCAAACCGTGATAAATTTCAAAGCCCCGTATTTTCAAAGCCGGCGTAATTAATTATAAGCAGTCTGGAGGCATGACATCTGCATGAACTTTGTCATTTTTGATGTTAGACATGTTAAGGTTTAAACTGAGTTCAGATTTAATTAATTAATTATAGGGTTAAATCGTGGCTAAATCGTGGCTGAGGGCTGTTTAGCAGGTCAGGGTTTAAAAATAACAACAAAAACAAACACAACAAACAAACAGTCAGTTGTTTTAATTTAGCCAGACAAAAAATTCTTCACCAATCAAGGCTTACGAAAACACTGTTATAATACCACCCGCCACACAAGAAAGTGTATTCTAGAACAAAACGATTTAGTGTTAATGTTGAGCTTTACTGCATTCCGTTAGAATATCGATCTAGCCTCTATCATATTCAACTGGTTTGTTTTCCCTGCTAGGTTGTGAACGGATGCATCATGCCTTCTTTGTCCACTTCAATGGGAGATTCCACAAGACGGAGATTTACCATAAGAGTCACAGACTGAATGGCGGATAAAAAGACTTCTTCCGTAGTCAAACGAAAACTAAACAGACATGTCTCAAGTAAGTCAGTACCGAAATTGTCGTATTTTGGAGCAACATAAATTTGATGACGCAAAACAAGAGGGTACAAAAGTTAAGGCCATTATTATCTTCACCAATCTTACTATCATCTACCCTTGTAAAACATGACTGCACTATAATCTTATAGCTGAACAGTCACGCCGTAGACTACCCTTTGTCTGACTCCTATACGTCAATCCATCTCTGTGTAGCGTTTGGCTTTCCTTGAGTCTCGATCTTGAGTCTCGATGGAAACAAAACACAACAATTTATTTTTAATATTTTCTTTTCTTTACATTGCGATAATCTCGGATCTTTATATCATGAAATTGCGAAAATTAAAGATCCTTTAATGACTTGGTTTCGAAAACATTATGGAAAACTGAGTGTTGCGACATGTCGCACTTTTTTGAAATTGCAAAATTAAGTTGTCAAAAATTTCCTGTTAATTTCCCGTAAGGGTAAATTTTTACTAAGGAAATACTGATCACTGACTGGTTAAAATTGCAAAGCTCTCTAGATGAAGAGAATCAATATTATAACATTATGTTATTTTCGACTTTTTCCAATCAATTTTGGTCATTTTCTATTATTTAGTTTCAGTTTTAAACGTTGAAATCCCACATGGTGGGTTTGAAATTATGGACGTCATTTTGTGGTGATATGACGTCACTAGACAAGTAGCCAAGGTGAAGAAACCCCAAATAAGAAAAATTAATATTAATAATTCGAAAATAAACGAGGATAGTTTTGACTGAGAAAGATTAAGATGGATTACGAAAGACAAACGTGAAAAACTGGTCATTTTTGCAAATTGCACTTTCCCTGAGGCGTATACGGTTCATGATGAAACCTCTCAAGTTATATACACCAAAAGAAACAGATAATCTTTTTATATACTTTTTTAATTTATTTTTTTGAAGATACTAGCTTGTATTAGCTAACCTAGAAATTCGAGAACAAATGAATTTTTATGTTATGTTATGTAAACCCTGAAGATTTAAATTTAACGCGACTGAACAAGTGGAATAAAAATGATCCGCTGAAAAATGTATCTTTTTGTATACATAGAAAAATCTTATAGGAGTGCTGTGCAGCTTACTTGGGTCGGGTGGCTTCATTAAGACGCATTTTCTTCTTTTAGTCTGGAAGTTTTTGAATTTAATTTGTGATAACTGCACGACAAATCTGAACAGTGCACGTTAAAAAGGTGTTAACATTGTTCAAACGAGGCCGGCAAACCTGTTTCGATAAACGATTCTGACCGTGTTGCATTAATCAGGTAAAAGTTCTCCCTGTAAATTGTATCTTTACGGTAGGAACGTTTAGATTAGAGTACGAGTGAGACAGCAAAAAAAAAAGAAGATATTTATAGCCGGAGTTTGATTTCCATCCGTAGATTAGGTTATATCTTCCTTTAGATGTTCAAAGATATATATTTTTTTTTTCACGGGATAAGTTGTCAGTACCACTTATTTCAGAACATTTTACACCAAACTTTTACGAAATCCCCGTGACGTAGCTCAGTCCTTTAAACCAGCGTCTAGACTGAGGTGGAGATGCACGTTCACGATTCATGTAGTATTGTTACTATTCATGTAGTATTAGAGTGCTTCAATTCAAGGCGTTATATGAGGGTTCACGACCTACACTTTAATTGTTATAGTTTCCGGGTGTTTTTATATAATACTTGAACTACCACAGTTTTCTATTTCCATTTCTACTTTTGGTTGTCTGTACATCACCAGTTTATCGTCCCAGTGACACGGCACTCAAACTGACTGTTTTGTGGGTTTTATATTGAAACGTGGGGTTGTAAATTACTATGAAAGACGACATTGGTAATCTTAATATGCCATTGTTTTAGTCAAATAACACACAGTTTTGCGATCAGCAATTGGTTTGGGCTTAAAGGTATCCCTAAGTAGTTTGTGTAGCTTCGTCCGTGTAAAAGAAGCCCTAAAAATGACTGTTCACTCGTTGACGGACGTCGTTTAAAACTAACGGAAGTCGTCTTTGAAACAAGTGCTACTCAAAGCGACTTACGTCTTAAAATCAAAATAGTGTATTAAATCGTGTTGAAATAGTGAACGATAACTCAGCCAATCGGATTGTAGTATTTGCGTTTGAATTTTATTTCTAATATTATTCTATTGAAGTTTACGTAGAATTGATGGGAGGGTGTGATGGCAGTCCATTCCAAAGAACATCCCTGGAGTAGCCAAAACGGCGTTTAAGATAATTAGTTCTTGGTTTAGGTACTTGCAGGATGTTCTCAGAGTTACAGACACTGTAGAAAAATCACGAGCGGAAAACAGATCTTGCATGTATGGGGGCGTTAACAGATACGATAGATAGGTAACTTTGGTTTGGTGGATCTTTCCAGCACTTTATATTTAAATTTAACTCTCCCACACCGTGAGAATTTTCGAAGCGTTACAAAATTATCTAGACCCAGGACTGAATTAGTTCGTGTGCCTTGGAGTTATTCGCATTGTTCAACCTAATACATACAATGGTGTTGATTTTTTAATCGGGCTTTTATTTTTTGCTTAGGCTTCTCTCGTCGCGTTTGAAAATGGGGGAAGATCAATAAATCCAACTTTTTCATTCTTTAGTTACGGCTTCCGTAAATTCCGTAAGGCGTTAGAATTCCACCCTTTATTTTGTGTGGTCAGTGGTTTTACCCATTTTCTCGATCTTTTTCCTGCCGCCGAATATGCACGGTTTTTTTTTTTCGCGCTTTCAAATATGACACAATTGTCCAAGTATTTACAAGATTTTAATTATAGATTCTAGTTTCTTTTTGCGTTATTTCTTACTTAGAAACACGATCTTCCTTTAATCTGCTGTCTTTTAGTCGTATTATCTAAAACAAGGGATGATATTTGCTTTCAAAACTGTCAGTATTCATTAAATCAGAACGGTGAAGGTCGTAAGTAAATAATCATTTTAAACCTACGAGAAAGCATCACTTAAAGTCAATGGATATTTTTCTCGGCCGCATGGCAAGTAATAAAGATTAATGAATTTGTAAAACATAGCCTTAAATGAGCAGAGAGCATTGTTTAAAATGCGAAACAAATTTACCACTGTTGCGTAAAACCGGACAGATATTACGTTTTTAACCATGCATGACGAAAGCAGAAAAGTGATGTAAAAAAAAATCGATGAAGCTTAAAATAGCAATAGCGAAAGTACTTGACACTCCTGAATAAAAATGGTAATATTTTTTTTTGTAAGACGATTGCCGAAAAAAAATATTAAACGAAATTTCACAATTGATCGACCGTTACCGAGTTACCGAGTAACTCAACGCGAAGAAAAAGGCACGGGTCATTTTTTTTTGTAAGAATTTCTTTCTACAAGAAATAATTTAAAGCTCTTTCTTTTCTTAATCAGTATTGCTTCATCCATTTTCTTTTATAGTCATTGATCAGCAAAAGTTCAATATTAGGGCGCCGCAAAATTTATTGGACCTCGTGAAATGATATTTTCTATTGTTGATCGATTGTTACGCGGTTTAAACGGACGTTCGGGTGAACAATGACCTTGTAAATATAGCTGACAAGCTGAGAAAACGGTAGAAAAATACTCTTTAAATGCATTTATGTGGCCTTCGAAAAATCCAGGCAAGCTGGACAGCTGAAATTTGAGCTTTTGAGCGCGGCTAATTAATAACGCGTAAAGTTTAAGTTTGTTGTTTGATGATATTTTGCGGTAAGTTTTCTACAAGTGCGATGCGTCACTTTACAAACCGAAACAGCGTGTCAGAAAAATATCAAAACTCCGTCGCTTCGAGGGCAAGATCGACGTTATTTAAACACACATTTCGAAGTTTGTACTCATCGACAGTTCTCTTTCAACACAAAATGAAGTTTCTTTGTGTTCCCGTGAGAAACTTTGCTTGTGAAACAGCTGAGCGAAAGCAAAGATTTTCATCTATTAGCTGGCTGCATTGTACCTCGGCCAATCGGGTGAACTGTTCGCTCTTGAGCGCACAAAAGGCCCACATGTTAGCGAAGATTGATGAATATGGACATTCCCTGTGGGCCGAGTTGATTCGGTGGCCGGTCGCGTGCACTCTTTGTTCTAGAGCCGCTATTTGTAAATAATGTCCATATATGGAGTGGGTTAATTTTCTCACGAGCCTTGAATTGCCACAAAAGTTCCCACGCTCATCTGAAGTCATCATCGACTGACTTCCACTTCACATTGTTGTTAATGTATTGTTCGCCAATGCAACTCTTCCGTGGATAGCGGGTTTCCTTCGTTGCACGTAAACACAGAGATTTTGTTCCAGCCAGGCTGAGCGGCCATTAGCGGAGCTGTTGGATTTCGGGGGCCATCTTATTTCGCTGGCGCGATCGATTCGCATGAAGATATACAAAACTATCGTGATACAAGAGTTTGAGCATAAAACACGTTGTCTGGTTGGATCAATGGAGTGTTGAACTTCAAATTCGACAGTTTTGAGTTTGGAGAAAACGCCTGCTCTTCGAAGGCTTGAAATTCTGCCACACTCCATATTAAACTGAACGATATCATTTTGGACGGTACGTCTGTGGAGCTATCGTAGTTGAATATTATGCCCCCTACAGCTTTCTTGATGCAAGATTTCCGGACATTTTCTCTGTTTTAACTGGTTTCTCAAAAGGATTCTTACTTCGCTGCGAGCAAGACTCTTGTAAAAAGAACGACGCTTTCGCAAAATGTCCGACTCACAAGGCCAAAGACCGATTTTTTCAAACGACGGACCTGCTCGTGACGGGAGCACACTTTACAATCACGGATTAATAACGAGGGATATCGGGCATCGATATACAAATGTAAAACGTCCTCGTATCGACAGCGGAAGCTTTAGTTCATCAGAGGTCTTCTCATCGGGTGGAATCGTCCAGCAAGCGGTATTTCATTCCCCGATTACGTCCACCATCGCCGCGAGCCTTCCGACTCAATCTGAAAGCACATTCTCGAGTAAGTGTCGTTTTTGGTTTCTTTTCATTGATCAGGGCTTAAATAAGCTTATATAATTTCCCCTGAATATTACGTAGATTGTAAGATGTTAACCAATCTTTCTTTGTTTAAATATTTATCAGTCGAGTCGGTGATTGCAGAATGTTTCGTTGCTGGGTCAACTTCCTCCGACACATAAGCTTACATTTCCTGTGCTTCGCCATTTTAGACGACGGAACATATTTGTATGTAACGAGGTTTTGTACAATTTCGGAAATGAGGTCAACGCGACGGACATTTAATTCCCCTTGGGCGAAGATTTCATTGCCTTTTGATTCAATTTGAGCTGTCATTCAGCTTTTTTTCGTCTAATATGAAACTCGTTTCAAAAAGCAAGACGGTAAACTGCCCCCCAAAAATTATACCTCTAAAAATGCTGAAAAATGCCATTGTTAAATTTTAACCCGGCCGGCGAAATGATCAATTTGTGTTGTTTTAATTTGCTCAGGAATTAACCTAAGCTGGCAATAAAACTACAACGCTGATTTGAAATAAAATATACAATAATGAAAGATTTCCGTATGGCGCCATATTTATTTTCTATACACACAACTATTTCTTTTTATACTGCAGTGTGTTGTATCTTTCACACATGAACGGCAATGATAATTATGAGTTACACGGAAATCTGTAATCTCAGTCCTGATTTTAAATATAAGGGCTCTGACGATCATTAAAAAATTATTTTGCACACAAGACATTTTATATGTATACTGTATATAACCTTGTTTAATGGTGATGTTTATTTTTGTGCTATTAAGAAAACTCACAAATTGAAACAATGCCTTCTGTATGACAGTTCAGAATATTTTTAATTTTAGCTTTACTTGCAGCTCTGCATATAAAAATGTAAGACTTCTAGTCTGCTGGTAAGTGTGTACATCTACTCTGAAAGTGTAACATAGATTTTTACTTTAAGATCTTGTGTCAATATACAAATTCTTGTTACTATTAATTCCCTGTGCATTTCTTATAATAAGAGTTGAGAGAATTTGATAATTGTATCACACTTCAAATTCTGATGACAACTTACAAATCCTCTTTGCTGGTCTTTATACATACCATATAATACAACAAAGTTTGAGAATTTTTTATGAAGACAGTTTGCTCCTTGGTAAGCACTTTATAATTCTCATGTCCTTTTCTTTGTTATATGTCTTTTGATGTTACAAGTACAGGGTAGATTTTTAAGATCCGCGACACACTAGGCGATTTTATTCACTGATCAAAGAAAATTTGATTGTTGTGGACACTGCTTGTTGCGGACACACTTGGCGATTTCTCTCGATGTGGCACTTCTGCCTTGTTTCCAGACTCCATCGAGTGGCATTTAAAAAATTGCGCAAAACAATGTTAGCAAACAAAATGCTGACTTAGCAGAAATATCTGCTAGCTGCTGCCATAATTTTGCAACTACTGTGAGACACTCCAGACTACTTGCCATTTCTTTATAGGCAGCATCTTTCTTCAGGCGATGACTGCATTCGCTTGACATACCTGATCGGTACACAATTTTGCTGGTCTTAAATTTCACGATTGAACACACTTAAACACACACTGAATTAAATTAACAATGAAAACATGTTTAGGATGTCCTGCATCGATCTTCAGTAACAAACAACAGTGGAAGATTGAAGCAGGACATCCGAAACATGTTTGTTAATTTTAATCTGTGTGTTTATCTTGAAGATAAATAAATAAATAAATCAACTTTGTTTAACGAGGGTTGCACATAACAGTCTTTCGACTGACAAACCTGTGGCCCTCGGATTCCCGATCGAATTGGAATTTAGAGGTGTTGGAAGATATGACATTGACATCTTTAGCATGGAGTTGAATGTATTAACTGTAACAAGCTGACATCTCTAAACCAATTTCATCATTAGGACGAGGACCTTACCATAGGGTGGCTGGTGGGTATACGTCAACACCCAAGCATGGACACGAAGGAGTCAGAGTTGCTGTAGAACCCCGCAGTTTGGCTGTACAGCTAGCAGCAAGCCACCCTAGCCCCCCGACGACACCATCCCCTCCCCCAGAGGATGACGAAGATAAAGAGGACTTTCGCAATGATCCGTAAGTGTTTTTAAACCTTTTATAGGCAACAAGTCAAGTGTGGCTAATGGCTGTTATTATAAAAAAATTGATAATGCCTTCATTTGTGCCCAGTGTGGCCCATCAGGCTGGAGCTTATTCCAGTTTCTCAAAGCATTACGCTACATGTGCTAGAAGTGTTCCTACTTCCCTCTTAATGGGATGCTAGTCCATAGTTCAAACTAAGAAGGGTAAATGTTACCACCAGCATTAAATTTGCTAGCACTCGTTTCTATATTCGGCACTATGAGTGTTACCGGTAAGTGTCTTGCCTACAGTAAGAACACAACGTCCTATCTCGGCCTGGGCCACTCAATCTGGAGTCCAGCGCCCTAACCATTAGGGCACTATACCTCCCACATATTATTAGTTGAAGTGGAAAAGTTGAACTAAAGTGAAAGATCAAGTTTTTACTCTTGCAAGTCATATACATATGAGTTTTTGTGACATCTTCTCTTCATCTGCAGTGGCTCGACTCATCCAAGACTGTCAAAAGGAGCCATGAACAAATATCTGAAAGATGTTGTACCAAGGGATGGTCAGCAAACAGTTATTATATTCCATGCGAAGGTGGCACAAAAATCCTACGGCAATGAGAAAAGGTAAAACAATGTAACTATGTATGTCAGTGTGTACAGTAGATGCAACATCTTGCAAGGTTTTGGTCAGAGTAGATTTTTACTGTGGCTATAACTCAAAGGAATTCAATATTTTGAAAATATTCATAATAGGGTTATATGTGACCCATGTAATGCAGACAAGTACATGTATAACTTTTTACAACTAATGTGCCACAGTGACCAAGTCAAGTGCACCTCTTGTAAGCCATTGTCCATCGACCCACTCTCCAGCCACCACTGGCATTTTCATTACCGTAATATTTGCACGTCTCCAGATCTGATGTTTATGTGATCTTTCAATTGTCCAGCATTTTTGTTAAGTAACTCAAGCAGTATCAAACCACATAATTATTAATAGGCCTGGATCTGTTAATCTGGGGTAGAATGCAACACCCTTATTATTAGCCCATCACACCTTGAAGTCAATAAGTTGGTGTTATTTGCTGTTACAGGTTTTTTTGTCCTCCTCCCTGTGTTTATCTTGTCGGAGAGGGTTGGCAGTATCGGCAGGCGATGATGCCTCAAGCACCAGAGGAAGATGTAATGCATCAGCCAGTGGCGTTTATTGGAATTGGAAGCAAGAATGAACAAGAAATGCAGCAACTTATAATCGAAGATAAGGTTAGAAGTTATCCATACATGTACATGCCTACATGATGGCATTAAAAAAAAATAAATTTGCCCTCAAGTTTGGCCCAGTATTTTATTTGCGTAGAAAGAAAATACCTTACAATTTTGACATTGTAATATTCATGCAAAATGTTTTTTTTTTCGCTGCACTGTGCTCATACACAAGAAATGATAGTATTACAGTTGAATGTTTCCTAAGCAGACACCTGAAGTTATTACGTTATAGTTTATGGGATGGGAAACATTCAGTTAACATTGTAACCATGACAACCCTGGAGCGGCAACCACTAGACACCATCACACTGAGAGAAAAACTCAGTGGAGGGCAAAACTACATGCAAATACTTACCGATACTTACCTATGGGAAAGGGGGGGGGGGGGGGTGGAGGCGAATTGGCAGTACGTGATCAAAAAGCAGTGCATGTAAAATGGCTTATCACCTCCACGGGAGAGCTTTCAATTAACCGAAGCCCCTGATAAAAACCCTGATGGAGACAGCCTTAAGTTTAGGAGAGCAATCTCTGGTCATCAAATGCATGCATTGTCATGTGTTAGCCTTGCCTAAATTTCAGTTAGGAGAACTTTCATGCACTCACACAACTAAGAGAAATCTCATGCACTCATTTTGCAAAAGCTATGTTTGATGAAAGTGTGATAATAAGACGTGTACATGTATGTTTGTTTTAGGGATATGGCGCAGCCAAAACATTGTATATATCAGATTCAGACAAAAGAAAACACTTTGAATTATCACTAAAGGTAAGTACAAGTTCAAACAGGATGGGAATCTGCTTTATTTTGTTTTAATTAGCCTAGCTTTCTAATGGCAGATACATGTACTTTCCATGACTAGGGATTGACTGCATTTACATGTATATGTCAAGTATTATTTTTATTTCAATTCTTGGAATTTGCTGTTTGATCAAGAAGATAACTCCCTTGTCATTACTTATAACCTGTTGATGTGAAAGTCTACTTGTTGCAAAAACACAATTCAAAACCCAAGTTACAATGTTACACGGTTTGAAGAGTTGTAAGTTGATTGCTGGTTTTGTTCTTTGATTCAGTTATTATATCCTAATGGAGACCATGTTGGTACATTCAATTCAAAAAGAATAAAGGTATGACCTATATGCAATCTTGCCTTTTGTGTTTTTGTATTTGTTGAAAAAAAAGAAATTCAACTATTAAAGTGCCTATGAAGTAAAAAATAATTGCTGTTTATTTTAAAGGCTTTTCAAAGTAAAGAAGAATGGCGTTTTCCTTTTTGCAATATCTTTTTTTGTTTTAGAGATATTTACGTTTTTATATTATGCAAATGAGCGAAGTGATGACGTCATTAATTGTTCCACAAAAAGATGAAGCATTGAATCAAGAATATCTCTTGGAATATTTGAGCTGAGTTCTTTAAACTTGGCACGATAAATGTACACCACAAAAGACATAAAATGACACCTGTCGTGCCGTTGCCATGGCAACAGTTTTGTTGCAAATACCTATTTTAATTAATACTGATATCCCCAGTTTTTGCTTTATCAAAGATGATCCACACCCAACAAGCTAACGAGGAGAGTTAGGGTAATAGGGCATTATGTGTGTTCCAAGCTGGACCCTCTGTCCCAATTTAAAGGGTTGCAAATTGAGATATTTGGTTTATGTCAGAAAGAGCCTGGAACCAAGAGTGTTGCCATGGTTACGTCATAGTATGAGCCATCTTGCACCTTTAAGAAAGGTCACTACTGATGCCAAGTTTCAGAAATATCACCTTTATATTTTTAGAGATATCCTTGATTTTGGCGATCTATCTTTTAGTGGAGCAATTTATGACGTCATCACTTTCCTCATTTGCATAACACAAAAACGTGAATATCTCCTAAACGAAAGAAGATATTTCAAAACGGTAAACGCCATTCTTCTTTATTTGTAAAAGTCTTTCAAATGAGCATTAATTAATTTTTACTTCATAGGCACTTTAAGGTAATTAGATTATGCACAGAAATGAAGATCACAGGGGTGGTGTACATGTGTAATATTCACGTAACATTGTGTCTTAATTTGGAAGCCTAAAACTAAAAACAAGAGCTCCATTGTTATTTATTTCGCTTTTGATTTTACTCTGAAGTTATGCAATGAAACCATTTTCAAGGTAAAGAATGTTTTTATTTACGTTGGATTGCCAAACTTTCTTTAGGTAGGTGCATGCTAAATCAAAATGCACCAAGCAGAGCCCCCATAGCTTTAATTTGTCACAAAGAAAAAAATAACATATACACTGTATGTTTGTGGGCAGTATAATGTGTAGTTGCTGTCACATCTGAGGAGCAATTGCAAGGGAATTTGTATACATGTACGTTGTATGCTTTTGCATGTACAACTGTACATGTACGGTTACTCTAAATCTCTACTTTTTACATTTTTTCAGGTTATTTCAAAACCTTCCAAGAAAAAGCAGTCTTTAAAGAATGCAGATTGTAAGTGTATGTGTGACTTGTAAAAATATGAAACTCATCTGTGTATTTCTCTGAGCTTTACCAACCCTTTATCCCAAACAGAATTTTTTTTGAATAACAAATTAAATAAACACTCTGATCATTCACAAAAGACAAAAACAAACCAGTGAACCAAAATTCAAAGGAAATACATGTCTACAACCAGTATTAAGTATGCCATGGGAAAACATGTGCGAGTGAGTCACAATTGATTTTGGTTTTACTTCTGATTGGCTGAGAAAGTGATGTGACTGTTTTCAACCAACCACTTACATGCATAGGAATGCAAAAACAACTGCAAATTACTTTAAACACTCAAGTGAAAACCGCTCTCATGGGAAAATTTGTTTTAAAAAAACTGCTAATTTAGTAATACAGTATACGCTGTATATGCAAATGTACGGAACAAGATTAAAATCTGCGCGGGTTGGAGGACTGTCTTTGTTGGCAAGTTTGTTTGATGACAAGGAATTTCTTTTTTCTACTCCACCTTCTCTTCTTGCCTCCTACTTGATTTATTTCTTCCTGCATTCCTCCTCTTCATATATTAACACAGTAAGCAATTTTTTTTACAGTATGTATCCAGTCTGGGTCCACAGTCGCTCTCTTCAATAGGCTAAGATCCCAAACTGTCAGCACTCGTTATCTTCATGTCGAAAATGGTACATTCCATGCAAGCAGCCAGCAGTGGGGAGCGTTCACTATACATCTGTGTAAGTACATGAAGTCAAGGCTTACCCATGAACCCCTTAGCCAATCAGAATGCCCATTGAACATTTTGCAGTATATTATGGGTTGTATAATATATATGGGTTGTACATATATTAGAATCCTTATTAAGGAAAATGAAAATAATTGGTTCGAGAAATGTGGAGTTTAAGAAATTGGGAGCAGACTTAACAGTGTTTGACTGAGTGAAGGAAATCCAAGGGAAATGACTTCCGCTGGAGAGGAGCGCAAAAAATCGGGATTCCCTTAGGACTACATTTTAATATTGAGATATGAAAGTTTACAAGTCTTAACCAAATATTATTTTTACCCCAAAAATGTTTTCTGACCTACATGACTGTGTACATTTACACTGGAAATGACTTACTCAGACTCAGTTGAAAATGTTAATTGCTGTTTTTTTTTTTTTTTTTTTTTTTTTTTTGGGGGGGGGGGGGGGCAAATTATGTGTTTTCTCATTATCAGTTTCAGCGTTGTTAACGCATAATTATCTTTTAACAAGCAAAAATGTTTTAAATTGCATGAAGAAGTTAGGTATTTGAACTGCTGGTTGGAAATAAGCTCTTTAAGTCTTGCACTTGCAAGTTCCTAAAGACTCTAGCTAATATAACAATACGGCTTTGTAATGTAAGTTGTGTTTCCATTGATTGTTTTCAGTACATGATGATGAATCTGAGAGTGAAGAGTTTTCTGTCAGGGAAGGTTATGTCCATTATGGCTCAACAGTCAAGCTGGTTTGCTCCGTTACAAAGATGGCTTTACCCAGACTGGTATGCTGTGTTCTCTTGTCCATAAACAAATAACCTTACATGTATATGTAGAAAGTAGAAAGACACCCAAGGAGTGCTAATATGCATTGTACCAACAAGGAATACAGAAAATGAACGTGAAAAAAGTATGCTTAATCTTTCTAGTCAGTGTTTACTATACCATATAGGCATAACATGCTGCTTGTACCAATAATCCCCCCCCCCCCCCCCCCCCGCCTACTTAAGACCTCAAAGAACATTATACTGCAAATAGAAAATGGCAACGGGTAAGTCTGTAAGTAGAGTGCAGGTCGGTACAAGTCCGTTTAATCAGAGAGGTTTACCCAATAAATAATAAATAATAAATAAAGACTTTATTTAAAATGAGGGTAACACTAAATAGAAAGTAACAAACTGTGGCCTCCCTAAAAATTAATTAGATTATTATAAAAATATATTAATTGAAAATTGAATAGAAATGAATAATAGTAAAAGATATATGAAAATAAAAAATTAAAAATATAAAAAATATAAATTTTGGTTTGAGGGGGGGGAAGGCCGAGTTTTTTATATCAAGTGGTCATAAGAGCCGATAATTTCTTTATTGGCATCTCATCCCCGACACAGCACACGTGAACATGCAGCCTCGCACCGTATAAAATTATTACAGTGCACGTGTAACAACTAATGCAGTAAATTTATTGCTTTTGAAGGTAATACGTAAAGTTGATAAACAGACGGCTTTGTTAGATGCCGACGACCCAGTATCACAACTTCATAAGGTAATAACTACAGGCTTCTGTGTAATGTGACTCGTGAAAAATGTAAATTAGTAGCATCAACTAGGTCATCGTAAATACTGTTGCACCATTCCTATTTCTTGATAATGCAGCTTTCACGTTTTCTAGCACAACAATATAAAATAGTACCACATGAAAGTGATATTGCTTGTAAGCTCTTATTTGAATGGTCACACTACTCTACGGTTTTATCCACAGTCGTGAAAGTTAAAATCAACTGGCATGATTAGAGAGTTTTAATTGAGTGTGTAAAACCAAAACAAAGTATTTTTCTGGCATATAAGTGCCATAAGAAATTTTTGGACAAGGGGGGGAAGGGCGGGTTTTTTTTTTAGGGGGTAAAAAAAAAAAAAAAAGTACTTACCACCTGATTAATCACCACAGGTCGCATTTTATATGAAAGAAACAGAACGAATGTACCTTTGTTTATCTCAGGAGAGAATAATACAATTTCAGGTAAGTCAAAGAAACTTTTGTTGTACAGGTAGTACATGTATTTCACTTTCCAATGTCGTACATTGCTATCGTGCTATCGTTAGCTTATACTGCTTTAACTGTAGTTGTTGCAACATCGAAACATTTTTTAGGTGCCCAGTTGACCATTACTAGGTTAACAACTATCTTTGCTTAACAATGACCTCTCTCTTTTCTGCATGGTTTTCTGTCTGCAGGCTACACCGTGCCCGAAAGAGCAAAACAAAGAAATGATTAACGATGGAGCTTCTTGGACAATTATAAGTACAGGTTGGTGATTACAGTGCAACCTCTTTTATGCTGATGCAATAGTGTAGAACCTTTATGAGATAAAATCCAATCTACACGTAGCGTGCAAACGACAGCCTTATCTCTCTCGCATGATCATTTTATGAAGTTACTTGTATACAAGATTGAGTGACATTCGTATCGCGATTGAGTGATAGCTAATTTTTTCGCTAAGTGGTTCAACAGTCGCGTTGATAGCCTGTGTGAAACTCGCTCCTATGGCGCGTCTTTAATTGACCGCAATACTGATTTTTTTCTTCTTTTTCAGATAAATCAGAATACAGCTTTTACGAGGGTAATGGCCCGGTGAGGTCACCCATCACTCCTGTTCCAATAGTCAATAATTTACAGGTAATAGAAACGGACATTATACATGTCACGCGCATTATACAACATGCGTCACGTGCAGTACGAGCCCTTTTGAAGCACGTTACGTGTACACGTCACATATATTTGATATCAACACACTGTATTCGTCACGTTAAAACTGAACTACGGGCAACGTTTTAAAGGCCCAAACAACATGATTTTTTATTGTTTCCCAAAGAAAAGAATTTGGTTTTTTGAGAACCGCAGTGTTCAATGTTGGAGGTACACAGCTGGCGTTGTGCGATACTTAGCTTTGAAAAGCCTTCATCTTTTCTTCTTTTACTCTGAAAAATAGGTAACACACTGACATTAAACCAATACCGTAAAATTCCGGTTATAAGCCCCCCGCTTATAAGCCCTCTCGGTTATAGGCCCATCTACTACCTGGAAACCCAAAAATATATCCGATTATAAGCACCCCCCCCCCCCCCTCTGCCTGACGACCGTACTGAACAAGGCTTAATGTTACTTTATTATGCGTTTTAAACTTAAAAACGTATTTCAATCAACACTCTTGTGGCTCGTTTCGAAACGTTTTTTTATTTCGCTTATAAGCCCTCCCGGATATAAGCCCCTCCATTTATTAGCCCACCTAAACCCCTTACGAAGTTGTATAAGCCCAGGGCTTATAACCGGAATTTTACGGTATCCCAGGAAAAATACCAGCAAATATCGTTCACAGCCCGATTATTTAAAGTGTTTTTTATCCTCCTTAGTTGAATGGTGGTGGGGATGTTGCCATGTTGGAACTTACAGGAGAACATTTCACAGCCAATTTAAAGGTTTGGTTTGGAGACGTGGAGGCAGAAACCATGTACAGGCAAGTGAGAATTCATGCAGGAAGCTTCTTTCTGGATTGTCTAGTTTGCTGACACTATGATGTATCGATAAGAAAGTAACTACATGTCGCTTAGAAGGTTGCTATTTCTACCTTATATGACTGCGTGGTTGGCTGGCTGGCTCCAGCACTGACTGACTGACTGACTGACTGACTGACTGACTGACTGACTGACTGACTGACTGACTGACTGACTGACTGACAGACAGACAGACAGACAGACAGACAGACAGACAGACAGAGAGACAGACAGACAGACAGACAGACAGACAGACAGACAGACAGACAGAGAGAGACAGACAGACAGACAGACAGAGCATTGCATGTTAACATGGCATGACGCATAACATGACTGGATAGACAACTCATAATATGACATGTCATTACATGGATAGACATCGTGACATGACATGACAAGACATGTCGTGAATGACTAACGCGAGATTACCTTACGTGACATAAGTTGTGCAAAGTTCTTAAAGCCAACTTGAGAGGTTTCAACCTACAATTCTCCACTAAGGGCATTTTCTTTGTACTCTTTGTTAAAACAGATGCGGCGAGAGCCTCTTATGTGTAGTCCCAGACATATCGGCTATCCGTGGCGGTTGGCGGTTTGTTCGTCAGCCAACTGAAGTGGCAGTTAGCCTTGTTCGATCGGATGGAGTTATTTATCCTACAGGCCTTACGTTCACTTACACGCCAGAGCCAGTGGAAAGACCTTCATCATCTATATCAGAGACTGTGCTGAGTGCGAACCGACATTTAGAAACATAGAACAAAGAGGAACTTTATTTTTCATCGAGATATACTATTCACGTGTACTATATATATTATACGATATACGATACTCCATCTTGGAGTCGACGATTGACTCTAGAAACTATCACGCGAGCAGACAGCAATCATACACACCAAACTGCTATAGAATTTTCTTTTATTGGAAAGTTCAAAAGGATTTCTGTTTATTCAGTTTTACTTGTAAATTACGATGCCTCCAAAGCGCAACTTCTCGTAAGGAGGGACCATTCTATTTTAGAGTTGGGGGCGCGGGGAGGGGGGGGGGGGGGGGGTGGCAATTTAAAAAAAAATTCACGTTCAAGAAAAGTAGGAAGGTAAAAATCCTGCACAAGTAAGCACGGGAAAAACTAGCCAAAAACATGGTTGGTGCAAAAATGTTGGTAAAAAAGAAAAGAATTCTTGCAACTGAATACTAATGCTGACCCCCACCTCCCCCATCAAAAAAAAATGGTCCGTCCCTAACAGCCTCGTCAGATTTGTTCACGAGTCAGCTTCAGACATTTTAAGCTTTTGCTAGCTGGTACACAGACTCAAAAGAAAACACTGCCTGCATTGTGCAGCTAAACCAATTGCATATAAGTAACTTCTTGAAGTTAAAGCTCAAATCAAGCGCAAGCTGGCATCCGACCACGTAGTTTATTTTTTGTACATCATAATTTATTTTTAGTCCTCAGGTGCCTGAATCTAAGTTTATATCGAAAGCCCTGCATCTCAAATGAGCAGCTTAGCGCTCTTCTATTCAGAGTTTATAATTATGCGACTCATTTGAAGTCGTTCTGTTACATTGAAAATGACCCGTTGAATATATATTATTCAAAGGTACCTTCTAGCAAAGACAACTACAACTAATAAAAAGTGGTTATTAATATTTAATTCCATGGTCAAGACTTGAGCTACATTGTAAATCCGATCGACGTTTTAACAGTTCAGTCGGGGAAACAACTGCCATTTGATGGCGACATCACTTCTCCGAGAAGTAACTGAGCCCGCGGTTTGTACGCCCGATTGCTTTCGGCGTACTCGTGAGTGCTCGCGCTAGTTTTTGATTGGACGAAAAAGTTTGGAAATTCTTCGAGTGCTTCAACGAAGATTTGCTAAAACCGTCACTTATTCCCCCGACTAAGTTAGACTGGGATCTCCAGGTTTCTGTCGACTGATAGTTGACAAAGTAGTAGAAGCCGAGAGCGAGTAGTCTAATTTAGTTTTTAGAATACCCCCGTGTCTTTATTTACTTTCCGGCTGTAAACTTTCCGAGATAGACAACCAGTAGTTCATCATCTTTCTCTTGGCCAGCCAGTCCAGTAGCAAGCTCGCGAAAGGGAAAGAGAAAAGGAAACCTCGGGCCAAGTGGCTTATACTTCCGGAGCTTATCCCGGTTTTGATAGCATTAAGCGGTTAGGAATATTTCTACACCCCGTCGATGGTGGATGCTAGTCCATCGCAGGATACCCCCACCTCCCCAGCATTATTTCGTCGGTACCCATTTATACACCTGGGTGGAGAGAGGCATTACGAGAGTAAAGTGTCTTCCCTAACAACACAACACAGTGACCCCGGCCAGGGCCCGAACCAGGGCTGTTAGATCCGAAGTCCGGCTCGTTTACCATCAGCAGCGAGCTCGCGAGTGCGGGCGAAAATCTGGCGCACCCGACTGGCCCTGAGAAAAATAACGGGCTTCTCGTAGTCTTCTTGCGAGTGCGCACCGTAGCCTGTGTACAAGGACGGCTGTACACAGGTTATGCGCACCGAGGATCGATTTAACGTTGCTACCTGTGAGTTTGCAAGTCAGCCACTGAGTTATGCTTATCAGTTTAATGTCCCTAGCTAGGGTGGGTTTTAAGCCATCTAAGCGATTTTCACTTTCGACGGTTTGAAATTCGCTTAAATGGCTTTAATCCACCCTGGGAACACAGCGAGGTCAAAATAATGCAAGAAAGACAAGAGGTAAGCCATTTTTATTTCAGTTCCTTTACAAATGTAGTATTTAGAGAAATTTTCAAAGGTTTCTCATACATTGTCTCAAACGGCTGAACCAGAGTTAAGCAATCGGCCACGTTTGATCGCATCCGGCAATTGCAACGCCTGGGGTGCCTGTGCTGAAAATCGTAGCTGGCCTCTTTTCATGCCCAAAACGACATTTTTCTCTTTCCAAAAACAGTAGTCTTTACTTTCCCCATGCCACGAAAGTTTAAGCCATGAAAGTTTAAGCAGAAGGAATCTCCAGTTTTCTTATCACAATTTTTTTGGTCCGAAAATTGTATAATGATAATCTTCGGAAAATCGTCGGAAATTTTCGAAATATCATCGTAGTGTCTTCGGAAATATTCGTAAAATATTCGGAGTATCTTCGGTGCCAGAAATCACTTAAAATAAAAAAAAAGAAATAAGATACTTTTCGGTTTATCTTGGGAACTGTTCGGAAAAATTTCGGAGTGTCTTTGGAAATTTTCGGGAAATATTCGTAGTGTCTTCGGAAATATTCGTAAAATCTTCGGAGTATCTTCGGTGCCGGAAAACACTTAAAATAAAAAAAAAGAAATAAGATACTTTTCGGTTTAACTTCGGAACTCTTCGGAAACTTTTCGGAGTGTCTTCGGAAATATTCGGAGTATAAAAACAGAAAAAAAAACCCTTAATTGAATAAAACAGACTCTTAAAAAAATTCCGCCGGAATTCCGGATTCCCAATTCCAGGTTTTCCAGCTTACCTGCAATTTATGGCTGTATTATTTCAATTTTTAAGCGCTACTTGAAAATGACAAGAAAACGTCATGTTTTAAGTCTATACCATGACTTTCAGGTATATAAAAGGGGTACCTTTTTTCCATAAAAAGGTATACGAAAGGGGTACAATTTCTGGCAAAATGGTATATAAAAGGGTAAGGGGTAAGTGCTCGGGGCGGTGCCTCCCCGTACAAAACCTTTTTGGGTACCCCCCCCCCCCCCGGGTTCCCGGCACGAGAATCGCGAAAAGCCCTAGAGTATTTCTTGACCTCCCAAAAAAACTTTCTCTTGGCTTTCTCTTAGCTTTCTCTTCCACTACTCTTCATTGGACGTCGTTGTACTACAGTCTAAGTTCCAGACCCATTTCGTAACAATATATAAATAGTTGCCAAAATTTTAACGGTCATACTTTTGAAAATGTATGTAGCTTAGCATACGAAACGTCATGTTGATAAGAATGCTATTTTTCATAATGTTTATCACCGCTGTTTGTGTTATATTTTTAATCAAGTTACGACGGCCTAAAACCAAGAGTCTATATGATACACTTTTGTGTTTTTTAACAGTTTAAACTTCAACTTCAACTTTATTACTTCCATCACTTACATAAATAATTTATAAGTATTTTTTATAAAAAATCAAAAGTGACCAGGAGTCTACAGAAATGCAGAAATGCTTGAAATAGTAGACCCCCTTAAGCGGTCATTGCATAACTTAAACTGATTTACAATTCAATTAAAAGATAACAACAATCTTATGATTAATATACGACCAGGTTCAACGGATATGTTCGAATTGGATCACTATGTCATTTTTAATGCTTTTCATTTTGGCTCTGGCTTCTCACCATTTCAGCAAACATTCCACCTTTTCTTATCAACACCTCAGGTTTATCAAACTCCGCCACACGTCCGCCATCAAAAACCAGCACCTTATCATAATCCATGATGGTGTTCAGTCGATGAGCAATGGTCAGCACTGTGGAATCTGTAAATTTATAACGAACGACTTCCTGGATCAAACGATCTGTTTGGAAATCCACATTAGCAGTGGCCTCATCCATGATGATGATCTTGCTCTTCTGGACCAGAGCACGAGCCAAACACACCAACTGTCTCTCGCCAACGCTCAAATTTGTTCCAGACTCTCTCAGTTTGAATTCGAGCTGTCCTGGCAGATCTTCTACAAGGGTCTTCAACTGCACCTCCTCCAGAGCTGTCCAGAGATCTTGATCGTTATATTTCGAAAAGGGGTCCATATTCCTTTTCAAGGTACCTCCAAATAGCACCGGATCCTGAGTTATAACGGCCATGGACCTGCGGGCTTCTTGGAGATTGATGGATGCGATATCAAGACCATCTATCAACACCTAAAAGGAAAGACATATGGTTTAAAGTTTCTGTAAATTATTGAGAAAGCTTGGTCTTCGGGGTAGTCTCTCGTTAGTTCTAAGTCAATTTCACCCGTCTCATTTTACTCCTCTCGTCCAGGTCAATTTTGTTAGGGGGTGGGGGTGGGCGCTTATTCGAGGCTGGGCGCTTATTAACTTTTCCTACCTACAGGGTGGGCGCTTATTCGAGGTGGGCGCTTATTCGAGGTTGGGCGCTTAATCGAATAAATACGGTATTCCAAGTAATTATATTTGGAAAGATTTAAAGGTGGAAAAATATAGTCAACACCTTAATGATTCTGGCCCAGTATTTGCTATGCAGTTTATTCGTTCGTTCGTTCGTTCGTTCGTTCGCTCGTTCGTTTCTTTGATTGCTTATTTCTCTCTTCCGTTTTTACCGAGCCGTAACTTAAAACTGACGTCATAAATCATAACGGGAACGACAAATTCCAATGAGTCATTTTGAGGTAGGCAAGATATTCATGTACGAAAACGTGACGACGTAAGCGGTTATAACATAATGGCTTCTAATGTAGGCTACTTGTACGTTCCTCTGAAGATATTTTACAATAAATACCAAAACACTTTTACGGTAGCTTCAATCCAATGCAACAACGTTTTACTCACCTTTCCTGAGGGATCTGGCATACGAAACAGCGCAGATACCAGAGATGACTTGCCTGCGCCAGTGCGACCCACAATTCCAACCTTCTCTTTACTCGAAACACAAACGTTGATGTCCTTCAAGATGCGAGGTCCACCGTCAAAGTAAACCAAAGAAAGATCCTGTATGGTTAAGTTTCCTTCAGTAGGCCAGGACTCTGGAGGACAGGTTTCAGTGCTGTAGCCGGGTTCTGAATCTATTCCAGTATACGTCATTACACGTTCTACTGACGTCATCAAGTTTTCTACCTCTGTCGCCATTCGTACACCATACTGCGTTTGGTCCAGCGTTTGTAGTGCGTACGTCAGAGCGAGGCCGGCTAAAACTAAAGAGAAGTATGTAATTACGGCTCCTATTTTCAGGCCAAAGTGGTCATATACGGTAGGCCTTCGGTAGAAGGATTTTTTATGTTTTAGTTATCATCCTGAAGTTTCTTAAATTGATAAATTGACTTTATCGGAAAAATCTGGAATCTTTCAAAAAAGAATGAGCCAAAAGAAGAGGTAAGTCACTTAGGCCAGAACGAAACAATCTAATTTTAACCCGCACTAATAAACTTAAACGCATGCTTCCAGCCGACACTGGGCAAGATACAACTAATCAACCGGATATAAACAACCCATCATCCGTCGATAATGGAGATCGTATTGCTAATAACATCACCACCGAACAAAATGCTACTACGGCTACTCCTGATCTTCCTAACAGAAACACTACCAACACCGCCCCTGGAACGTCTACATCCATCAGACGAAATAAGAAAAATCGCAGAACCCACTCCCAAAACAACACATCTCAACCATTGGTAGAAACAGAAACAGTTATCAACCTTTCGTCTGCACAGCTTTCCAATTCTGAGACCAAGTTATTATCACGAGGACTGTCCTTCGTCCCCATCCCCAAACGAATCAATTGGTCAGAATTACAGGCTGACATAAACGAGTTTGCTAGAAGATTACGACTTAGCGAATTTTTTCAACAAAAAGATCTCACAGATTCAACTAATCCACCTGATGATGAACCACAGACACGTTTCAGGTGTAAAGGCTCATGGACTCCTCCTAACGGAAGAGACGCAGCCCTAGATACTTTCATAAATGCAATCGAAGCTAGCATCATGACTTCTAAACCAACCGCCGTCAACAACAATCTTTCTAAAAAGGAACGCAAGGCTTTAACAGATCTCAGAAAACGCTCAGACATCGTCATCAAACCAGCCGATAAGGGCTCTGGAACTGTTGTAATGGACCACGCCTGGTATGTCAATGAATGTAACAGACAGCTTAATGATATCAAGTATTACGAGAAACAATCTTCGAATCTTACGAAAAAAATACAAGGCCTCGTCGTAGAATACACTACCCGTTTACACAATGACAACCTTATTGACTCTGAGACATTGAAATACCTTTCGTCCAACTCTGACCCCAAAGCAGGCCGCTTCTACATACTACCCAAAATTCACAAGCAAGGCAACCCTGGCCGACCCATCATTTCTAGCAATGGCCACCCTACAGAACGGATTTCGGAGTTTGTCGACTACCATCTCAAGCCTCTTGTACAAGCCCTTCCTTCCCACATCAAAGATACTACACACTTTCTTCTACAACTACAGAACCTTGGCCCTTTACCGGACAACGCCCTCCTCGTCACACTAGATGTTTCTTCATTATATACTAATATTCCGCACAATGAAGGTATCAACGCTTGTCGCCATTTTCTTGACACTCGCCAAAACAAATCACTTCCTACTGAACGTATCTGTGATCTGATTAGAATGATTCTCAATATGAACAATTTTTCTTTTAACAATCAACATTATTTACAAATACACGGAACAGCCATGGGAACCCGCATGGCACCTTCATACGCGAACTTATTCATGGGTAAATTGGAACAAAACGCCATTGATAACACCGTAAACAAACCGCTCGTATGGTGGAGGTTTATTGATGACGTTTTCATGATATGGACACACGGAGAAGAACTCCTCAAGAACTTCATAAGTTACTTAAACTCCATTCACCCGAGCATCAAATTCACCCATGAATATTCGATTTCCTCACATCAGGCACTCCCTTTCCTGGATGTTCAAGTCCACCTTAGCAACAACCACATTCAAACAGATCTACATACCAAGCCCACCGACAAACATCAATACCTTCTCAGAACCTCATGCCACCCAAACCACACGAAGGAAGCCATACCGTTCAGCCTGTTCCTCCGTATTCGCCGCATTTGCTCTACCGATGCTTTCTTTGACAAACGTAGTGGAGAACTCATCAAACACCTGATCAAACGTGGATACAGCCGCACTTCCCTACAGAGAGATGCAAATCGCGTTCGCGCCATCCCACGTCACGCAACGCTCCAGCCCCAAGGACAGCAAACCACAAAGACAGACCGTACACCTTTTGTCATATCATTCAATCCTGCCCTACCCAAAATATCTTCTGTTATCAAGAAACACTTAAATATTCTCCAGTCCTCCGCCAACTGCAAAGAAGCTTTTCCTCATCCACCAGTTATCGCCTACAGACGTAACGCAAGTCTGCGTGATCTCCTTGTACATTCCGAGCTTACACATAAGAAGTTCTCCAAACAACAAGGCGCTGGAGTTCATAAATGCAACCACCCACGATGTCTCACTTGTTCATTTCTTCAAGAAGGCCAAACTAACTACACTTTCTTCAACACCAACGAGACACGCAAAATAACTGACAACATTTCTTGCCGCTCTAAAAACCTTATCTATCTAATCGATTGCAAAAAATGCCACCATCAATACATTGGGGAGACCAAACGTCAACTTAACGAACGCTTCGGACAACACCGCAGATCCATTCTCAACCACCATAAACTTGATGACCCTACACCAGTATCTATTCATTTCAACCAACCCGGCCATTCCATAAACGACGTTCACCTCATCCCGCTTGAACTTATACGCAGCAAACGAGACTCAGTCAGGAAGGCTCGTGAAGCCCATTTAATTAACAAGGCAAAAACTTTACATCCTCTGGGAATTAACAGACGTGACGAAACACGTCATTGACACTTGTTAGAACCAATCATTGTTTAGTATTTTATTTTAAATTTTTCTATTTGTAACGATCCTTTTATTTTTCTCATCATTTTGTTTCTCCGCCCAGCCCCTGTGGAAGATTTGTTTTGCAAACCGAAATATAGGGCAAAGTTTTTTCTACATATTCTAGTTTTTTTCTTTTTATCCACTTTGTTTATTTTTGACCGCTTTAGCCGTCAGGATCAGTTTGCCGTCTATATTTTCCGTTTTAACTTAGTTACTGATCCAGGTCTTCAATAGATCCGGCACCACTCATCGGTTTGTCGCTGTGATATTGCAGTATTTTATTATATAAGTCACTTAGGCAGGGTCGACTGCAAATGAAGCTGTTAAGCCATTTAATGTTTTAGCAATATGAACATATAACTTATCTTAGTATGATAAATTGTTATTAGCGTAATTTTTTTTTTTAAATTTTATTCATTAGTAAATTTATTTGTAAATTTTTAGCTTTATCTAGGATAACAGCTTTTACATGGGAATTCAGTTTCCCCCTGCTGTTATCCTCCCACTTTTTTTTTATTATTATTATATATTTTATCTTTTTTGTTGTAAATATTTTTTGTAATGTTGGGAAATCTAATAAAAAAAAAAATAAAAAAAATAAAAATGCTGAAGACCAAGAAGGGTTACAGTGGGAACAGGGGGGGGGGGGGGGGGTGATCAGATGAAGAAACACGCTTTACCGGTTTGGTTTGCCTAAACACAGACTGTTTAAAGGTTGCTTGCATTGGTTAGAGAAAATGAAATTCTGCTATTTTAAGCTGACTACTTCCTTCCTCCCCGTTCCACCCTAAAATACATTCATAGTTGATATACCAACTGCTTATAGTCGGGGAGCTGAGGCCGCAAACGAGTTACGACTAAGGGCCTGTTTACAAGCAGGTAGGGTAACCCTAGGTGCTAGGGTTACCCTAGCAAGAGGGTGAGAAGATAGCCCGGGTTTACAAGCAAAATTGGCAGGTAGGGTAACCCTACTTACCCGGGTCAACTTACACCGGTTACGCTTCAGTTAACCTTGTAAAATTTTGTCGTTAGAAACTGTTATTCGAAAATAATTCCGTTCCAGTGCAAAAATACGACAAATTGTGAATGAAAACGATGTTTCTTGGTCACAATTCGCTGTTCTTGTCGGTATTTTTAAACATATTTAGCCTTTTGGAGCCAAAATAAAGTTGTCTCGGGTAGGCGAGTAATCCCTAGCAGAGCGTTTACAAGGCGCTAGGGTTACCCTAGCAGCTAGGGTAACCCTAGCACTCAGCTAGGGTTACCCTAGCTGCTAGGGTAACCCTAGCGCCTTGTAAACACGTCGATGAAAAAAAGAAGAAATGTGGGAGCGCTAGGGTAACCCTAGGTGCTAGGGTAACCCTATGTGCTAGGGTTACCCGCCTGCTTGTAAACAGGCCCTAAGCAACACAATGAACAGGATTTGTGAGCATTGTCGCCTGCATCGTTTGTTTACCCCAGCGTCAGAGACCACTTAGCTTGATAATTCTTACCAGGATTCTCCTTTATCAAAATGGCAGCCACTGCGACAATCGTAACGAACACGCTACAAAGAAGATCCATACGAATCCCCAGCCAGCGATTACACGACACAACCATAAAGAAAGCTTGTGTGTTCTCGTCCTGGTACCTAAAAAGGAGTACTGTCATGAACATGACTTCGAAATGTCAAAAGCCAAAAGACATTTTCACTTCCATTTGAACCAAAAATGGCTTATTTGTTAAAACTTCTATGCTACTGCTATGAAGCTGTTATAGGGACATTATCATAATCAAGAGAAACGCATGCAAAAGGTTTGATTTCAAATGGACGAAGTCGGACCACTTTCCAAATTCTGCTATTTTGTATTAAAACCCTATCAGTTAATTTCAATTTGATCTTCCTTTTCCTTCAGCAATATACTTAATATATTCATCCTGGTGCTCTAAGTGCATTTCGTTTATGAGAGTAGGTACATGAATCATATACAGCATTTTTTCTCGCCACAAATGCAATAAAATTGCATTGACTGAAAACAACTGCTTAAGTTAAAGGACAGTGTCACGGCTGATATATCGTATTTCTATAATTATGGCCTGTAGTTTGCTGTAAACTGGGTTTATTATCTCGTAATAGAAAGAAGAAAACGGTTCGTACAAAAAGTGGTAAAATGAAAAAGATAACTAAAAAGAAACGACATGAATTAAAAAGATTCGAAATTTCACCAGAATGGCAATTTGGTTTCTTGTGATCCTGTCGCACAACTAAATTTGATGAACTACAAACCACCTCCAAACTTATAATCCTACACTTCGTCCCCAAAATCCTTGCTTTCTTTTGCTCTGTAGAATCTTTTTATCCAATTGACTTGAATGTTTTGTGACATTTGGCAATAAAATATAGAAATGAGGAAAGAGAACGTTTGATAATCAGCCGAGACACCCTTGCAATGATTCAACTGTATTAATTGTGGGTAGTTGGGAGCTTCTTCATTCTCTAACCTATTTCATCTCCTACTAACCTTTGAAGCCTATCAAGAAACGTCCTGCTCATATCTGAAATATGGACTATTTCAAGTCCATTTGCTGTTTCCGTGATGTGTGAGTACACAGGGCTGCATTTGATGGCCTCGATTCTCTTCAGCTCTCTGGAAGACTTCAGGTAATAACGAGCATAGTACACCAATATCCCAATAATTGGAAGAAGAGCCAAGAAAAGCCAGTAGTTTGTTGCAGCAGGAACCAACATAGTACAGAGCTGGAACAGACACATTACAAGTGCCTGTAGAAACAGCGGTGGTAACACGTCGTCCATACAGCCAACATCTTTGGAGAACCGATTTAGAATACGCCCGGCTGGGTTTGTGTCAAAAAACAACACAGGGGCTTTGATCGTAGACACAGTCATTTTGTTGTGAAGGTTTTCTGCCGCTTTAAGAAGGAGGTAGTAAAAGAAGAAACAAGATACTGCCATGACAACAATGGACACCGCCACAAGACAGGCGTGAATGACTTGGGTGTCCGAAGCTTTTTGCTGGTCATGTGACATCTCTGCCATTCTGGACAGCCACCAATTTGGAGCTATGAGGCAAACTAGAAAAAAATGTTCATATTGTTAGTCGGTTCCTCATCTAATCTAAATCAGAATGTGATAGGCATGTGTTGCATTTTCTATTTTAAAGGTTAATCTGAACAATAGTTTTACCGAAAGAGATTTAAAAAGGAAATATATTATCCCGATACCGAGTTTTTTTTTGGATAGTAGCATTGTAGCAAGACTGACGACGTAAAATGAGATAGCATTTTTGGTAATATTCTAATATACAGCTAGTAATAAGTTCTTATACATCTCAAAACGACATACCTTTTCCTTACTTAACCCATCAGCCAAATTGCATTTCGTGCCTTTCTACTAAAAACGCAGTGTTGTCATTTGATTATGATATGCATATGGTTTGACTGTCCAGATTTTCGCAAAAACGGTACTGCTTAACAACAGTACTGCTCGCCATTATTTAATGTGTTACCTTGCGCCAGTATTAAGAGAACTGCCAGGAGCATTATCAAGGGAGTAGGTAATCCTTCCTGAAAATATTTCCAGTAAAGTCGCCAGGTCACAGTGCCCTCCGTTTTACTCTCCTCCTCTTCCTTCAAATCAAGAGCTGGTGGATGATCAGACTCAGGCACTTCAAACGAGCTTACCCGGGACAGAGAGCGAGCAATACGCGAAACACTTCCATCATCCACAAATCCAACGCTTACAGGGAACATAACATCATCTTCCAACAGTTTATGTCGTTCCATGTCATGTCTCTTCTCGTGGAAAACCGAGGTAGCTGATCGCGGCTTGCGCATGATGGTCCCTCTCTCACCGAACTCGTAGAGACTTACACTTCTTGTGCGTGTAGGCTCATCTTCAAAGAGATCCGATATTTTTAAAATATCGGAAAATACTCCCTGATCTGTGAGCTCAGTATATCCTCCCTGGTGAATGATTGAACCGTTTTCCATCACTGCAATCCGATCCACATCTTTCAAATACTGTAGCTGGTGTGTGACCAACAAACGAATACGACCTGATAAATGGCCCACTAAACAGGCATCAAATATATTTCTTCCTACTTTGGTATCGACTGCACTCAGTGGATCATCTAGAAGGTAAATATCAGCATCTGAATACACTGCACGAGCTAAACCCACACGTGCTTTTTGACCTCCACTGAGGGTCACTCCACGCTGCCCAATTTCAGTTAGGTCACCATTGGTGAAAATGGCAAAGTCTTTGGTCAAACCACATATGTCTACAACATGCTGGAATCTCTCCTCGTCAAATCGCAAGCCAAACAAAATATTCTCCCTGACAGTCCCCGAAAATACCCAGGGTATTTGCGGAACATAGGCCACTTTGCCATGATATGATATTCTCCCTTGAAGTAGAGGTAATTCACCAAGAATAGCTGTTAGTAGTGAGGATTTTCCACTCCCCACCGGACCAGTTATTGCCAACATCTTACCATCACATACATTGAAAGCTACGTTACTTATCGTCAACATATCGACGGAAGAATCTTGAATCCAAGAACATGACGCCTCCGAAATTGAGAGAAACGGCTCTATGATGCTTGAGCTCTTTGTTTCATGACTGGCAATCAATTCGGTCGTCCCGTGATCCACATTCTCGGCCCTTCTGGGCATTGAGCTACAGGCAAATTTTTGAGAACTTTGATCTGCAGAATTGCTTTGTTCGCTGCAATTTATCAACCTCGTGGCCTCTTCTCGTTCCATAGAACCTTCAAATTTTAATGCAAGATCATCGTCAATACTTAACGGCTTTGTTGAAAGCAGACCTTCTGTTTGGTTCTTTTTGGCTCTTCCAACCTCCGATTCCTTGTCGTTAAGAAAGACTTGTATTCTATCGAGTGCTACTTTAGCATCTGCGACAATGTACACGGAGAGACTCAAGCTGTTACAAAATGTAAACCTGATCGTCACTAAGCCGAGAAGAAGCGTGAATATTGTGAAAGACGATAAGTGAGTTCCTGTCAAAGCCAGTGTTGCTACTGAAATAAGGGCGGCAATAGGAAGCATAGTGTAGTAAAGAACGGTAAGCAGGGAAACGATGAGACCTTTTAACCGAATTTTTGCCATCTCCTTCCTGCAAAAAAAGTACAGATAACAAAACGTTGGCTGCGGTTTGTAGCTAAAAGGTCGTGTTTTATTGGAATAACAAGTTTTAGGTTGATTGAGTATTTTCGTGTCAGTTTGACAGATCAACTTCTTAATTCAGCATCAAACTGGGTTCAAATGGTTGATTTGATTCAAACACCCAAATAAAACACTTATTCAAATATTTTCAGTTTAAACATTGACTAACGTACGTAAAAAACGGACCCAATCTAACAAAATGAAAATTGTTTATCTCAATGGAACACGACGGAACGGTTATCACCCATTTCAAATGAAAGCGGTTGGAAAAGTGCTCTGCTGGGACACTTCGTCTAAATCAACCAAAACCGTTTGCCATTGGAAAACGGTTGCCCTATTTAACCTGACCTTACTACAGTAAAAACCCGCGTGTAAGAACCTAATTTTTTCAGAGTTTGGCAAAACAGGTTCTTGTATTATGGGGTACTTATTGACAGTTTAGGCTAAGTAGGTTCTTAATTAGGTTCTTAATTTCTACAGAGTAGACATTGTTGTTGATTATCAGAAAATAGTATAAAATCTGGTCTGTTCTTCATTATAAATATTTATTAATGTACCCATGTTGCCAAAAGTCCAACAACATTAATTGATCAATGATACATTACTGTAACATTGGTTTTTGGTAAAAAAAAAAAAAAAAATTAAATAGTTAAACACCACATATAAGAACCTGTTGGAATTTGTTTGGCTAAACAGGTTCTTATATTTTGGGGTATTAGAAAAGCAAATTTCTGCTAGGAGGTTCTTAAATCACTAGGTTCTTACACGCGGGTTTTTACTGTATTTTATGTTAAACTAAAAAATCTAACGACTCTGTTGAATTAAAGATTGACACAGTGAAAAACGCAACGAGCCTTCAAGCAATAATGAACTTGGCAGTCGCTTCCTTGCATTCTTTGACTTTTTGTCATGTTTGGAGAGTAATAGCTATCGGGAGAGCTTTTTCTTTCATCGAATATTATTCATTGAAATACGACGTGAAACACATATTTGTTGCCAATTATCGGCTTTCTTTCCAAGGCAGTATACAGAAAAGTTGGAAAAAATGCTGATGACCAATTCCCTTAAGAACGTTGCCCTAGCTAACTACATAAGCAGGAACACTAATTTTTTCATTGGTACCTGCGAAGGTCGTAAACAACATCTCTGAAATTCCACTCCCAAGCATACATCTTTACCGCTCGTATTCCGGAGATGATTTCATTCATCACCACAAGCCGTTCATCCGTGAATGCGGCCGCTTTCTCTCTAAGCTTAGCAGCTTTTCTTGCCATTAACATTTGAAAGGCGACTAATACGAAAAAAATGGCAGCACCAACCAGAGCCTCCCAGCCAATCAAGTACCACAGGATCACCAAGCTGATTGTGAGCTCCAGTGGCGCGGCTAACACCATACCTAGTTGGTTCAAGGACCGCTCGATTTTCTGTGCGTCATTCGAGACCAGGTTAATGGTATTTCCAGACAAGGTGGCTTCCAGGCTGAAACGATTTAGCGAGAGAACCTGAATGCAGAAAAGAATACAGCTGAACTTTTCTACAAATGGTTAGAGAAGCGGCCGTTGTTGTTAAGTAGGATGGGAACTCATCTAAGACACCCGGGACCGGTTGTTCAAAGTGCAATAAAACGTATCCAGGATTACCGTGAATATAATTCAGTTTTGTAACTTGTCAATGTGGCTTTCTGTTTATTTTGTGTCCTTCAGATTATTTGTCGACCACAAGGGTTAAACCACTAAACATTTACAGTGAAAAACACTTTTGTACAAGAGAAATTAAAACCTCCAACACGTTGAATCCTGAATTAACGTTCATTAAATTTTGAACTTGGTTCAGGAGCATTGCTTCTCCCGCTGGAGAGCACGCTAGCGCAGCGCAGGTTAAACCCCTCCCTCGACACCCAACTTCTCTTACCCCAAACGCTTTTCCTGTTGCCCTTATAGTTCCCGATTTACCCATTTATCCTTCTGAGTAGGGAAAGGCATTATAGGAGAAAATTGTGTTCCCAAGACCCCAGCTGGCGCCCCCCCCCCGGGGGGGGGGGGGGTACTCGACATAGTTTTGGGTAGGGAGGTGCGCCCCGGACTCCTAAACCCTGGCCCTGTTTAAGACACAAACCTCTGATTTTCCTACCCTGTTAAAGACAGAATGCCAATTTTTAATACCCCGTCTAAGACATCGACAAGCACCTCACTGGCTTTGTTGTGATCGTGAATTAAGCCAAGTATCAATGCGGAAATCAACGTAAGTCAGCAATACGGAAGAATTTGTGAAAATTCGGCTTGTTACACCTCTGCAGGCATTTGTAAGCCTATTCTGTTTGACATTGGTCCATGCAAAGATACCCCTTTTAGAACAAAAAGGGGTGAAATATATACCCCGTTCAAGACAAAAAGGCCTGATAACCATACCCTATTGAGGGACTGGCGCTCAAGCCCGGACCATTTTCACTGACAAGTTCGTTTCTCAGTGTGGTTCTCAAAAGTTTTCTACAAAAACATTGGGTGACTGAGAAAGGAGCATAAAAAAAGAAGAGGTATACGTTCGCTTTATTACGCAAGGTAAGTTTGGCTATGAGGTGAAACTCACTGGTTTAGGCTCATAGAGCGAATAAAGCGTTGAAATGGGTTAAGAATTTTAAGACCCCAGACGTACCCTCTTCTACTTTACAAGTTTACCTTCTTGTAAACGAGTCCTATTAAGGCCACTTTCAGCTTCAATGCCCACAGCTCAGTAAGGTAGTCATAGTGATGCGTCGAGATAACTTTAATTATGCTTGTCGTTCCCAGAAGTACCACGCCGATTATGGCAAACTTCACGTCCATATTTGGCCCATCATTTAACGTCCTCAAGACAAGCCAAAGACACAAAGGCTGGAAGGCAAAGCATAAAACCCAGCATGTTCTTAAAATTACCATCGTAAGACCTGATTTCCATGGAATAAATCTGAACAGTGCTTTCCACAGCCGTGGTTTCTTGTTTTTCAGTCGACTCTTTTTTATTTCGTCTAACCAACATTTCTCAACTTTCTTTACAAGCACTTCCGCTTTGTAATCGTCAAGAAGAGGAAACAAATCATCATCGGTCAGCGGTCGCTTATTTCCCAGTTTTAACACATCATTCATCCACCAAAGGAACATGATTGACAGCCAGCTTGCTCCATCTCTAGGATTTCTGCTCTCTGAGCTGCGCATGCCCTGCATGATTTTCCCAAGAATGTGGTACTATTTCGACAAACCTGAAATAAAAATTAACAAAAAAAAAACTTGAACTAACATTGTCCCCTCCTGACAGTGACGCGAATGTTGACAAATATAATTGTGAGTTTGTGCGAGTAAGTAACTGAAGTACAACTTGAAGAACATTTTAAAAACACATTTGACTGGCCAACTGAGCTTTCAAAACTAAACTTTTTTGGCAAATTTTAATCATTTTTAGTGCCACGAGCTGCGAGTAACATATTGAAGACATAACAAGAATGCACGAAATATGCCCTGGCTTTTTTGCCATAACTGGGACAATTCTAAGAAATCAATTGGAATTCGATTTTTCGATCTACCCCCTCTCCAAATTTAAGATTGGACAAATTTGTTTTGAGTTATAACTCTTAAAAGGTGCAAAATATTTATTTCAGTGAAAACATTTTTGAACGATATTGGTCTTTAAAGGTTCCGCTCTAAGGGCTGTGACACTGTCACGCAACTCCACACGCAACACAATGTCACGCGCATAATTGCGAATACTGGAGGTTTTACTTGTATTGGTATAAAAATAAAAATACATGTGAAGGCAGCTACAGAAAGTCCTATCTCTTTACAGTAACAGTAAGTCGTCCCCGAGTCTAAGCCCAGACTGAAGTCCGTTATGCGCCGTAATTTATGAGACCCTCTTATGACAATTTGCACAGTATTTATTATTTTCAAGATGGCGTCCCGACAGTGGATCATAATCCCGGAAAAGTGCAATGATCAAATTCGGAAGAAAAAGTAATAACCTGGAGAGCTTACATCTTTACAGTATACCATTAGCGTAAATTAGCATGGAAATGTGTTAATTGTAAGTGAAAGTTTGCATAAACCTATGCCGGCGCTGGTTCGATCGCGAACAGAGACTTAGTCACGTAACATTTTAATTTAAATAACATTTTTAAATTTTGTCGATAATGCCGCAGCACCGTTTGCCAGTTCACATGCAGAGACAGTGCACAATAATTGAATTTTTTAAAAAAGCGAGGAATACAGCAGCCCATTAGCGAAACGGTCAGGGATGATAAGTTTGTAACTTACTCGTCTACCAGACAATCGTGTGTACATGACGAGAAGATTAATGTTAATATTCTGAGAGTAAGGAATATTCAACCACCGAAGTTAAGTACAAAAGCTGTGATTTACTTACTCTTGTTTATCACTTTTATGGAGCGACAAGCCTTCTTTTTTCGCTTTCCTTGTCGATTCTCATCTCAATCGAGCGAAGTGACGAAGCGTGGCAAAGCCTATTCAGGGAATTTTTAAAAATTAAAATTACAAATTAACTTGTTCATATCGCACGTCATGTAACACTCCAGGGAGGGTAACGCAATCTAGTGTTCTTTTTGCAGTTATTTTGCGGTCAAATCACCAAGTTGAATCCTCGGTTTTTGCTGTGTATGTGTATTTGCCTTCTGGAGCAGCTCCAGAAAAGTAAAGTTTATCTTTTTAAAGATCTACACTACAGAGACAAAGAATCGAAAAAAGGTAAAAAAAGAACGAGACCAGCCATCAGTTTAATTTACTTAAAAAATTCTTTACAAGGAAGAAAAGATGTTAAACATTTCTTAAGTGCTTTAGTGCAATTTCACACGTTCTTCGGGTTACGATTTAAGTATAATAAATGCTTATTTGCTCCGAGTCAAGGGCCAACGATTGTATAAGATGATATAAATAACTGACTAATAAGAATGATCGAAATGTGCAACAAAAGCTAGGTAGAGCATCCGACCGGGGGATGGGAGGTCATACGTTCGACTCGATACTGTAGACTCCTTCCAAAATGAAGGTCTCCATGTCTCTTGTCAAGACATATTTTGTCTTGCCTTTTATGTATTTTGGTCCCTAGTAAACCGGAAGTGTTGAAAGTGTTTGCCGAATGTGTCATGGCACGAGTCGACAGACGTTTTCACGAGGGTCTGAATGGGGTTAACAGTAACATTTGGACCACCCACCCCCCCACCCCCCTCAGACCCTTTTTCACAACTATGACTCTCGCTCTGTCTGTTTGTCTATATCTTTAATTCGATCTCGATGGACCTAAGACCCGAAGACTATAAATATGTTTTATACCAGTGGAAATTAATTTTTTTTTTTACTTTTTAAAACAACGGAAACTAATTACTAATAACTCTGTTAACCATAACGGAGAAAAACAACAACCACAACCCCATTGAGGCCCTCTTTGAATTGTAGCTTGTGCCACATAAGCATTATTCTCGTCTTTCTTCAAGACTTTGCATCTACCCGCTACATCTATTTTTTATTCATATCCGTAAAAATTTTCCTTCGATCTTGACAGTTTTCAGTACAAAAATAAACAATCAACTTCTTTGTCAATTCCGGAAAGAGGATGTTTGTTGATGTTAAATATAAAATGATCAAGTATTTCCCTCGGGAAACGTAATCTGCGATAAAACGTTTTGAGCCGAGCATTTATCTGTGAAATAAGAATCGAGTTTTAAGCGTTCGATGTTCTGCAATGATCTCGAATAAAGCAAAATGTGAAAAAAAAAATCGCGGTAAAACGTGATGTGGACCTTTGTGAGACGTATGCAAAGTCGTCGCTCGTTTCTCAGTGATGTTCCTTAAAGTGCTTGCATAGGTCCGCCAGATTCTTAAATTAAATCGCAATCACTTCTGTAAGATCCCATACACATTTATTTGCGCTTTTCGGCAAAATTGACAAACATTCTAATGAGAGGAAATGAAACATATTTATTATTTTGAGAATCTAATACGAAACAACTGAGACGTCCGATGTATTTTTAGAAGGAAATTTGGCAGGGGCTAACGCAGTCAAATAATTCCTTTTCTTTTTGCCTTGCTACTGACGTTTTATTTTTGACCTATTAAGATCTTTGTTAAAGTGTCCTCGAGCAGCCAGATTAGAAAATCTGTAAGCAGCCTTTGTAATCATTTTTATTTTAATTTGAGGGACAAATTTAAAGTGCGGTGTGATTGACAATCCACACTTTAATCAATTACAAAGTGATATGAACTTTGCTAGAAACATCAAATTGTAAATAATTTTAACTTTATTTAGCTAAGATATATTTTAATGTATAAATAGTGACACTTTAATAAAGTCTTTCATTTCATCTATAAGCAAAACCTTAAAACTGAACCACGTCAGTCAACATACATCGTATGCCAAATAATACCATTTCATAAACGAAAGAAGGCGAAGAGAAAGACAGATTTACAAGCAAAGTATATTCACCAAAAAATATCAGCTGTACTATAAAAATGACATAGTTCAAGGTGTGTTTTAACTGAAATGAAAAGATTTTGTGATCTTTAATTACAATTATTGATGTACATCACTAAATACTAATGTTGACCAAACGCCGTATTTTTTTTCGTTCAGAGTTCACAACCCTCCTTTGGTACTTTTAATCGATCTCGGACAGCCATGAGTGCATCTAAAGCTCTTGGAACCACATATGGTTTTATTGGAACTGCATCAATTGTCAGAACGCGCTGTTTTGTTTTCTGCTGTATAAGAAGCCTTTACTGTTGAAAAAACCTCACAATATTCTACTCCTGACTTTAGCCACGATTGATATGATAACAGGTAACATTTATAATTGATTGGGCTGGATGAAACCCCTCCGGGGTTTTCGTTCTATTAAGGCAAAGTGAAATTATTTTGCACTGAATAGAAAGCCCTTAGCTTACTTTACAAGATGGCATAATATTTGTTGGCTTTAACGTCATATGACGTCATATTTTTTGGCCAAATATGAAAGAGAGAAAAAGCGCTATAAGAACTACAAAAGTAATATTCAGAACATCAAAAGATTAAATTAATTGATCTGGTTGAGGGTGAGAAAGTGGGGTATAGATCCCGGTTCAAGGAAAATAAAACTGCCCTTTCGTAATTAACGAAAAATATATATTGAGCATTTCACGCTTCAAGGAGAATAAAAGAGAACGTTTTTGGGAAGTCGAGATTCACGAGGGACAAATAGCCATCTGTCATTTCACGGGAAATAAATAGGGTGGATGGCGGGATACGAAAATACCCGTTACCACCCTTTTGGTTGGGAAAGTTTGCAACATTATGTTTCATCTGATGCAACAATCAGTCAAGTTATAACCAACATTAAAGCTTTTCAGCCAAATTGAAACAAAAGTGATATTTTCTAGACTAGCTTTGGTGTTATGTTTTCGCCTTTTGGTAAAAAAAAATAACACAAGGAATAAGAGATGTAACAACATATAATTGTTTTCTGTTCTCTTGACAGGAGTCATTATTTTCATAACACCGCTGTTTGAAATCACCAGGGATCCATTCCTTGAGGGACTGGCTGGGTATTTATTCTGCTATTTGATTACAAGTAGATTCTTTGCCTTTCTTCTGAGCAAAGCATCAATCTTGACTGTAACGTTGTTAGCACTCGAACGCTGGTTTTCAGTAATAAAACCGTTTACTTACAAAGCTATCTTTACCAGGAAAAAGTTGTTAAAATATATAGCTTGTATTTTCACTTTAAGTTTTTTATTTCAAATCTACAAGTTTCTCCAAATTGAATTTAAGAATAACACGTGCCAGTCTGTCCCAAGTCGTTATGGTAAGGTGGCGCAACAAGCTTTTCTCATAAGTTACGTCATTGTAACTTTTTTTATTCCGACATTTATCACGTGGACTTCATTTATCCATATTTGGCATCGAATTAAAACATCCCCGTCATTATGTGGTTCAACGGAACAGGCGCAAGCCCAGCAAAAGTTGTTGTTGCGCATGTGTGCAATCACAGCCGCTGTCCTTAGTGTTTGCTGGCTTCCTAATCAAATCGTTTATATCACGAGCAGTTTTGGGCTGGTACAAGTTGAAAGTAAAGCGAACAAATGTTCGCTTTTACTGTCCATGTCCAACTCTATTGTGAATCCGTGGATTTACTTCCTCAGCAACAAAGAATACAGGCAAGAGTTTTTCTCTTTGCATTTAATCTGTAAGAAAACTGTCCCTGTCTCTCCAGGAAAAGCAGTTCGGGATACTGCCACTCAATTGGAGCAAAAATGTGGCGTAAACAAGCCACAGGCTGTCGTGTAGACTGTAATGCTCGTCCAGGAATGTCAACAACCATCTAAGTTGCGAAAAGTTATTAGAAAATATAATAGCATAAAAAAATTAACTAAAATAGGCAAACAATGCTCAGAATAGAAATAAGCTAAACGAGCTAGTTGTAGCTGAGCTAGTAGTTAAAAAATTAAGTCGCTATGATTAGCTTGTACATGATCAAAGAGAAAAGACTAGAGAAAAATAAGATAATTAAAGGTAAGACAAGTAATAAGTTAGTACACTGTAAATAAGTATGTATAAATAGTAATCTAGATTAGGAGTAGAAAAAAGGGAACAGAAAAAAAAAATTAGGAAAAAAACCCAGTACCAGTTAGTGATGGAACCAAAATCTTTTTATATGAATTAAACATTCGCGAAAAGAAATTTAGAAACTAAGCCAGCGTTAGCCAAAAGTAGTTGAGAAATGCTTATTCATATTTTGCTTAAATGAGAATGAATGCGGAGATAGACTTTAATTCTTCATCCAAGTTGCTTCAGACAGAAAGAACAGAGAAGTACAAATTATGTGTTAGATATTCTGGTTTTCTGTTAAATGTTATAGGTCAGACACAGAATATATGTATAAAGCTGTATATATAATACATGGTGTGATAATAAACGGGGTCATTTTATTGTTGTGGTATGTCTGGAAATTGAACTCCTGTGCATCTGCAGCTTTGTTCATTACTGCAGTCCTTCAAGTAGACAAATATTTCGGTACCGTATTCTTTTGAGTTTCTGTTCTTACTTCTTAGTTAGCTGAGCAAACCAATTTTAGAAATCTTAATAAGCTTTTCACTTTTAATTTCCTATGCTTGTTTTAGCTTAATTTAAGTTCACTTTTTCTAATTTCAAAGTTGTGATTTTTAGTCTTTTAAACTCTTGTGTTTACTTTGTAATCTTCCTACTGTTGATGTTCGCTCTTGTAATTGCAATCGTTTCCTTGCTTATTGTACTCAATAGAAGGCTTTTTTTTCACATTGTAAACACCTTTTAGTAGCAACGATATATAAGGAGCTACGTTGCCGTAAAAGTTTCTTTGATTACTTCGACGGTGTGATTACATCAGTGTTCACATTATGATTACTAAGGTGGAAGCAATAAACTGTTGTTAGACCCAACTTCTGTCTGATCCTTGACGGCCTGCCGTAGCAAGAGTTCTTGAAGCTAGATCTCCATGCAGGTACCAGGACGTGACGAGATTCCGTTCTCTCAAGCCAAGCAGTTAGTTTACCGAGCTAAGTTTCCCCCGTATTTCAGTGAAGTTTCACAGCGCTCCTCGCTACAGTCCAGAAGTTGTCCCTTAGTCCAAACCCAGAATTGACTGAAAAACTTATCGTCACAAAAATGTTTCCTATTGCATGCCATAGTAATTTATATCCAATGGAATATTGGAAATTGAAAATTTACTCGGTCGTAGCTCGCTCGGTAATATATTCAAATATTGTAAATAATCGGTTACCATCCCATTTTATTTACTAGGATTAGAATCAAATGTCTTTTTTGGAATGTAGGGTTTATGATTAGTCAATAAATGGAGCTTGAAACAATATATGGGCATCGTGCAAATTTGTTAAATAATAATTCGGTATATTGCGTCGAATCGGCAACTGCGTCAAGTACCGAGTGCAGTTGAATTAATTGTTTAAAAACACGCTGAGAAAGGGTCTCTGTAAACTGAGAATTGCCTGCTTGCGGTTTATAGCAAGGCTGTTTGCTAAGGTGACGCAATAGATTTCGGGGTGCTTGTGTGTGTTCGAACTCTTGTGATTGGAAAATAAAGTTTTTGTTTCCTTCTGCGAATAGACCATTTGCATAAATGGCGTCTTTTATTTGAATAACAATACATATACATCCTAAGCCTCACATTCACGTAAAAGAACCTTTGTCCAAAAACATCCACATGAGGCTAAGGATGTACTAAGTATTGTTATGTAAATTTGGGAGCCATTTATGCAAAGGGTCTATATTTGTTGTTACATTCATGTATGGTTGTTGTTTTTTCATCCGGCCCTGGTGTACATTTCATTCATAAAAAAAGTATTAAGTTAAAGGGATAAGTTATAACCTACATTAGCTTTTGAGAACTACGAAAGCAAGAAATGCTGCGTTTCATTTTCATTCAATATTGACAACTCTGTAGAAAATGATGAGGATGACGACGACGGCGGCGGCGCGAAAATCGTTATTTCTTTCTCCTGAAACGTGATATGCCAAGGCTGTGGGCAGTAATTTAGGATATTTGTTCAGGAAATGTTTGCAGTTATCTTCAGTACCCCATAATTACGATATCACGAATGGGGATGGATAAAATTCGACATCACCTTTTTCAGTTTTCGCGAAACGTGATGTGGGCCCTCCTAAAATGTAATCAAAATGTCGCTCATTGTTTTACAGGCGCCTTAATAAAACTATCCGTCATATACTCAAAAAAATAAAACCACTCTTTTCAGACATATTTTAAAAAAAGACCATCTAATATCGACAGCTATTATGTCTAAAGAAAATTAAACATCCTTCATACTGTTCATGTAAACTTGTTGTGGAAAGTAATTGGAAATAAAAAGTGAATTATTACATTGCTCTATATATCATAAGAAATCCACCTGCCACTTTCTTGGTAAGTTTGAAATAAACTATCGTAAAATCACAATTTTGAAGGCTGTAGATATATTAGATCTTCCATTTTTCAACATAAGTTTACAGCGCCCTTTGAGGCAACATCCCACCTAATAATACCAATAATACCAAATTTTTGGCGGGCTATTAAATCAAGAGTATTTGTTCAACGTTTAACAACGTTACATTAATAACCAAACCAATTTCCGTTCAAATTAAATAAAACGCAACATATTTGACAATCGACTCTTTTAGAGACGTTATTACAAGGTGTTAATTTCAACTACGCCAGAAAACAAGCCACAGAGCTTCGACCGAGCCCACGAAGAAGAAGGAGACGATTTCAATGTACGTTCACAGAAAAAGGAATTACAAGGTATTCTGAAAATGCTCTCGTTGAATAGAGCCCTACAATGTTGTTGTATAAACTTTGCGTTAACATTTTTACATTTTTTTTAGTAATTCACAGACCTGATTGGAAGTTCCAGCCATGAGTGCAGCTCAAGCTTGGGTGTTTGGCGTCATTGCAGCTGCATCGTTTGTCAGCAATGTATTATTCTGTTTTCTGCTATATAAGAAGCCTGCCTTGCTGAAAAAACCTCACAACATTTTACTGCTGACTCTCGCTACGACTGATATGATGACAGGTAACATTGATTAATTCATGAGATCAAAGGAAACTATCGGCAAACCATATAGATTAAATAGAGTGATTTGTTTCAAGCAGCCAGCAGTTGTTTTTGCGTGAGAAGTAAAATCTGAGAGGTAAAACGTTATATTCCAAATATTCCTCACTAGCTGCCCTTAAAGATCAGAATTTCATACATTTCCTTTCGTTTCAACTGGTTAGGTACCCTTTTATAAATCAGGGTAGAAATAAGTTTAAGTTAGTCAGCCTTAATTTCAATAGGGTGACTCCATCCGCTTTTACAATAAAAACTGTTATCAATAGAAGCCCTAGTAAAACGTAAAAAAGCCTTACAGTGTACCTAAAATGGGATTTAAAAATATTAAAATATTTAAGGATACTAAGATTTATGCTAAAATTATGTTGCATGTGTATAAAATCGAAAGATTAAAAATTACATATTATTTTGAAAACAGTTATAAATTTGACATTTCAAGGATTACTGCTGATAAGATGTAATTAATTTTATCTTTTTCTTTGCAGGAGTGGTTATTTTTGCAACACCGATGTTTCAAATCACTAAATATCCGTTCCTCGTCGGCCCGGCTGGGTATATTTTCTGCAACTTGTTTGCAAACAATTTCTTTGTATTTCTTCTCAGCAAAGCGTCTATCTTGACTGTCACACTGTTAGCGTTGGAACGCTGGTGTTCAGTAATAACACCATTTAGGTACAAAATCTTGTTTGCCAGGAAGAAATTGTCGATGTATATCGTCGGTATTATAGTCTCAAGTGCTTTATTGCAAATTTTCAGGTTCTTCGGAATTGAATTTAAGAATAACACTTGTGTATTTGTTCCAAGTCATTTTGGTAAGGTGGGGCAACAGGCATTCGTTTTAAGTTACGTCGTAGTAACATTTCTTTTACCTGTATTGATTATCTGGGCTTCATTTATCCATATTTGGTATCGAATTAAAGCAGCCCCGTCCTTATGTGGAAGGACACAGCAGGCGCAAACCCAACAAAAGTTGTTGTTGCGCATGTGTGCTACCACAGCCGCTGTCCTAATAGGGTGCTGGCTCCCTAGTCAAATCGTTTATATTTTGATTCAATTTGGTCTTGAGTCAAGTGAAACCACACTTACAATTCCCCTAATATTGGCTATGTCCAACTCTATGGTGAATCCATGGATTCACTTTCTTAGCAACAAAGAATACAGGAAAGAGTTTTTCTCTTTACATTTAATCTGCAAGAAATCCGTGCAAGTGTCTCCCGAAATAGCAATTCCAGAAATTGATACTCAGTTGGAGCAAGAAAACTCTGTGTAATTAAAATTTGAAATTGATAAAATGGGTATCGAATAGATTGTTTTGCGAATCTAGGAAAGTGTTAGATTTTATGGTTTTCTGTTTGATGTTATAAGCTAGACGCAAAATCTATGTATAAAGCAGTATACACTGATATTCATAATACAGGGTGCGATAATAAACGTGGTAATTTTATTTGTAGTTTGTTTATAATGAAGTAAATGGAAAGTCTCTATGAGTTTCTACAAACATTGTTATTTTAATGTTGTAAAAAAAGCCCCTTTTGCATGGCGTAGAAATTTAATCCATTGAAATGTAGGAAATCAAAAGTTAATTCGGCTCTAGCTGGCTGTGGATATTTCCCTTGTCATCACTTATTACAAGGAACTGTGAAATGAAGATGACTCTACTTGGACTTGATACTTTTCCTACTTATTTTATTATATTCAAGTATTGTAAATAATGGGTTAAATTAAATGTTATGAAAACGACTGATAAAAGCATTAATAATATTTGAAAAGCACGGTCAGGTATGCTACTGAAGTTTCTAGAATAAGTTCGTCAGATTACCAAAATAAAACAATTGCACCCAGACAAGGGAGATATGCCAGCTCATAGTTCCTTTCTCTCAAGGAACGCGTTGCCTGTATCACTTGGGTTTCGTGTTTCGCTACTATCTAACAATTGATTGTAAAATAAATATAAGATCAATTGTGCTTGACATCTGTTATTGTGGCTCGTTGTTTGACTTAATTTTGGCACTTCTTAAGGATCTGTCGCATTGGTACTTTTTGTATTTCTTTTTTTGAACCTAATATTACTGTGTTTAAGTTTGTTAGCCATTGAATTGTAAGATATTGAAAAAAATAAGTATTGGGAAATTTAACCTATTTGTTTCTTCCTCTACACTGCAGTATAATGGGTATATAACGATTAAGCCTCATTGTGCAATTCTTTCATTGTTTTAATAAATATAATGTATCTGACCAGAGATGTCTGCTAACTTAAAGATGGTTACTGAAATATTTATCCTGAGGTGGAAATCGCGCTGTAACGCTTAATACTTTGCCTACGAAGCCGTAGCGAAGTTGGATAACATCGGACCATATTTGGCAAAAATTGGGCAGGAATGACATGAAGTACCAGATGTATGACGTAACGGTCAATCCACACAAGATCGCTAGAACTTGTCAACATTGTGTCCAAAAAGCTTAGTTGACTAGATCTGGAAGAACCACTAACGAATGCATTGTTTGTACTCTTCTTTCCTGACATTTTTTTGTGTTAGCAAACGCGAAGAGCTCACACAAGCCCTTCCTGTACTCTCTGTTTGTCATCCAGTAAATCAAAGGGTTAACACATGAGTTAAACATTGCAAGAATTCCTCCCGTGTCGTGCAATGTGCTACCGATCTCAGTGATGCTAAACGGAGAGAGGATATAAATAGTTTGAGCGGGAAGCCAACACAATGTCAACGTTACTGACGTCACTGCACACATGCGTAGTAAAGCTTTCTGTTGTGCTCTTTGTCGCTCACCATAGCATCTTGCCATTGGCGATGTCTTGAACAGCAGTGTTATATGGCCAAATGAAGCCCAAGCAATCAAACACGGAAAATAAAAACTAACCAGAACATAAATAACAATCATAGCCTGAGTTCCTTTTTCTCCATATGGTGCATAAACTTTAGAACATTTACTCCCTGACAATTTCCACTCGAACAACTTGTTTATCTGCAGAAGACAAGTGCAAACCCAAATAGCCAGGATGTAGAGAAAGAGCCTCTTTCGGGTGAAATAGCGCTTGTACATCATTGGTCGAAAAATACAATACCACCTATCAATAGCCAGGCACGTGACTTTCAAAATAGAGACTTTTCCCATAGTAAAGAGCGCGTATCTACTACTGAGTACACGGCAGAAGATTTCACCAGCTAAACCGTCGGGAACTGGGAATGATGCAATGCTGATAACATAGCCAGGAGTAAGAGGAATGAAAATTCCTGTCGAACATAAAAGCATCCGTTATTCATATAGTTTATTACAATCGTTTATTCAAATTAATTTCTTGACATCTGTAACTTTCTCATGAAAAACAATGTGATGGAGATAATGTATTTATATCTGCAATATGTTATGATACTGCTTCGCACTATTTGATCGCTGAGGAAATTTGTCAAACTTTAAAAGAAATAGCGAACATAAATTTAATGTTTGGCAAATAAAACACCAGTATCACTTACTATGATTTGGTGCACGGCAACATCTAGAACTTTTTACGTGGAAACAAAGCTTTTAATTTTTTTTTTTGGTGTTTGAAATTATTGTGATATTCAAACAGCTATACCAGTTGGTGTGAAAGAGAGAAAATGTTTCAATTATAAAAAAAAATAGTTGCATCCAAAAACCAAAAGAAAATCAATCCCGCAATTTTGAATACATGACAATTTCTTTCATATTTCTTCACAATTTAACTTGTAATTCCTGCGTTTTCCTAAACGTTACTGGCTTCTGTCGCTTTTATGACCTACCCCCTAGAATCATCAACGATTGCGGGATCTAGCCCTTAAAGACCTATCCAGTGATGCTTTATCTAGGTATCGTTTTTGTTCAGTACAAAGTTTGAGAGTCTCGAAAATCGTATACAGATACAAACCTGTTAGTAGATCTGTGATCGCCAAAGAGAACAGGAGAATATTGTGTGGTCTTTTCAACATGGCAGACTTTCTCATCATAATCAAACAAAATAAAAAGTTCAGCAAAAACGACAAAGCTGCTATTATTCCAAACACCGACTCCTTAGCTTTAACCTGAAAGCTCTGATCTGCTATGGCTGGCTTGGACAGCTCTTCACTTGATATATTTTGTATTTGTAAAGATGTACTCAGGGTCTCCATTTTCAACATCCCGCATATGGATAATATCGTTTTAGTTTTCTACATATTATTTTAATTATTTTAAAACATTAGTTTCCAAATACAATACAGGTGTACTAAAGGTTTACCTGTTATACAAACAAATGATAGGTTTGGTTTTACAAACAAATGATACGTTTTGCCTGACGAAGGTTTGGAAATTTAAATAACTTAAGAAATGGGCTTTTATGTTTGCAAAAGTGCGAAAAGCTATAAGCAAGACCTGTCAATCATTATCCACCATCTCAATTCTCTTTCATTGTTTTCGTAATCTCTGTAAAATTTAAAATTAACCTGTCGAAACTTAGTACGCCACTGCTTCTAATCATACCGTATTGCAGTAAATAAAGAAAGAGCAAAATAAAGTCCGTTAAATGTCTGTTAAAGCTGTGCTTCAACATAGATATATAAAGCGAAATAAATCAAACGTCTGACATTAAAAAACGCACGAACAATGTCATTGACACCCGCATGTAAATAACAAGCTAATATTTTTTTCGTCAGAGTGAGTCATATTTTATTCATGTGTTATTTTTGTGAAAACTGGACTAAAATCAGTAAAAACGTAGTTTCCAGCAGTTTTCTGTCGAAGTATAACGTAATTCTGTAATTCGAAAAAAAAATATGTTTTCTTGCGTTGGTGAATCATGTGTGAAAATTGGAAGGAAGGTTATTATGACATCTTGTCAAATGTTTTAGTAAATACGGTGACATCAGCTGTGCAAATATGTTCTAGCTAAAATTTCATATTCTTACTAGAGAGTCACGTTCAAAATACATTTACTTTAAACTGAACGGTGGTAACAAGACTGCAATTCAACAATATCAGTTAGCTTATATTTTACTGGAGCAAATCTAAAACACTTAAACATTAAGACACATCACAGCATGTGAGAGCAGGAAGTCAACCCGGGGGGGGGGGGGGGGTACTCCATATAACGGCCTATACGGGGAGGCTCCGCCCGAAAGGGGTACCTTTTTCAGGCTTCAGGTATATAAAAGGGTAGCGATTTCACAAGTTTAGGTATATGAAAGGGTATGAAAATCCGTCATTTAGGTTTTTTAAAAGGCCTGTAATTAAAATATTTCGAACAGACGCACTTTATGGCTGTATTATTTTAATTTATTAAGCGCTACATAAAAATGAGAAGAAAACGTCCTGTTCTAAGGCTATGTCACGTCTTTTAGGTATATGAAAGGGGTACCTTTTTTCAGTAAAAGGTATACGAAAGGGGTACAATTTCTGTCAAAATGGTATATAAAAGGGTAAGGGGTAAGAGCTTGGGGCGGAGCCTCCCCGTATAAAACTTTTTTGAGTGCCCCCCCCGGGGAAGTCAACAAGACATGCAGCTGTGATCCAGAATAATAATACAGGACTGTATTAACACAACTTACATGTTACTTTTGTGTGACCAACACAATCAATAAACAGTGTCGCTGAGTAATTTTACCCGTTCTTTACATTTTGTCTTGCCCTGCAAGCTTTACAGATTTGCTGTTTGTAATTTCCTTTTTTTCTTTAGCCATGGGCGGGAACCTCCTGGTCTAAAGCCTAATCCGTGTGTACGTACCGGGGCTGGCTGCGACCCCCAAAATTTCTCGGCTAGATGGATAACCATTTGCTTACTTATGGATGCTTCGCCGGCTCGCGCCGCTCCGCTATGAATTTTCACACGATAAATGGCGTAAAAGTGACCTCTGATGCTTGCTTGTCTTAGCCAGTGAGTTTCCTTATTTGACTAAATAACATAAGTAATTTCACTATATGTTCATTCGAACGACTACAAACTTCCAGTTTTCAAATATTCTATATCTGTATCAATGTCAAAGACTCCATCTCTGATTTTAATTGTGCTTGTATCTATGTTCTTATTTTCATGGCGGAAAACCGATGTGCGAGAAGTGTAGACTGCAGACCTGCAGACTTGCATGCAGACCGGTTAGCATGAATGATACTCCGGATAGTTTAAGATTATACGACTAACAACGCTTCAGTTTGCTTTGAATAGTAGACAAAGCAAAACGATATTCACTTGAAAGCAATTCCACATGTCCACAGCCTGCAGTTTACATTTGTTGCACACCGTGGCAGAGCAGGTTCCATTGCAAGTTAAAATCTCACCTTCCAGAAACAGCACAGAATCAACTGAGCGTGCTCCGTTTCTTTCTGTTCACATACACTCAAGACTTGCTGCAAACTTATCAGTATTGTAGATAAATGACACGAGAATGGGGCAAAGAAAAATTTTGAGTCCCCGACGGGAATCGAACCCATGGCCTCCCAGATACCGGTTGGGCGCTCTACCCAACTGGGCTACGAGAGACTCGTGGTAAGCTGGGCCATTTCCTAGGTACAAAGTTCTTCCAACCGGTATCTGGGAGGACATGGGTTCGATTCCCGTCGGGACTCAGAATTTGTCTTTGTCCCATGCTCGTCTCATTGTTGGAAAAATTCATCTTCATTATTCGTCGCCGAGCATAAAATTTACCAGCTTTATTAGTTACAACTTATAAGTACGTTTGAGATGACCGAGAGAATAGTTCTCAAGTATAGTCTTACATAATCACACTAAACGGCACTGTAAACTGTGTTTCCATGGTGGACACATGCTGCAAGGATACCTTTAGCGCTGTGTCCACTGAGTTGAGAAGATGCCTATGTACATTGAAGATTCCTTAACCTGATCTCAAATTAAAGCTTGTAAAACTGGCAGCAATAGGATATTACACACAACGTTTTTTTTTATGATAACTAGAAAAGAGATTGGGGGAAACAGGAACTTATTTACCGTAAAAATTAAAAGGATATTTTTTTAACGAACACCTCAATGGATGTGATTGTGTAGTAGTGTTCAACTTTCGAAGTTTAAAACACTATATCGAAAAGAATGTTATAAGCTGTGTTTTAATTGTTATTTATGTTGAGCTCTTAAGCTAATTTGACTGTCGATAAGCTGTGAAACTATGAATTATCGTGAATGAATTATCATAATTATGTATGAGGTAATAGTTAAGACACACGCGAACGCTGAAACCTTTCAACATAGCGTCCTCAAAGCTTAGTTGACTGGATCTGGAAGAACCATTAACATTTCAGTCTCTCGTTTAGAACTTTCCTTCCTAAAATACTTTTTGTTAGCGAACATGAAAAGATCACACAAGCCCTTCCTGTACTCTTTGTTTGTCATCCAGTAAATCAAAGGATTAACACACGAGTTAAACATTGCAAGTATTCCACCCGTATCGTGCAATGTGCTACCAATCTTTGTGATGTTAAACGGAGAGAGGATATAAATGGTTTGAGCCGGAAGCCAACACAATGTCAACGTAATTGACGTCACGGCACACATGCGTAATAGCGCTTTCTGTTGTGCTCTTTGTCGCTCACGGTAGCATCTAGCCATTGGCGATGTCTTGAACAGCAGTGTGATATGGCCAAACGAAGCCCAAGCAAGCAAACATGGGATATAAAATCCTATCAGACTGTATATAATTATCATAGCTTGCGTACCCTTTTTTCCATACGGCGCTTCTACTTCCGAACATTTGTTTCCAGACAATTTCCATTCGAAAAACTTGTTTATCTGCAGAAGACAAGTGCAAACCCAAATAGCCAGGATGTAGAGAAAAAGTCTCTTGCGTGTGAAGTAGCGTTTGTACGTCATTGGTCGAAAAATACAATACCACCTATCAATAGCCAGGCACGTGACTTTCAAGATAGAGACTTTTCCCATTGTAAAGAGCGCGTATCTACTAATGAGGACACGGCAGAAGATTTCACCTGCTAAACCGCGAGGAACTGGAAACGATGCAATGCTGATAACATAGCCAGGAGTAAGAGGAATGAAGATTCCTGTCCAGCATAAAAGCATTGGTTATTCTTACAGTTTTTTTTTAATGACATCTGTTACGTTCTCATGAAAAACAACAACATACGGATAATAAGGGAATAAAATGATTTTTTGAGGGAATATTGTTTATTTGCGCCCGCGTAGTGTCATTTGTGGCCCGAGCGCGAAGCGCAAGGGCCACAAATGACACTACAAGGGAGCAAATAAACAATATTCCCGAACAAAAGTCATTTTATTATCATTATTATCAATAAACAAGGCCAAATAACATCCAGATAGGTAACACATTCAGTTTAATGAAGTTAGCATCATGATTTTCAATTCAAATAACACAAGTACTTCGTCGCAATGAAAATTATACACGATGCTACTGAGGCTTATGTCTTATTGTGTAGTTGTAGTATAAAAGAGCTAGCTGCAGTGTCTCTGAAAATAATGAGCAATGGGTTGATTCATGGATAATAATACTTTACAAACTTACATTTTCCGATTGAACTTCGGCGTAAAATTCCTGCAACTGCCTTAGCAAAATTGGCTCGACCGGAGATACACAATTCAAGTGAATGATGTTTCGTTTCTCGCAAGACAACAAGGAGCTGCTCTCTTTGTCCCTTCGCCTTGTGAATTTGCCTCTAAATCCGACTTTTTGGCTGTATTTTGTCCCATTTACAACAAATAGACTTTTATTTTAATTTGATTTTTCCTACCGAACACAATTCGCTTGTCGAAAAACTGTTCGAGACTCTTGCTGTACGCGTACGCACCTGAATTGTTTTCCCACGTCAGCGACGCTGATTGGTTAAAGTTAATCGGATGATGAACAGAGAACCAATCAGCTGCAGGGCCGTTAATGCATTAACAGCCCGCTAGGAGTCATTTGCGGCCCGCAAAGCGTGTGTTTTCAATAGGGCGGTTTTCAATTTGGCCGCGTGTATTGATAATAATGTAATTTTAACTGCAGTATGTTATGATAATGTTGTTTCACACCGTTTGATCGCTGAGGAAATTTCTCAAACGTTAAATTAATGTTTGTTTTGCAAGCATAAATTTGACATTTGGCAAATAAAACACCAGTATCAATTACTTTGATTTGGCACACGGCAAAATCTAGAAATTTGTTCATGGAAACAAAGCTTTTAATCTTTTTTCCTTGTTTAAAATTACCGTGATGACAGCTATTCCGTGAAGTGTGAAAGAGAAAAAATGTGTCAAAGAGAAAATATCAATTGCATACAAAAAACCAAAACAACAGGAATTCCACAATTTTGAATATATGATTTCTTTCAAGTTTGACCATTTGTTTTCTTCACGAATCATCTTTCTAGTAATGCTTGTGTTTTCCTACATATACTACTGGCTTCTGTCGCTGTTAAGACCTACCCACTAGAATCATCAACGATTGCGTGATCTAGCCCTTAAATACCTTTTCCAATGATGTTTTATCTAGGTAAAATTAATATTGAGAGTCTCGTAGAATCGTATAAAGCTACAAACCTGTAAGTAGATCTGTGATTGCCAAAGAGAACAGAAGAATATTGTGTGGTCTTTTCAACATGGCAGGCTTTCTCACCATTATCACACAGAACAGAAAGTTCAGCAAAAACGACAAAGCTGCTATTACGCCAAACGTCGCCTCCCTAACATTGGCCTGGAAGCTCTTTTTCTTGCGTTGGTGAATCATGTGTGAAAATTGGAAGAAAGTTATTATGACATTTCGTCAAATGTTTTAGTAAACACGGTGACATCAGCTGTGCAAATATGTTCTAGCTAAAATGTCATATTCTTACTAGAGAGTCACGTTCAAAATACATTTACTTTAAACTGAACGGTGGTAACAAGACTCCAATTCAACAATATCAGTTAGCTTCTATTTTACTGGAGCAAATCTAATACACTTAAACATTAAGACACATCACAGCTTGTGAGAGCTGGAAGTCAACAAGATATGCAGCTGTGATCCAGAATGCTGTCAATATATGCTATGTTAACAAAACATACAGAACTTTATACCATGCCATAGAAAATACAGCCAATCAGAATACAGGAAAGCCGTTGTATATTCGACGGTATTCAACCCAACCTTCCCATCGTGCGCTGCGATCTTATTCTCGATGAAATTTAGTAAGCCTTTTTTTCTATGGCATGGTATAAAATAGTTACACAACACTTTCTCGTGGTATACTATGGAATATCCCACTTGTCACTTGTATTTTCTTCGTATACACACTCGCCTAAAGGCTCGTGTGTATACCGAGAAAATACAAGTGACTCGTGGGATATTCCATAGTATACCACTCGAAAGCGTTGCATAACTAGTATGTATTAACACAACTTACATGTTACTTTTGTGTGACCAACACAATCAATAAACAGTGTCGCTGAGTAATTTTACCCGTTTTCTACATTTTGTCTTGCCCTGCAAGCTTTACATATTTGCTGTTTGTAATTTCCTTTTTTTTTTCTTTAGTCACGGGCGGGAAACCTCCTGGTCTAAGGCCTAATCCGTGTGTACGTACGGGGCTGGCGGCGACCCCCAAAATTTCTCGGCTAGATGGATAACCATTTGCTTACTTATGGATGCTCCGCCGGCTCGCGCCGCTCCGCTATGAATTTTCACACGATAAATGGCGTAAAAGTGATCCCTGATGCTTGCTTGTCTTAGCCAGTGAGTTTCCTTATTTGACTAAATAACATAAGTAATCTCACTATTTGTTCATTCGAACGACTACAAACTTCCAATTTTCAAGTATTCTATATCTGTATCAATGTCAAAGACTCCATCTCTGATTGTAATTGTGCTTGTGTCTGTGTTTTTTTTTTTCATGGTGAAAAACCGATGTGCGAGAAGTGTAGACTGCAGACCTGCAGACTTGCATGCAGACCGGTTAGCATGAATGATACTCCGGATAGTTTAAGACTATACGACTAACAACGCTTCAGTTTGCTTTGAATAGTAGACAAAGCAAAACGATATTCACTTGAAAGCAATTCCACATGTCCACAGCCTGCAGTTTACATTTGTTGCACACCGTGGCAGAGCAGGTTCCATTGCAAGTTAAAATCTCACCTTCCAGAAACAGCACAGAATCAACTCGGCGCGTGCTCCGTTACTTTCTGTTCACATACACTCAAGACTTGCTGCAAACTTATAAGTATTGTAGATGAATTTTTTCAACAATGACACCAGCATGGGACAAAGAAAAATTTTGAGTCCCCGACGGGAATCGAACCCATGGCCTCCCAGATCCCGGTTGGGCGCTCTACCCAACTGGGCTACGAGAGACTCGTGGTAAGCTGGGCCATTTCCTGGGTACAAAGTTCTTCCAACCGGTGTCTGGGAGGTAATGGGTTCGATTCCCGTCGGGACTCAGAATTTGTCTTTGTCCCATGCTCGTCTCATTGTTGAAAAAATTCATCTTCATTATTCGTCGCCGAGCTTCAAATTTACCAGCTTGATTAATTACAACTTATAAGTACGTTTAAGATGACCGAGAAAATAGTTCTCAAGTATAGTTTTACATAATCACTCCGCACCAAACGGCACTGTAAACTGTGTTTCCATGGTAGACGCATGCTGTGTCAACTGAGTCTATGTGCATTGTAGATTCCTCAACCTGATCTTAAATGAAAGCTTGTAAAACTGGCAGCAATAGGATATTACACACAATGTTCTTTCATGATTACCAGAATAGAGATTGAGGAAAACAGGCACTTATTTACAGTAAAAAAAAAGAAAATTGATATTTTTTATAATGAACACCTCAATGGAATGATTGTGTAATAGTGTTCAAATTTAGATCGAAAGGAATGTTATAAGCTGTGTTAAACTCGTTATTTATGTTGAGCGACTAAGCTAATTTGACTGTAGATAAGCTGTGAAACAATGAACTATTGTGAATGAATTATCAAATGTATGAGGTAATGTTTGAGAAACACGGGAACACTGAAACCGTTCAACATAGCGTCAACAAAGATTAGTTGACTGCATCTGGAAGAACCACTAACGAATACATTTCAGTCTCTCGTTTAGAACTTTCTTTCCTAAAATACTTTTTGTTAGCGAACATAAAAAGCTCACACAAGCCCTTCCTGTACTCTTTGTTTGTCATCCAGTAAATCAAAGGATTAACACACGAGTTAAACATTGCAAGTATTCCACCCGTATCGTGCAATGTACTGCCAATCTTGGTGATGTTAAACGGAGAGAGGATATAAATGGTTTGAGCCGGAAGCCAACATAATGTCAACGTAATTGACGTCACGGCACACATGCGTAATAGCGCTTTCTGTTGTGCTCTTTGCCGCCCACCGTAGCATCTAGCCATTGGCGATGTCTTGAACAGCAGTGTGATATGGCCAAACGAAGCCCAAGCAAGCAAACATGGGATATAAAATCCTATCAGACTGTAGATAATTATCATAGCTTGAGTACCATTTTCTCCATATGGAGCATTTACTTTAGAACATTTACTTCCTGTCAATTTCGACTCGAAAAACTTGTTAATCTGCAGAATACAAGTGCAGACCCAAATCGCCAGGATGTAAAGAACAAGAGTCTTTCGGGTGAAGTAGCGTTTGTACGTCATTGGTCGAAAAATACAATACCACCTATCAATGGCCAGACACGTGACCTTCCAAATGGAGACCTTTCCCATTGTGAAGAGTGCGTATCTACTACTGAGGACACGGCAGAAGATTTCACCTGCTAAACCGCGAGGAATTGGAAACAATGCAATGCTGATAACATAGCCAGGGGTAAGAGGAATGAAGATTCCTGTCGAGCATAAAAGCATTGGTTATTCTTACGGTTTATTAAAAAAAAGTTTATGTAAATTATTTTTTTAATGTTTGTTTTGCAAGCATAAATTTAACATTTGGCAAATAAAACACCAATATCAATTACTATGATTTGGCACACGGCAAAATCTAGAAATTTGTTCATGGAAACAAAGCTTTTAATCTTTTTTCCTTGTTTAAAATTACCGTGATGACAGCTATTCCGTGAAGTGTGAAAGAGAGAAAATGTGTCAAAGAGAAAATATCAATTGCATACAAAAAACCAAAACAACAGGAATTCCACAATTTTGAATATATGATTTCTTTCAAGTTTGACCATTTGTTTTCTTCACGAATCATCTTTCTAGTTATGCTTGTGTTTTCCTACATACTACTGGCTTCTGTGCTGTTAGGACCTACCGTAATGATTCGATTTAGCGCCCTCCTTCAAATAAGCGCCCCCTTCTGAATAAACGCCCCCCTTCGAATGTGTTTTTGTAAATAAGCGCCCCTATTCCAATAAGCGCCCCCATTCTCATTAACGCCCCCGTTCCTATAAGCACCCCTATTCTAATAAGTGCCACTATCGTGGATAACTGCCCATACTGAAGTCATTGACGTCAACTAGATAAACTCCTGACCGTTCACCGTACAGTTCATGTATATATTTACTGCTAAAATGAACAATTATTTTAAAAGTAACTGAACTTCAAACAATTTCTAACTGTAACAGTCTCTGTTATTGTTAGATACATTTGGTTGTTTCTCTAGAAATTAAATAAACGCCCTGTCCCGAATAAGCGCCCTGTCTCGAATAAGCTCCCTCCCTCGAGGTGCCAAAAGTAAATAAGCGCCCCGGGCGCTAAATCGAATCATTACGGTACCCACTAGAATCATCAACGATTGCGTGATCTAGCTCTTAAATACCTTTTCTAATGATGTTTTATCTTGGTAAAATTAATATTGAGAGTCTCGTAGAATCGTATAAAGCTACAAACCTGTAAGTAGATCTGTGATTGCCAAAGAAAACAGAAGGATATTGTGTGGTCTTTTCAACATGGCAGGCTTTCTCATCATTATCACACAAAACAGAAAGTTCAGCAAAAACGAAAAAGCTGCTATTACGCCAAACGTCGCCTCCCTAACATTGGCCTGAAAGCTCTGATCTTCTATGGCTGGCGTGGGCAGTTCTTTACCTGAATCATTTTGCAATCGTGAAGATGTACTCAAGGTTTCCATTTTGAATAATATTGTTTGAGTTTTTCTATATATTACTTAAATTAGGTTCCCAACCATGAAAAACCTAATATTTCAAACTAATGCCTTATAGGTTCAAGAGGAATATTGGTTAAGAAATGATACGTTTTGACTAAAGAAGTAGGGACATTTGAATAATATAAGAAGTAGGCTTTTATGTTTGCAAAGGGTGACAAGCTCTGTACAAGACTTGTCAATCATTATTTCAGTTCTCTTTCTTTGTTATCGTAATCGTTGTAAAATTTGACATTAACCAGTCGAAACTTAGTTCACGCACTGCTTACTAATTATGCCTTATTTTTATATCCCAGTAAATAAAGAGGGAGCAAAATAAAGCGAATTTATATGGAATATTAATGCCAATTTATGTGTAATATAAATTAAAGTTAATGCCACAACCATGAATGTGAGATCAGAGAAGTAAAAAGAGCACCCCAGTCAAATATACAGATCTGTCACGCAATAGGCTGCAAGACTAACACTCTTGCATTACATTCAAAGGTCAAAGTCGCCTCTGCACCAGTATGTTGTGCAATTTCGGGCTGGCCAATCATATTGCCCCTATTCTATCATGTCAATCAAGACCATGCGGTTTCATCTAGACATCATTAATTTTACTTCAAATTCTCTGAGCTCTAGAATGGTTCTGACAATAATTCCCACCCACCCAACCCTCTTTGGTTTTCTTCTAGCATAGTACTTGTAGACATCTAGGCAATGTTAAAATTCTACACACAAATACTGACATGTAGAGGGTTGTCCTTTATTATGATTATGATTATTATTATTTTCACACATTAGCCAGAGCCAATAGACTAAAGCAAAAAGTCTGCTTATATAGACACTATTATAATTGTTACCTTTCGCATGCTACTCAAGTTTCAGTAGAACTAATGGACTTAAGCAGCATGCCTGCTTATAGAGACATTGTGTTTATATTGTTACCATTTTGTATGCTAACTCAGGCTTAGAGCTTATGGACTGAAGCAGCATGTCTGCTTATAGAGACATTGGTTTTATATTGTTACCATTTTGTATGCTAACTCAGGCTTAGAGCTTATGGACTGAAGCAGCATGTCTGCTTATAGAGATATTGGTTTTATATTGTTACCATTTTGTATGCTAACTCAGGCTTAGAGCTTATGGACTGAAGCAGCATGTCTGCTTATAGAGACATTGGTTTTATATTGTTACCATTTTGTATGCTAACTCAGGCTTAAAGCTTATGGACTGAAGCAGCATGTCTGCTTATTAAGATGTTACTATTGTTAACATTTTCTATGCCAACTCAAGCTTGCAGCTGTTGGCCTTGAGCAATATCTCTTCTTCTCGAGACATTGATATAACTGTTTCATTAAGTGTCAAGCTGGCACATACTAACTCAACCATTCTGTTATTCGTTTACTGACTTTTATTTATGATCTTCTTCGATAGGTTTAGAACATCTTACCTAAGTGTTGTTTTTTGTTAAAGTAAATAAACCACGGGAAGGGGTGAAGTGCTCCATACAATTCGCCCTTTTGCCCCATAGCCTCACAGGGTCAGCTTTCCCTGTAGAGTGGGCCCTCAGTGTTGCTGTTGTTGGCTGTTGTGTTTGTTCCCAAGGGTCCTGGAGATTAGGACCCCAGTTTATTGGGAACCAGGGAATGTGGTTGTGTTTGTTCCCAAGGGTCTTAGGACCCCAGTTTCTTGGGAACCAGGGAATGTGGTTGCGTTTGTTCCCAAGGGTCTTAGGACCCCAGTTGCTTGGGAACTGTTCCCAAGGGTCTTAGGACCCCAGTTGCTTGGGAACCAGGGAATGTGGTTGTGTTTCTTCCCAAGGGTCTTAGGACCCCAGTTGCTTGGGAACCAGAAATGTGGTTGTGTTTGTTCCCAAGGGTCTTTGGACCCCAGTTGCTTGGGAACCAAGGAGTGTTGTTGTGTTTGTTCCCAAGGGTCTTAGGACCCCAGTTGCTTGGGAACCAGGGAATGTTGTTGTGTTTGTTCCCAACCTCTCGTTGCCAACCAACTTACCTGTAATACTCTGCATGATTCCTATTGGCAACTCGAGCACTTCACCCCTTACCCCTTTTCTCCCACTGAACTTGTTGTCTTGTTTTCATGTCATGGGTTGGGAGCATTAAAAGTCCGTTAAATTTCTGTTTTGTTAAAGCTGTGCTTCAACATAGATATATCTATAAAGCGAAAAAAAATCAAACTATTGACATTAAAAAACGCACGAACAGTGTCATTAACACCCGTATGTAAATAACTAGCTAATATTTTTCCGTCAGGGCCAGTTATATTTTATTCATTTGCTTTTTTTATTAGTAAAAACGTAGTTTCCAGCAGTTTTCTGTCGAAGTATAACGCAATTCTGTAATTCGAAAAAAAGATGTTTTCTTGCATTGGTGAATCATGTATGAAAACCTGAAAGAAAGTTATTATGACATTTCGTCAAATGTTTTAGTAAACACGGTGACATCAGCTGTGCAAATATATTCTAGCTAGAATTTCATATTCTAACTAGAGAGTCACGTTTAACATACATTTACTTCAAACTGAACGGTGGTAACAAGACTCCAATTCAACAATATCAGTTAGCTTATATTTCACTGGAGCAAATCTAAAACACTTAAACATTTAGTTAAGATACATCACAGCATATGGGAACAGGAAGTCAACACGATATACGGCTGTGAACCAGAATGCCGTCAATATATGCTATGTTAACAAAAATACAGAGCTTTATTATATGGCAAAGCAAATCCGAGCGTTCTGATTGGTTCTTTCTTGGTCGGGATTTCGCCATACGGACCGTTTTCATGAAAACGGTCCAAGCCGTGTATTTTTTCGAAAGCTGACAAACTCAATTTTTAACTATACCTGCGAAGTCAAAACGTGTACTCTCATTCTTCGCAAAGAAACTACCGAACAGATTGATATTTCACAGAGCTTAGAACGTGGACGAAGAAAACGAACATTCACCAAGCGAATTTCAAGCGAATTATCTTAAAGTTTGGGAAACCTCTGATGTGGAAACGGACACAGGCATCACCGAAAGGCAGGAGGCCATATAGAAGATTTTATAAACGAACGGAAAACTATAAACACAAATAAGAAGACGGCTACTGAAATGAAAGCTCTTCCCCGCTACATTGAAGGTAAGTGAAGGTAATAGTATGACAAATGAAAGAATTGATAGCCTACCTTCTTCCGAGCTTGACCAACTTCCCGTCCAAATGAGTCCAAATTTTTTTACGAAGCGAATTTTTTATTAACACACGAAGCAAAAAAAGGAGAAGAGTACGAGCAAGCAGCAATTTCCAGTTTTCAGCAAAGCATACAGTGATACCTGAGAAGAAATATCCATTCAACATACTCAACGACAATGAGTTTGAAAAATCGAGAAGAGTACTAGCTGCGAAGTGCCAGTCACTAGTTCACAAGAAAGAAGCCGCAAGCCGCTCAGGCGATTAATGAAGACGAAGAAGTCGAAGACGCTCTTTTTGAAGCGGGAGAATTAAGCGACTCCAAACCAGTGGGCACTTCATAGAACTGTCTTGTGCTTTTTTTTAGAAATTTACCCTTACGACACTTTGGTTTACGAGCCAGAAACGAAAGCCGAAAGTTACGCTGAAGAGCTGAGACGTTCAACTTCAACGGAGAATGATGGCCAAGAAACCTCAGTTTGGTTAGCCGAGCGGCCTTTTGGCTTTCAATGTTGCCTGTTTCAGTTTCGTCATCAGAACTTTCCCGAAATTAAGAATAATATAATCCGCTTGGTGAATATTCGTCTTCCTCGTCACGATCAATAAATTTGTTTTCAAACTCGTGGTAGCTTGTTCTTTCTGAGTTGCTCACTTTACGGAGGAAGCCCTTTGAATGCAAGTGACCGGAAGTGCTTTATAACAGAAAAATAAACAAGCATGGCTCGAGTGCCATATAATCAACTACTTACTAACCTTGCTTCCCCGAGCCGTACTGGGGAATATTGGCCCTCGGTCGTTTTGTACGGACCTCGCTACGCTCGGTCCGTACTGCCACGACCTCGGGGCAATATTCCCCAGTACGGCCCTCGCGCACGGTTAGTAAGAGGTTAATATTAACACAACTTACATGTTCCTTTTATGTGACCAACACAATCGATACAAGAAATCTGCCGGTTTCCTGAAACATGTTTTACACTCAAATAATAAGACAATATATTCATAACATACATAGAATATTCATCTCACAACATGGAAGGTACTTTGTGAAATATCAAAAAATGCGGCAAAGTTAATAAAACTGTGAAGCAATAATATGGCTCTGGGGGCCGTTTTTTTTTAATTGACAAAAATGACAAAAAGACATATAATAAATAATCGAGAGTTGGGCTAGTTTAGAAAATTTTAATAAAAGATTCCGCAACTAGAATTAATAACTGAAACAAGTAAATATAGTAGCCAATTTAAGGAAAATAGATAGATTATAAAGTATGGAATTTATAACAAACATTACTTGCGACCCAGTGAGCCAGTGAAATTGAAAAACCGTCTTTCTTTAAAAACCCAGGTAGCAATCGTTTATGGTCTAAAAATTCAATCCATGCCAAATTATAAGTACACTGAAGGTCTGAGCAACCGAACAACCGTTGTAACAGATACACCACCAGGTACAAAGTTCATAAACGGTGTTTCCTTTACAAGATGCGTGAAGCAGCGCGAGTTTCCTTATTTGACTAAATAATAGAAGTAATTACACTAAATGTTCATTCAAACGACTACAAACTTCAATTTTTAAGTATTCTATAACTGTATCAATGTCAAAGCATCCATCTCTCTGATTGTAATTGTGCTTGTATCTACGTTCTTATTTTTCTTGCGGTAAACTGGTGTGTGAGAAGTGTAGCCTGTAGACCTACAGACTTGCATACAGTCCGGTTAGCTTGAATGATGCTACGGTTAGTTTAAGTATTTATGACTAACAACGCTTCAGTTTGCTTTCAATAGTAGACAGAATAACACGATATACACTTGAAAGCGATTTTGCAAGTGTACAGCCTGCAGTTTTTTGTTGCACACCGCGGCAGAGCAGGTTCCGTTGGAAGTTAAAATCTCACCTCCCAGAAAAAGGCCAGAATCAACAGAGCGTGCTCCGTTTCTTTCTTTTCACATACACTCAAGACTTGCTGCAAACTTATTAGTATTGAAAATGAATTTTTTTCAACAATGACACGAGCATGGGACAAAAAAAAAATATGGAGTCCCCCGACGGTAATCGAACCCGTGGCCTCCCAGATAACGGTTGGGCGCTATAACCAAGTGAGCTACGAGAGACTCGTGTTAAGCTGGGCCATTTACTTGGTACAAAGTTCTTCCAACCGGTATCTGGGAGGACATGGGTTCGATTCCCGTCGGGGACTCAGAATTTTTCTTTGTCCCATGCTCGTCTCATTGTTGGAAAAATTATCTTAATTATTCATCGCCGATCTTAAAATTTACCAGCTTTATTATTTACATCTTTTAAGTACGTTTGTGATAACCGTAAAAATTGTTCTAAGGTATAGTCTTACATAATCACACCAAACGGCACTGTAAACTGTGTTTCCATGGTGGACACATGCTGCAAGGATACCTTTAGCGCTGTGTCCACTGAGTTGAGAAGATGCCTATGTACATTGAAGATTCCTTAACCTGATCTCAAATTAAAGCTTGTAAAACTGGCAGCAATAGGATTTTACACACAACGTTTTTTATGATAACTTGAAAAGAGATTGGGGGAAACAGGAACTTATTTGCGGTAAAAATTAAAATGATATTTTTTTAACGAACACCTTAACGGATGTGATTATGTAGTAGTGTTCAACTTTTGAAGTTTTAAACACCATATCGAAAAGAATGTTATAAGCTGTGTTTTACTTGTTGTTTATGTTGAGCTCCTAAGCTAATTTGACTGTAGTTAAGCTGTGAAATAATGAATTATCGTGAATGAATTATCATAATTATGTATGAGGTAATAGTTAAGGAGGCTCGATGTAGTTTTTTTAGCCGAAGGGTGGTTGTTTTGAAAATTAAAATTATCTAGGAAGCCAATGTTCGATTTTTGTTCAAATACACCATAATGATCAAATATGACCAAATATTAATTTTCTACCCGTCACTTAATCACAAAGGTTACCATAGCAACCACTGACGTTTTCTTTTGTTCTCAAACAAGCTTGATTTTCTCGAAATCTAGATTGACTCTTGGTATTCATTTTTTGATATGTTCAAGTATAGTAGATTGACTACCTGAACACAAAATTTTAGGAAAATCTGTAAGAGCGTTTTAGAGTAAATCAAGTTTGAAGTTTTTGTTATTTTCTTACAATTTCCTACAATTGGCAGTCGATATATTTTAAAAAAATTAAGCAAAAACACTTTCGCTTTTAGTTAATGGTCTTTGATGATGTAAGTATTTATATTTCAGTGAGAGTAACTGCGCTCAAATAATACAAAACAATTTAAAAGCGTCTATTTTATGTTAAAACGGGTTTTTTCTGAAAATTTTATTCTTCATTTACTTGAAAACGCTCTTACAGATTTTTCTAAAATTTTGTCAACAGTTAGTCAATCTACTAAATTTCAACATATCAAAAAATAAACACCAAGATTCAATCTAGATTTCGAGAAAAACAAGCTTGTTTGAGAACAAAAGAAAACGTCAATCGTTGCTATGGTAACCTTTGTGGCTAAGTGACGGGTAAAAAATTTAAATTTGGTCATATTTGATCATTATGGTGTATTTTGGCAAAAATCAAACATTGGCTTCCTAGATAATTTTAACTTTCAAAAGAACCACTCTTCGGCTAAAAAAACTACATTGAGCCTCCTAAAGACACACACGAACGCTGAAACCTTTCAACATAGCATCCTCAAAGCTTAGTTGACTGGATCTGGAAGAACCACTAACATTTCAGTCTCTCGTTTAGAACTTGCTTTCCTAAAATGTTTTTTGTTAGCGAAAATAAAAAGCTCACACAGACCCTTCCTGTACTCTTTGTTTGTCATCCAGTAAATCAAAGGATTAACACACGAGTTAAACATTGCAAGTATTCCACCCGTATCGTGCAATGTACTGCCAATCTTGGTGATGTTAAACGGAGAGAGGATATAAATGGTTTGAGCCGGAAGCCAACACAATGTCAACGTAATTGACGTCACGGCACACATGCGTAATAGCGCTTTCTGTTGTGCTCTTTGTCGCTCGCCGTAGCATCTTGCCATTGGCGATGTCTTGAACAGCAGTGTGATATGGCCAAACGAAGCCCAAGCAAGCAAACATGGGATATAAAATCCTATCAGACTGTAGATAATTATCATAGCTTGAGTACCATTTTCTCCATATGGAGCATTTACTTTAGAACATTTACTTCCTGTCAATTTCCATTCGAAAAACTTGTTAATCTGCAGAATACAAGTGGAGACCCAAATAGCCAGGATGTAGAGAAAAAGAGTCTTTCGGGTGAAGTAGCGTTTGTACGTCATTGGTCGAAAAATACAATACCACCTATCAATGGCCAAACACGTGACCTTCCAAATGGAGACCTTTCCCATTGTGAAGAGTGCGTATCTACTACTAAGTACACGGCAGAAGATTTCACCAGCTAAACCGCGAGGAACTGGAAATGATGCTGTGCTGATAACATAGCCAGGAGTAAGAGGAATGAAGATTCCTGTCCAGCATAAAATTATTCGTCATTTTTACAGTTTATTTAAAATGTTTATACAAATATATTTTTAACATCTGTAACGTTCTCATGAAAAACAATACTGCGAAGATAAGGTAATTTCCTCTGTACTTTGTTATGGTAATGTTGTGTCATACCATTTGATCATTAAGAAAATTCGTCAATGTTTTAAAGAAAAAGCAGACATGATTTTAAACATTTTTAAACATGAAACACTAGTATCATTACAATGATTTGGTGCACTGCAATATCTAGGTATTTTGCACAAAAGTTTTAAAAACATGTACAGAGTCACAAACCTGTTAGTAGATCTGTGATTGCCAAAGAGAACAGAAGAATATTGTGTGGTCTTTTCAACATGGCGGGCTTTCTCGTCATGATCACACAGAACAGAAAGTTCAGCAAAAACGACAAAGCTGCTATTACGCCAAACGTTGCCTCTCTACCTTTGGCGTGAAAGCTCTGAAAGCTCTCTTCTATGGCTGGCGTGGCCTTTTCTTCATCTGAAACGTTTTGCAGTTGTAAAGATGTATTCAGGGTTTCCATTTTGAACATCCATTGCATACGAACAATATTGTTATAGATTTTCTGTATATTATTTTAATTAGGTTCCCGACCAGAAAACATAATATTTCAATCCAATTCCTCATTGGTTCAAGAGATAATATAAATTAACAGTTATACCAAAGTATATTTGTTTTATAAACAAATAATACGTTTTGCCTGAAGGGGGGTGGGAAATTTGAATAACTTAAGAAATGGGCTTTTATGTTTGGAAAGTGTGAAAAGTTCAAAGCAAGTTTGTCGAAGTTAGCATGAAGCTGTCAAGTCTAGTTCACGCACTGCTTTCTGATAAATTAAACCTTATTCCAGTAAATAAAGAGAGAGCAAAATAAAAGATCGCTTAATTTTTGTTAATTCTTGAGGCTGTGCTTCAACATAGATCTATAAAGCGAAATAAATCAAACGTTTGACGATAAAAAAAATTGCTAATCTTTTTCGACAGCTCAAAATTTTTCATTCATTTGCCCTTGCACTGTTCTCTTTTGTGAACACTGGAGTACAACTAGTCTTAGTTTCCGGCAGTTTTCTGTTGAAGTATAACATAATCCTGTAATGCGAAAGATGCGTTGGCGAATCGTATAAAAATTGGAAGAAAGGTATTGTGACATTCTGTCGAATGTTTGAGTAAACACGGTGACATCAGCTGTGCAAATTCTAACGTTCAAAATACATTTACTTTAAACTAACTGTTGACAGGACTTCGAATCAATACATCTAAAACACTTTAACACTAAAACACAGCAAATGGAAGCAGGAAGTCCCCACGATATACGACTTTCAACCAGAAGAATGCCAATATACACTTAATTGCAGAATTGTTGACCCTATAAAAAAAGCATAAGCCATGAACGATAAGACCAAATGGTATTTTGCGTAGAGAGCGTTTGTCAGCTTCCATTTTTTTTATAATCAAGATGTTTTCTTTTCTTGAGAGCTTTAAAAACTTGTTTTACATAACCTGTCTCACTGTAATGCTCATTCTACCACAGACGACGATTACTTTTCCGATTTCCCAGTAAACATTTGGGTAGTATTGTTTATGGTTTATGCTTTTCATGGTCAATGTTTCTTCAATCAGCAGTATGCTTATTGTTATGTCAGCAAAAATACAGAACTACAAGAAAACGCACATGCTCCTTTCCACACAGAAATGACAGAACGAGTGACTTTGTTTTTCATAAGATAATGTTAATGTTATATCCATCACATCCAAAACACTTAAACACTAAAACACAGCAAATGGAAGCAGGAAGTCCGCACGATATACGACTTTGAACCAGAATGATGCCAATATTCACCTGATGAAACGTTGACCCTGGTACAATGGTGGACTACTTAAAATCTTTAGCTTAATTTAGTTTTATACTCGTTGCTATTGCAATATATACTATTGTTATTCACTATTGTTTTTCTTACTACTATTATTCTTTTCTTTTCGTGAATGTATATAAGTTATAAATATTTTGTAAATTTATTTATTTATTTATTTTCTTCTTTATTTTCTCCTTCACCTCCCGCCGCAAATAGCTAGTCTAATTGCGGGAGGTGAAAGACACTATAAATAATATAATTATGCTAGATAAAGTTTTGTTGTTGTTGTTATGATAAATTACTAAAGCGAAACTTAATGAAGAACTGTCTCATACCATTGGGTGACCAACACAATCGATAAAAGAGATCTGCGTTTCCTGTAACATGTTTTATATTCAAGTAATGAAACAAAAAAGACAGAATATACATACATATCACAATATGTTATTAGGGCGATCAGTGTTTGACATAATAAAAATTTGGTTTGCATCTAAGCTCAAAATCGGTTCAAAAAAGTTGGTAAGAACGTATATTGGTTCAGTTTTGCATGCAAAACTGAACCAATTTTAACTCTGATGAAGGTAACAGAGAGTTACCGAAAATTCAGTTTTATACGTTTTTACCAACTTTTTTGAACAGATTTTAAGATCAGATACAAACCAGATTTTTATTATATCACAATATGCAAGGCCAGGTACTTTATTAAAATGGGAAACAATATTTTTTCCTTTGGATCAATCCTTTCGAAATTGTGAAATATTTATAACGAAGTAAGGTAAATAAAACTATGAAGCACTGAAAGTATGATTCTGGTAATGTCTTTTCCTACCAAAAAAAAAATTGACACGAATGATAAAAACATATAATAAAACAACTTTCTGAGTTGGCCAGGTTAGAAAATATTGATAAAATATTCCACAACGTGGATTAACCAAATGAAACGGGGAAATCTAGTTAGCCAATTTAATGAAAAAGAAATAGTTTATGAAGTGGTTTGTTTGCAACATACAATACTTCTGACACTGTGAGCCAGTGAGATAAAAAAAAATGTCTTTCTTTAAAAACCCCATGTAACAATTGTTTACGGTCTATTAAATTCAGACCAAATTATTTGTACAAAAAGGGAGTAGTGAGGGATGCACCGGTCACAAATGATGACATCATCGAAGCGTAAGGGTGTTGGGGCGCAGGGATTTAGTGACGTCTCAATACCCCAGGGGTTAACGTCATAAAAAAAGATGACACCGTTACATAAAAATAGAATAGGGACAATATTGCCTCACTCTTCTTTATTGTCGCAAAAGACAGAAGATACAAAAACATTTTGAAAGAGGTTAATGTTCAAGTTAAAGAAGTCAGAAGTCTTATCGGGTATATTTAAGATTTGCGGAGCAGCCGACCGAAAAGCCATGGGAGCAATATTTTTCGTACCCATTTTCACGCGGGCAATAGTTTGAATATAATGTATGCAAATGTTTTGCTGTGACAGACCAAAGTCGTATTTTCATATTCCCCGTATATTCTGTTCATCTCTGGTAAGTTTTTGCTTTATGTCTAAACTAGAAATAACTGCGTGATCCTTAAGGTCATTGCCCTGAAAATAGAACTGAACACAATTTTTTAACCAAACTTCGCCTACTGGTTTATTACTTTGAGGGAACTTAAATTTTGAAATAAAAAAGGGGGGTCACCAGATTCGTTTAGGAGCAGGAAGACCATGTATATTCCATATAATTCCTTATATTCCTCTGCGAGTACGCAAAGTACACTTTTTTAGCGATAATTTATTTTTCAAACACATGAATTGATCTGTTTTCATTTTACAGAAAGAATTTGATCGCTACACCAAATTCTGCGCATTTTAAAATTCTGCGCAGTAAGGATGCGCAATGCAATACAGGGCAATGACCTTAATCAACTAAGGGCCCGGCCAAAACATAGTTGGGCTAAGAACCAAAACAAAAACCTGATGTAGGTAGGACGCACGGGCAGTTTTGATTCATTCTCAAACATGCCTACTCTGAGAAACGGACTAAGACAACCCTGACGATTCTTTCGAACTAGACATTTCGTTTTAATCTTTATTTCAACACGGTAAAATCATCAGGACTTAAAATACACAATACTTATTTAAAATTACTTTATACCTATTTTAAATAATAAATTCAAATTGCATTAGTCGTCTACAATGATATTAAGAAAGGAGGCGATAATAAATCATAATAAAAGAAATGCCTGCTTTCCATGAATGCCGTGTGATGTTAATATTTTCATTGATTCTAGCCAAAAACGAAACTGCTGCAGCCGGATTTAAAGCTAGTGAGAGTTTGTGCTTGCCGAAGGTCGACAGGTAAACTGTTCCACAGCACCGCATCTCTATAGCTAAAACTTTTTTTAAGAAAATTAGTGCGGGGGAGCGGAACAGTAAGTTTACCCGCGGACTCTCTCAGTGAATAGCTACACGTATCGATTCTATTAGAAAACATTGTCCTCAGGTAGTCAGGTGCAAGACCATTGATTGATTTATAGACCATGACGGCTGTTTTAAATTTAAATTGGACATCGACTTTATTCCAGCCAAGTCTTGCAATAAGATCATCAGCATTGACACTAGACAAAACTGCTCAAAAACTAAGGACCTGCGAGTGTGGGCTAAACTTTGATCACCCTTGGACTTGAAGCCTAAGAGTTACCTTGAACAACCTTGGTAACTATAACATTTAACAGCATTCCTCTCCACTTAGTTTGAGCATCGCCCCCGATGTACATCGAAAATTAGGTGTAAATAAGGCAATAGAAAAACAGAAAAATAGCAAAATTGATAGACATTTTCAATAGTCAAAACAAAGTAATAAAAAAAGATGAAAAGCTCACAAAGGTAAAATAAACAATTTTGTCTAGCGTCCCAGCGTGTTTAGGAAAGGTTAAATACATTCTTAAGTGATAATTTTGATTGATATAAACAATATAAAATAAAATACTTTCCAAAACTGAATATAACGAGATACGCAACCGATATATAGTTTCACTAACAACATAACTACAATTTTTTTAGGTATTGTTTTTTTTTTTTTTTTGTTTTTTTTTTCAAGGATTATAAAAATGATGCATATATACGATAAAGAAGTTATAATGGTACACTAAGGAATAAAAAAACACATATAAAATTAAATGAACACATCAAAATCATTCATTCCCGGCGTCGAGTTCTAAATTACAAAAATTTAAAAGGGATTAGTAGTGGATCGCAGGGATTGGTAGTCTGGTGGCTTCATAAATGGAGACTATGTCACGCGTCAAGCCCATATATTCCGTAGACTTGATGGTAAATAAAATATCGCTTAAAGAATTCTCTCTAAAATCATTAATATAATCGACTGGAAAACGAAGAATTTCCCTGAGGAACCACTCATTGACTCGGGTTCTCCACCAAATATGTTGGATTACTATAAGGGGATATTCGGCTCTCTTGTGTAGGAAGGTACCAAGACTCTGGCTGTTTCAGTACTCGTCAAGGATCTTGAATGCACTTCGTCTGCAGCTACTAAATAACTAACTATAGCGAACTAGTATCCATTCTGATATAGGTATACTGTAGACATGTTTGGGTTTGCTGAGCGTGCAAACTGTTATTGCACATCCCACAGCATGATTAAACTCGTGAGAACACTCTTGTTAGATGATCAACTAAAGTAGAGAATAACCAATTAAATTTTAATGGTAAACTTCAGAGTTAGACTAAGAACCCAAACAAGAACATGATGTAGGTGGGACACACGGGCAGATTTGATTACCAAACATGCCTACTCTGAGAAACGTAAAAGGGTGGTATGTTTTTTGAACTAAGACAGCCTAAAAACGAACTAAACACTAGACAAAACTGCTCAATACTAAACACCTTCAGTTTGCTGGTGTTTTCAACCAGTACAAAACAAATTCACTTGCTTTCGTCCTTGTTGTGTTCTCTGAAAGTGATGTCGTTACAGTTAGGTAGGTTCTTTTTGATAGCCCCCCCCCCCCCCCCCCTTCAGCCCAAAGAAAAGTAGAAATATGAGGAATATCTAAAGTGGCTCATGTCTAACGAACAAGTAACCTGTCTGAGCGTAGCTAAACATTTTTCTTTTTGTTGTTATTAGAACGAACATGAAACAATGAATTTACTTGTGTTATATTGTCGTTCGTATCATTTCTAAATAAAAAAAAGACGCTCTTTGAAAAAAAACACACACGAGGGTCTTAAAAAGTAGTTCATGTCGTAGCAACATGTATCAGTCTTTCCACCTGACCAGCTAAGTCGCCATTGGTATTCACCAACCATCCATACATTGGCATTGGATCCTGATCCACTTCACAGATAATATCGCGTTGAAGGACACCTCTTGTGATAAGGTCTGCAACTGCCCGTTCTGCGGCTGTTGTGACTACGCTCATGTCCTGTGGGAATGCTATCTGTCCTATAGTAAACGGTCCCATGTAATAGATGGGAGCAAAAGGACCTTGAGCTGCTGGCACCAGGGAGAAATTGTTAATATTAATGAGTGCACCAGTTGGACGGAAGTAATTGACCCCATCCCTTGTCACCACGTTTGGATGGTCTTCGTGGTTTTGGGACTCCTTGGCATTCCGGAAAGGAACCAAAATCTCTTTGATAAGCTTCGCTTTTATTAGGGATGTCGTCAGAGGGGAGTAATCTTTCTCAAACGCGGCCTTCTGACCAGTAGCATCAATCATGACATCATGATGGGCCTCAAAGGTGTAATCTCCGCTTGGTCTCCATGACAGTTTGATGCCACTTCTATCTTTTTCCTCTTCAATTTCATAATTTTTTCCAATCTTTGTAACTTCGAGATAACGCCCTCTCATAAGAGCCAAGATCTTTTCAGCATTTTGAACTGGGAAGGGCCCAATAAGAAGGTGCAGCTCAGTCTTGATTTCCTCAAACCTGATGCGATCTTCTGCTGAGAAGTAGCTGAAAGCTTCGTCGAACGCTACATAAGACTGATAAAATACATTCTGAAGAAGTAGAGGTACACCGGTTTTCAGGCTCTCTTTCGCCTCGTCAAGCTCTTGGCTTAATCTTTCGACGGGGTCAGTTGTTTGCAGCAACTTTCTCATTTTAAGTACCGCTTCTTCCAGTGGCACCGTTTCCCAGAAGTCTGGCAGGTAAGGACGAAGGCGAGGAACTTCGTCATAAATCTCTCTCTTTAGAAGATACCAGAAGTCATCCAGTGGAAGGAACCCATCATTCGATTTAATGATGGGAATGAATGATGCGGGTGTTAAGTACTTGTGCGTGAAAATCTTGTTTACAACCACGCCCATTACTTGAGGAAGCATTGCCTTACGTCCATACATAGTCATCTTAAATCGTTCAGCTTCTTTGAATGGTACGAACTTCAGGCTGTGCTTACCGTTTAGGTGCATGGACTGGAATGATCCATTCTTTCTACTTAGAGTCAGAGCGGTGTCTATTGCCGATAAGGAGCAGCCAAGTATTCCTATGTTTCCTCCAACTTTAGTTCTGTCCTGGAGGACCTTCGGTGGAAAGGGTGACGGAAGCCAATGTGGAAATTCTGGGAACCTGTTGTGGGTCCAGTGCCCTGTCGCCAAGAACAAATTTTTAGCGAAGACTTTACTCTTTCTGTCCAGCTCGAGTTCATACCCATACGTATTCGATCTGTATGTTGGTAGAACAGAAGTGACGGTTGTCAGGTTGCGCACATGTACTGTGAAGCCCTTTTCTCTGAGCGTCAACACAAACTGATTGAAGCGGTTGCTTAAATACAGACCTACCACAAACCTCGGAAAAGGTTTATTCAGCCAGGTTGGGCTCTCGATTTCTTCAATTTCCAAGCTAACTCTGTACTCCGGAGGAAGGGAGCGAAGCCAAACTAGAAAGTCGGATCTTTCAGGGACTGGTATGTAGGTGGCCGTAATCTGGGTGCACCCTCCAGCGATGTTTACGATATGATCAGGAATGGTCATATGTTTTGAATATGGCATTCCTGGACCGAGGTCTTGACCAGACTCTACTACCAGAATGCGAAATGGACGTTGTCCTTTGGGTGCGGCGTGTAAAGAAATCTGGCCAAGCACTGACGTACCATAGGCTCCAGCTCCCACTATTGCGATGTCGTACACAGTTTCAGTACCGGTCATCTTCTTTAGATGCGATATTTCTAAAGATCGAAAGGAAAGTGAAGGAAAATTAAAGAGAAGGTATTTTTGAATTAAATTTCAGTCATTGGGCTGAAATAAACGCCAGATTTTTACAGAAGCTTTTTTGTTCGTTTGCCTTGTTTTTTGAAAATGCTCAGAGGCTGTTTTTTAATGTTTATCGACTAGAGACGTAGTCGGTGACATTTTATTATTGTATTGGGGACTTGTTTTTAATTGAGTAAAACTTTAGTAGTACTGGAAAAAGGAATGACGCGGTCAGAAACGATTAAAATAAATTTTATTTTAGTAGTTTTAGTAAACATTGGGTTGGGATTGAAAAGCGCTTCTGGATTTAAATGATAGTTCCCTTGCCTAGGCTAGAAGTTTTGTGTTGTAGCTTTCATTACAGTTCAACTACGCTCTTTAATCACGGAGTTGTTATAGCCAGGAAACAATAGGCAAAAACAAAACAATACAATACAAAATAGTTAAGACTAAAGTTGGTTCTCATTTGGTATTAATGGTTAAGTAATGACAGGAGATCGCTAGTGAATATCTGTCAATTTAGGTTTCTGGGAAACTGCTCACCTACCCCTCCCCAAACCTAACATTTACCCTTACTTATCGCTTTGGGCAAAATGTTAGGTTTGGGGAGGGGTAGGTGAGCAGTTTCCCAGAAACCTAAATTGATCCGAAATGAACACTTCCATGAATAAAAATGGGTTATATGGAGCGAATTAATATTTTTGGGAAACCAGTGGCATGAAATTAGTGGAGAACAAGAGAAACTGATGCAAGATGCGAGGAAGAGGTTTTTAACCGATGCTGTCGATCAGTTGAGAAATATGAAGGAGGGATATTCGCTAGCAAAGCCCAAACCTTAGGGAGTGTCTTTTCATGGCTTGAATTTTTTAAGTAGCTATTTACGAGGACGAGTACAGCGTATACGAATTCATGATGGTACATCTGGAATGTCTTTGGGTTAAGGGGAGTACCACAGGACCCGGTACCTGGTCCCTTACACTTAACATTTTTCTAAATGTTTTGTTTTATTTCATTAATGATGCAACTTTCTCCAACTACATGGATGACAACCACATGTTCTGGGATGTTGACCCTAACATTGTGGAGTCTGTTATTAACAGAGAACTGAGTGTAACGTGCGATTGGTTTTGAAAAAATAGAGTGGTTCTTTCAGGAAACGGAGACACAAATGTGTAGTAAGTAATAAAGATGGAAAATTTTAAGCTCGGTAATAAATAATTAAGATGAAATGTTAACATGACTCGAGCATGGAACAAAGAAAAAATCTGAGTCCCCGACGGGAATCGAACCTATCGCCTCCCAGATACCGGTTGGGCGCTCTAACCAACTGAGCTACGAGAGAGTCGTGGTGAGCTGGGATGCCACCCCCCATAAGGTTTTTTCAAATTTTGAAAAAAAAAAGATTTATTCTACAATGCTGAAATTTTCAGTAGCTGTTCATTCATCTTTTGCGGAAATTTTGATTTGTCAATCATATGCCCATGGTATTTGACGTTGCCATGGCAACATCATTTATACAAGCAGGTATTGGCAAAAATCGTTATTTTTTATTATTTTTCTTGATTTTTTCAAGTCTTTTAAAACATTTTTACATCCCATAAGTATTCTGGCTTGATTTTGCATCAATTTCCGTTATTTTGTAACCTTCTAAGAAAATTTTGAAAACCAAGATGGTGGATCCAAGATGGCGGCTCTAATGTCACGTGACGTAAAATTATGTCATTTTGTAGAGTAAGCTAAGGGTTTTCTTCTCAGTGCAAAATAATTTTGCTACGTCTTAATATAACGAAAAAAATCGGGGAGGGGTTCCATCCACCCCTGCCCCCTCCCCCCACCCCCTTGTATGATGGTGGGGGGATGAGTTTGCTTGTACGTCCGAGGATTAATATAGTCACTTGTTATGTAAAAAAAGGAACAAAAGATAGCTGTGGCCACAAAATGTCAGAACCTTAGGTTTCCCGTTTTACTCGTGATTTCAGGAGAAAGTGATCACAGGCAAGTCGATATCTTAAAGCCAGACTCGATTTTTGTCTTGACGTTATTGGAAAACTAACAAGCAAATAGAAAGATTTGAATACTCGAAGATAAATTTCATCTCCGCGCAACCATGTAATATCCTCTATTTATGCTCGATTATAATGGTCATATGCCATTTAACGAAATGTATATTCAAAACAAAGTATTCTTGCGCATACTCCGTTTTTTAATCAAAACAAACCTACAGGCGACCTTGTCATCGACGCATTAATTAATCTCAATGCGCAGGCTCACGGCGTTAACTTTAAGAAAACGCTTTGAGCAGACCAAAAATATCAACGGCTTTTTATTCTTAATTTTTTTAAAAAACATTAACTTCAAGGAGGCGCTAACTTCCTTTTTTGCGAAAGAGGAAGATACTGGTTCGAGTAGATCATTAAATCGTTGGCTTTGTATTCTATAGATTACTTAAGCCCAGCAATTCAATTATTTCCATGGTCAACGTATTTGTATTTTGACAACCGCGAGATATTTTAATCTAGAAGATTTCATCTTAGGATACGTTACCGGCGCATGGTTGTTTAATTAAAATTATATTTCTCTCTTTTGGTCTCTTACAAAGCATAAAAATGTCGGTCAAGAAAGGCCAGTTAGATAAAAAGGATTTATTTTACCTTTTTTCGACGTGTTTGCTTGTTTACAAGCGAAAGTAGGAGAATAGCAGTTATGTGGGCAAAATTTAACATTCTTGTTAACTCTCAAGGGACTGTTTTAATTTCTCAAGGGATTACTTTCCGCTGTTGGTGATCACTTGCGATCTCGTGGGAAAAACGTGACTTGCCACATTTACAAACGTTATATAACAATTTTAAAAGTCACATGTCAGCTTTCTTATCTCAACGCACGTGTGTCTGAAAGGCGATCTATAAAAAGCGTCGCACAAACAATGGATTGCGTAACTAAAACACGAATAAATAATCACTAGCACTTACATCGTTTAAAAATTACAAACGTCAAAAATAAACCATACCAAAATACTTGCTCTTTTCAAAGATATTATTGAAGTTAAAATAAATGCAAGAGATGGGGGCTTCTTTTAGCTTAGGAGCGGTTAAAAATTAGGCCAAATTTGGTCGCTACAAGCGCCATTCTATTTCGTCATCAGCCTAGGTCGTTAGGGACGTGACCTCGCGTTGACAGCAATGTTGAATCGGCTTTACAACATGCGATCGTATCTACGCAGTTCGAGTGGAATTTTAGTCAAAGACAGCAAAATTCTTTCGCATTTCATCTTCAAATAATTATAATTCGAAAGCATTCACTGAATATATGGCTTTTGTTTAATCCTGGGTCTTGATATCCGACCCTCGCAGAGCCTAGACAAAACGCAGCTTGAGTGTATCGATTTGTTTACGCCGCAATTATTTGCGCAATGTTTTCTCCGACAGTAGTCGCAAATATCCGTATTTTTTTCGTGCTTTTTCGTGGAGCAATCGTAACGATACGGCCTTGAACACATTGAACAGCGGTCTACCTTTAACAATTCAAATATGGCGTCGCAAAAACAAAGCGTCGAACGCATATTTTGCTGTTTCATTTGCGAATTTCGTTCGCTGCCGTAATCGACTGCCTCGAAAGGTCCTTGCAATTTTAAAGTATAGAACTGTCAGATCTCGGTGAAATTTGCACTGTTTATTTGTGTAATGTTAAAGAATATGTGTATAAATACCCGGCGCGGACGAGCCATTTTTGACAAAATTATATGGCTGCATTTCCTCCACGAAGATAGAAAATTGTTAAACTAAACTACAAAGAAACTGTAATTATAAGTTCGAAGAACAATGCACAGGATAAACCTTCGTCTCATACTTCATGCAAAAATGTCGGTATCTCGAAGAGACTTTGATTTCCTTAAGAAATAACTCCCACAAGTCCACAGTTGCGACTGTGACTGCGAGATATCGTATTGTATAAAAGTTTCATTAAACAAAAAATTAAAATCATTATCCGCTGCATGGCCTTTAGTAGACTTGCTCCAAGTTGCTCGTTAGATTCGCAGGAGACCACTGGAAAGGGAAACGGAGGGCGCGCGCGGGCTTGAAAAACAAAATGGCGGAGGATTGTGGCGGAACGAGCGACTTGTCTCACCTGCAGCGCGCCAATTCTGAAATATGGCGTCACCGGTGGACTTTTCCAACGGTGACGCCAACCAGATTTTGTCAATCATATTGTATTACGCGCGAAATTACTGAGCGCGCTGTGCCCGCCAACTTAGCGCGCGCGCTGCTCACGAGACAAGCTTGCGTTTAACGTTTTACCTTTTGAGCAGACTTGCTTCCTTCTCACATCGGCAGTTTAAACCAGTTTTGGAACAAACATTGCAAATGTCGTCTTGTGTGCCTGCCCCTTTTAAATCTTACAGAAATAAGAGAGCAATCAAGGGCCTTGAGTATGATTTCCCACAAAAAAGGGAAGAAAATCGCAATTTTATCACACGCCACAGCGCGCGTCAGCAGCACACGGCGCACGAAACTGACGCCAACACGATAAAAGAAACCAACTCAATGCACACGAAATGATGCAATATTTTTGCGGCAAAAAACGTCAGCTAGAATCGATTTCCTGCAAGTGACACAAGTCGCTCGTTCCGAGCCATTCCTCGGCAAGTGTCATTTGTTTTCCTTCGCGCGCGTTCACAGAAATTAATCCCGCGCGATCTCTCGCGCGCGATTTCAAAGGCGATTTTTCTCAAGTGGTCTTTCGCGCTTGATTTGAGAGCGATTTTATATATATTTATATAAGTAACTATAGATGCAAACAAAAAACGAGCGACTTGGGGCAAGTCTAGGCCTTTAGTGAAAGATATAACCTTTGTTTGGGAGTCTTTCAGAGAAGCAAATCAAGAGAATTCATTCACACGACATGAATTACTACACCTACTTACCTTTATGAAATGACACTCAGAACTCCACCGTTGTAAAACTCCTGTCCACTGACCAAAATCAAAGATGACTTCCTTAAAAAACTCAAATCTGAAAGAAAAATATCGTTACCTAAATCAAAATTATACATACTTCTCACTTTGTTCAAATCACAGAAATTGATATCTACCCTCCTAAGTCTCGTCTCTCAATATGTCAATAGGGACAGTAATTAGATTTTAACTCCTTTTATAGTAGGCTATGTTTTGTTTGTCTGCACCAATCAGGAAGAGACAGATGAAAGCCAAATTTGGTTAAATGATTTAAGAATTTTGAATGGCATTTTACTTCCTCGTCTGTTGCATTTGAAACGAATCAAAACAAATTACGTGTTAAACTTTAGATGAAAAAGGAGCAGTAATCAAGAACGTTTGGTTTAAAAATGGTTTCAAGTTATCAGAACAGGATTTGTCTTCACGCTCGATTATAATTATTGTAAGCCATTTAACGCAATGCGTATTCAAACCAAAGTATTCTTGTGCTCTCTAGCGTTTTTAATAAAATCGAACCTGCATGTCGCCTTATCATTGGCGCAAGAAAAAACTGCATAAATTTTAAGATAGGTTTAACTTCCTTTTCAGCAAAAGAGAAAGATCTATAGCTTAAGTCAGCCGAGTAACCTGACTATTTGCACAGTTCACTCTTTTGCATTCTAACGACTGCGAGATTTCATATTGTGAAAACAAAGTTTCATCTAAACGAAACATCATCCGCTGCGTAATCGTTTAGCTAAAGTTACACCTTACACACTTATTTCGTTTATTTAAAGATTCACTCCTGCTTAGGAGTCTTAGGAGACTAAACTTAGTCGCTTACTGATTTATTTACGATATGCAAAACAAATAACGTAATAAACTTAACGTACGATAGTTTAGAATCTCAATGCCTCATACTAAAGAAGTAGAAATTTAAAACGTTTGTTTCAAAGTGGTTTGATTTGAAGGTACCCGGATAGGTCTTCACGTTCGATTAATATTCTTGTAAGCCATTTACCAAACTGAATGTGTATTCAAAGCAAAGTATTTCCATACGCGTTTTTTTTGTTTCAAATTAAACTTGTTGCCTTCTCACGCGCATTAAGTAAAACTCATTGCGCAAGCTCACGGCATATACTTCAAGGAAGGCTAAACTTCCTTTACAGCGAAAGAAGAGACCACAAAATCGACGGCCTTTTATTGTATAGATTACATCAGCAATCCATAGTTTACTAAGATAACCAGCTGGATTCAAAAGCATGTAAGCCACTTATATTACATTGCCAACCAAGGTGAGTTTTCATTTCATATATTTTAACGGAATCTTTACTTCATCGTCTGTTGCATTTAAAAAGAATCAAAACAAATTATGTGTTAAACTTTAGATACGATAGTAAAGATACTCGATTCTTGATGACAAAGTAGCAGCGATCAAGAACGTTTACTTTAAAAGCGGTTTCATTTCAAGTTATCAGAGCAGGATTTGTCTGCACGCTCGATTGTGATTATTATAAGCCATTTAACGCAATGCGTATTCAAACCAAAGTATTTTTGTGCTCTTTCCGTTTTTTTTTTAATAAAATCGAACCTTCATAACGCCTTATCATCAGCGCAATAAAAACCTGAATAAATTTTAAGATAGGGTTAACTTTCTTTTCAGGAAAATAGAAAGATCTATAGCTTACGTCAGCCGAGTAACCTGACTATTTGCACAGTTCACTCTTTTGCATTCTAACGACTGCGAGATTTCGTATTGTAAAAAAAAATGTTTCATCTAAACAAAACATCATCCGCTGCGCGATCGTTTAGTTAAAGTTACACCTTACACACTTATTTCGTTTATTTAAAGATTCACTCCTGTTTAGGAGTCTTAGGAGACTAAATTTTCTCGCTTACTGATGCATTTAAGATTAGCAAAACAAATTACGTAACAAACGTTAAGTACGATAGTTTAAGATCTCAATGCCTCATGCCAAAGAAGAAGAAATTAAGAACGCTTGTTTCAAAGTGGTTCGATTTGAAGGTATCCTGATATGTCTTCACGTTCGATTATTATTCTTGTAAGCCATTTACCAAACTGAATGTGTATTCAAAGCAAGGTATTTTCATACGCGTTTTTTTCTTTCAAATTAAACTTGTTGCCTTCTCACGCGCATTAAGTAAAACTCATTCCGCCGAAGCTCACGGCATTAACTTTAAGGAAGCCTTCATTTCCCCTTCAGCGAAAGAAGAAGAGACCACAAAATCGACGGCCTTATATTGTATAGATTACATCACCAATCCATTGTTTGCTAAGATAACCAGATGGATTCAAAAGCATGTAAGCCACTAACTCTACATTGCCAACCAAGGTGAGTTTTCATTTCATATCTTTTAACGGAATCATGATTAAAGAATTTTGAATGGCATTTTACTTCATCGTCTGTTGCATTTAAAACGAATCAAAACGAATTATGTTTCAAACTTTAGATACGATAGTTAAGATACTCGATTCTTGATGACAAAGTAGCGGTGATTAAGAACGAAAGGGGTTTCATTTAAAGTTGTCAGAGCAGGATTTCTCTTCACGCTCGTTTATAATTATTGTAAGCCATTTAACGCATGCGTATTCAAACCAAAGTATTTTTGTGCTCTTTCCGTTTTTTTTTAATAAAATCGGACCTTCATAACGCCTTATCATCGGCGCAATAAAAACCTGAATAAATTTTTAAGATAGGCCTAACTTCCTTTTCAGCAAAGGAGTGGCCTAACTTCCTTTTCAGCAAAGGAGAAAGATCTATAGCTTACGTCAGCCGAGTAACCTGACTATTTGCACAGTTCACTGTTTTGCATTCTAACGACTGCGAGATTTCATATTGTAAAAAAAAAAATGTTTTATCTAAACGACACATCATCCGCTTTGTGGTCGTTTAGTTTAAGTTACACCTTACACACTTATTTCGTTTATTTAAAGATTCACTCCTGCTTAGGAGTCTTAGCAGACTAAACTTCCTCCCTTACTGATGCATTTAAGATTAGCAAAACAAATTACGTAACAAACTTTAAGTACGATAGTTAAGAATCTCAATGCCTCATTCCAAAGAAGTAGAAATTAAGAACGTTTGTTTCAAAGTGGTTCGATTTGAAAGTATCCGGATATGTCTTCACGTTCGATTATTATTCTTGTAAGCCATTTACCAAACTGAATGTGTATTCAAAGCAAAGTATTTTCATACGCGTTTTTTTTTTTTTTTTCAAACAGAACTTGTTGCCTTCTCACGCGCATTAAGTAAACTCTTTGCGCAAGCTCACGGCATTTACTTCAAGGAAGGCTACACTTCCTTTACAGCGAAAGAAGAGACCACAAAATATACGGCCTTATATTGTATAGATTGAATCAGCAATCCATAGTTTACTAAGATAACCAGCTGGATTCAAAAGTATGTAAGCCACTAACTCTACATTGCCAACCAAGGTGAGTTTTCATTTCATATCTTTTAACGGAATCATGATTAAAGAATTTTGAATGGCACTTTACTTCATCGTCTGTTGCATTTAAAACGAATCAAAACAAATTGTGTCAAACTTTAAATACGATTGTTAAGAAACTCGATTCTTGATGACAAAGGAGCAGTAATCAAGAACGAAAGTGGTTTCATTTAAAGTTATATCAGAGCAGGATTTCTCTTCACGCTCGATTACAATTATTCTAAGCCATTTAACGCAATGCGTATTCAAAGCAAAGTATTTTTGTGCTCTTTCCGTTTTTATTTTTAATAAAATTGAACCTTCTAACGCCTTATCATCGGCGCAATAAAAACCTGAATAAATTTTAAGATAGGCTTAACTTCCTTTTCAGCAAAAGAAAAAGATCTTTTGCTTACGTCAGCCGAGTAACCTGACTATTTGCACAGTTCACTCTTTTGCATTCTAACGACTGCGAGATTTCAAATTGTAAAAAAAAGAGTTTCATCTAAACGAAACATCATCCGCTGCGTGGTCGTTTAGTTAAAGTTACACCTTACACACTTATTTCGTTTATTTAAAAATTCACTCCTGTTTAGGAGTCTTAGGAGGGTAAACTTCTTCGCTTACTGATGCATTTAAGATTAGCAAAACAAATTACGTAATAAACTTAACGTACGATAATTTAGAATCTCAACGCCTCATGCCAAAGAAGTAAAAATTAAGAACGATTGTTAAGAAACTCGATTCTTGATGACAAAGGAGCAGTAATCAGAACGAAAGTGGTTTCATTTAAAGTTGTCAGGGTAGGATTTGTCTTCACGCTCGATTATAATTATTGTAAGCCATTTAACGCAATGCGTATTCAAACCAAAGTATTTTTGTGTCCTTTCCGTTTTTTTTTTAATAAAATCGAACCTTCAAAACGCCTTATCATCGGCGCAATAAAACCCTGAATAAATTTTAAGATAGGCTTAACTTCCTTTTCAGCAAAAGAGAAAGATCTTTTGCTTACGTCAGCCGAGTAACCTGACTATTTGCACAGTTCACTCTTTTGCATTCTAACGACTGCGAGATTTCAAATTGTAAAATAAAGAGTTTCATCTAAACGAGACATCATCCGCTGCGTGGTCGTTTAGTTAAAGTTACACCTTACACACTTATTTCGTTTATTTAGAAATTCACTCCTGTTTAGGAGTCTTATGGTGGATTTCCACTGACGCGTAAATTTTTACGTGCGTGAAAAAAATTAGAGACAATGTATGAACGGCCTGCGTAAACGTGTACGCAAGCCGTTCATTCATTGTCTCTAATTTTTTCACGCACGTAAAAAATTACGCGTCAGTGGAAATCCACCATTAGGAGGGTAAACTTCTTCGCTTACTGATGCATTTAAGATTAGCAAAACAAATTACGTAATAAACTTAACGTACGATAATTTAGAACCTCAACGCCTCATGCCAAAGAAGTAAAAATTAAGAACGTTTGTTTCAAAGTGGTTCCATTTGAAGGTATCCGGATATGTCTTCACGTTTGATAATTATTCTTGTAAGCCATTTACCAAACTGAATGTGTATTCAAAGCAAAGCATTTTCATACAAGTTTTTTTTTTTTTTTTTCAAATTAAACTTGTTGCCTTCTCATTCGCATTAAGTAATATTCATTCTGATCGCCAAAAAATTTATATCATATTGAAGTTCAGTCTATGTGTAATGCATGTGATGTAGTAGTTTTGTCATTGACATCAATCCCTTTAAGTATGAGGGTTTCAAAGTTGATAGGTATCGCTAGAAAAAAAACTGGGTCGAGCCACCTTAAGTAAAACGCATTGCGCAAGCTCACGGCATATACTTCAAGGAAGGCTACACTTCCTTTTCAGCGAAAGAAGAGACCACAAAATCGACAGCGTTTTATTGTATAGATTACATCAGCAATCCATAGTTTACTAAGATAACCAGCTGGATTCAAAAGCACGTAAGCCACTAACTCTACATTGCCAACCAAGGTGAGTTTTCATTTCATATCTTTTAACAGAATCATGATTAAAGAATTTTGAATGGCACTTTACTTCATCGTCTGTTGCATTTAAAACGAATCAAAACAAATTATGTGTTAAACTTTTGATACGATTGTTAAGATACTCGATTCTTGATGACAAAGTAGCAGCGATCAAGAACGTTTACTTTAAAAGCGGTTTCATTTAAAGTTATCAGAGCAGGATTTTTCTTCACGCTCGATTATAATTATTGTAAGCCGTTTAACGGAATGCTGATTCAAACCAAAGTAATTTTGTGCTCGTTCCGTTCTTTTTTTAAAATAAAATCGAACCTTCATAACGCCTTATCATCGGCGCAATAAAAACCTGAATAAATTTTAAGATAGGCTTAACTTCCTTTTCAGCAAAAGAGAAAGATCTATAGCTTACGTCAGCCGAGTAACCTGACTATTTGCACAGTTCACTCTTTTGCATTCTAACGACTGCGAGATTTCATACTGTAAAAAATAGGTTTCATCTAAACGAAACATCATCCGCTGCGTGGTCGTTTAGTTAAAGTTACACCTTACACACTTATTTCGTTTATTTAAAGATTCACTCCTAACTCTACATTGCCAACCAAGGTGAGTTTTCATTTCATATCTTTTAACAGAATCATGATTAAAGAATTTTGAATGCCATTTTACTTCATCGTCTGTTGCATTTAAAACGAATCGAAACAAATTATGTGTTAAACTTTAGATACGATAGTTAAGAAACTCGATTCTTGGTGACAAAGGAGCAGTAATCAAGAACGAAAGCGGTTTCATTCAAAGTTGTCAGAGCAGGATTTCTCCTCACGCTCGACTATAATTATTGTAAGCCATTTAACGCAATGCGTATTCAAACCAAAGTATTTGTGTGCTCTTTCCGTTTTTTTTTTTAATAAAATCGAACCTTCATAACGCCTTATCAAATTAAACTTGTTGCCTTCTCACTCATTGCGAAAGCTCACGGCAGTAACTTCAATGAAGCCTACACTTCCTTTTCAGCGAAAGAAGAAGAGACCACAAAATCGACGGCCTTTTATTGTACAGATTACATCAGCAATCCATAGTTTACTAAGATAACCAGCTGGATTCAAGAGCATGAAAGCCACTTACACTACACTGCCAAACAAGGTGAGGTTTCATTTCATATCTTGATTTAGTTTGCAAACGGAGGTAGAATTAAATCAAATTCGAAAATATTCTTACGTCTGATCGCCGAGTGAAGATTTAATCATCATCAAATGCAGAAACAATAACTCATTTTAAGTGTGCTCCTATTTAAAAATTAGAGCCGGTAATTCTTAATCCTTTCTTGGTAGGTTGCGTTTTGTCAGTTAGTAGCAGTGTTGAATAGTTACTTCGTCATTTTATGCATTAAGATTTTTATAATGACACCTTATTAACTGTTGGATCAGTACCCAGCCGGTAATTACTATACTCCCGCGTTTGAACCTTTTAAAAAACTCCAGAGCGAAGAAAACGTCAGCAGGTGCCTTTCGCGAAATCAATCACTATATCATAACCTCCAAACTTGATTTAGTAACCAAGGTTTCCAAAATGTTAATCTTAGATATTCTTTAGTTAAGAAGTTTTGCTTGTAATAAGGAAAAAGAGGAATGTTCCATAGGTCTTTTTAACACTCGGCCGGGTGATTGAATGGTAGCTCGGTTTTGCTACGCTAAAGACAGTAGTGCTTTATAGAATGGGACCTTTTATATTTTTTTTTATATATTTTTTTATATTTGGTCACTCGTTATGTTCATCAGTTCAGACGAATGTCCACTTTTGGAAATGTTTTGATCCGCAGATCAAAACAAACAGTTATCCAATCATTTCTCGAATTTGGAGTCACATGATGCGAGGTCTGTTGACATAAAATATTCCTGCCCTGTCGATCGAAATCTAGAACAGCGAAGTGTACAGAACTCGAATTCGAATGAAACAAGCTTCGTTCTATTAACTAAGCGGAAATTCACAGCTTACAGAAAGAAGAAAATATGCCATTGACCTCTCTTGGACAGGAATAAGTAAAGCGGATACGAGCGCTTGCATTTTAAATGCTTTTCTGTCGCGCGCTATGCCCACACTATGCACTTGGTTTTGGTAAATTAAAAGAACTGAGCTATGAACTCCGCTTTTAAAATAAGATACTCTCGCAGTTTACGCCACATTATGCAAGGATTTAAGCATCCTGGGCCTAACTTTATTCACGGCTTGCAGAAAGAAAAAAATATGCCGTTTATCTCTCTTGGCCGAGAGTGAGTAAAGCGGAAACGAACGTTTTCCGTCGCGCGCTTATGTACATATCAGTGACACACTAAGCACTTGGTTTGGTAAATTAACAGGAGCTATGAACTCCGATTTTCAGATAAGATACTCTCACAATTATCCCGGGCATTAGCTTGGCGGCGTCTCGAATTCAAAAATTAAATGCGATGTCGCAAACTGACATGAAAACATTTACAGTTGGTATCGTGCCAGAACTGACCGGTCTAACAAATTGATAGTCGAAGGTTTGCATAAGCCGTTAAACTTATTACTTGTTTTCTACGAATTAAACGAAAAAGTAAATAGCTTCCTAGAAGCCACATGAATATTTGGCGCAACTGAGTCAAGAAAATAGAACACGCGTCGAAGGAAGCGACACATTACAGTGGCATTACATTGCTGCAAATCAAACAGCCTGGCTTGACAACACAATAAAAATATTAGAAAAGAAAAATCCTTCGCGCAGCTCATAATCTGCTGGTCTTGTAGTGAAAACATAAAGTGAACTGTACTGAGTTTTATCTTGCAATAAAAATGAGTCACAACAAACCTTTCTAACATATATTTCATCAACAAATAGGCGTCAAAAGTTGTCAAACTCTGCTTCGCAAAATAGCTGGCCAGGAAATCAATTTGAAGGCTGGCTCAATCATTTGAAAACATCATGGCATTTTGAGCTCCTTATAAACATAACAACAAGACCGTCAGAACTCCTAGCTGGTTAGAATTAAGTTGACTACACTGAAATGCAGGAACATACATTGACTGAAGTCTCCTTCGCCTTCCCTTGGCATGGCGCAAACACGCAGCTCGCCAGGGTTCTCATTCCTTCCATGTTTTTCTAACTCCAGGTTATCAAGAAATTGAATCTTATCGAGAAAATAATTTCCTTCGCTTCAGGCGAGTCCGTGCTTGATTTCTTTTGCCAGATACCCTTCCTTTTAATACATTTCAATGTGCTTTTGCGCTTTTCAGCCGCGCGTCGACCTTCGGTCCAAAGAAACCAGAAAGAAAACAAAGCTCGCATCCTGTTGTCCTTGTTGACCTTGTTGTGTCTTTAAACACGTCCAGCAGATAATCTGTGGCGATCCTGGATATATTTAAGATGTTCTTTGACGTCAATTATCCATCAAGTCATCGACTGGAGCGAACGAAAAGAAGTCCAAACAGATTAGTTGTAAGCAGTCTCACTTTGCGTAGACGATGGCTTCCAGCAAAAATCGCGGCCCATCCACCCAAATTGCGGCCCATCGCTCAGATTTCGCACAGAGCAACTACAATCCACGCCACTTTTCTTGGGACACTCGTCGTTTTTGGCACTTCGGAAGAGGAAAAAAATCAATAATTACCCCCCGCCCCATTACAATGTTGTGTACCTTGAAAAACCAATGCCTACCGTTGCTGTCTGTTTTGCAACATTGGTTTCCGGGGGAGGGGGTTCTCCATTTCTGAGAAATCGTGACGAAATGTCACGTTATACTTGCTGAAATGGGTGTCCCAAGTCTTTATGGCGCGGATTGTCTGGATGGTCAGTGCATACACCTCAAAAATAGTTGCATTAGGCCGATCAAAATGAAACTTGGCCTAAGTATTTATCTTAAGTACCTAAACCAATGAGTGGAAATAGAAGGTCATGTGACCACCTTGTGACGTAGACGAACAAAAACTTAATCGTCACATGGACGAGCCTGTTCTGCAGTCAAATGCCTTATTTTTATAGAATTAAACATTCTTATTCATCTGAATTCGTTACCAAACTTTAGACGGTCATTTGGGTCGAAATATAACAGTTTTATGCTTTTCTTCGCCCTACTGTGATTTTGGGTTAAAAAAACAATGGTATTTGTACATTTTTGGTGTGAAATTCTGAGATGGTGTCACGCTTCACCAATGGTTCACCATTGGAAATGACGTCACTATGACGTCAGCATTGCAGTTATCTGTCATTTTGATAGCAGCATTCGACTCAGCGTCCAAAATTACCTAGTATACAATCCTTTGGCCCTACGTTGAGCCTTATGTTGGCGAATTATAGACGGTTCACCATGGTGAACCTCTTATTATTTAAAGAAAATTAATTATTTTCCTTTTATAATAATGGTTCACCATGGTGAACCATTGATGTTTCGGCGTAAAAAGGGCTACGATAGGGCAACAAAGATGGTATTCTAGGTAATTTCATGCGCCGAGTCCAATGCTACTGTCTCACCGATCGATAACTGCAATCCTGACGTCATTATGACGTCATTTTCAATGGTGAACCACATGATTCACCATGGTGAAGCGATATTTAGCTTTTCAAATGAGCTTTAAACTTGTTGTAAAAGTGAAAATTGGTACAGGAGTACATTTATAACACAATGAAACGACAATTGACATAGAAAAGCTTCATGTTGCTGACAAATTGAACTTTGTTGTGTTGTTCTGGCTGTGATATGCTTTATGGAGTGTTATATTCGGCCGACTTGATATAAAACCAGGATTTTCCTTAATTTCAAAACATGAAATAACGTTACCAAATAAAATTGGGATCTTGTAGAAGCTTCTGTTTTAATGAGCAACCGATAAGGATAGCACATGCACAGTTTGGGAGGAAATAAGTAAATTCCTCTAGTTTCCTTGATTTCACCTTCGGACAATCCACGCCACTTTTCTTGGGACACTCGTCGTTTTTGGCACTTCGGAAGAGGAAAAAAATCAATAATTACCCCCCGCCCCATTACAATGTTGTGTACCTTGAAAAACCAATGCCTACCGTTGCTGTCTGTTTTGCAACATTGGTTTCGGGGGGAGGGGGTTCTCCATTTCTGAGAAATCGTGACGAAATGTCACGTTATACTTGCTGAAATGGGTGTCCCAAGTCTTTATGGCGCGGATTGTAGAATAACTGTAGAACATCTCTGAATTTTTTCAAGGCTCAGAAAAATTTTTCACAAGAGATACACTGGATTAAAGCTGAAGAAACGACCCGAAAGACAACCAAAACAAACATACGCTTTGAAAGTAAATTCTAACCTCCGCGCACAATCCGCCGTGATTTTACACAATTGTCACGCATAACGCTTCTTCAATGCTTTCTTTGTGTTGTGTTACCATCTGGCAGGAAGCGCACCACGGGAAAACTTGAAAAAAGGCAAATATAAAATTCTAGTGGAGTCCACTCGGGAGGAATTGACACCGCCATGTTGTTACGTCACGCTATTGTTTTCCACATTTCCAAAAGTGGACATTCTCCTGGAGTGTTCATAAAGAAACAAATAATATTTCAATTAGAGGAAGTTTCCACAAAAAACTCCACCCCCTTAAACCCCTAATTGAAGAAACGTTGACCCTGCAAAAGCATAAACCATGAACGGTATGACCCACTGGTGTTCTGGGTAGACAGCCTCAGTTAGCTGGTTCCTTTTATTGATATAATCAAGATATTTTCTTTCTTTGTGAGCTTTGAAGCATGATTTATGCAACCTGTTTTATCATCATGTTTATTCTGACACAGACGACGATTATCTTTTCTGATTTCCCAGTCAACATTTGGGTCGCATCGTTTATGGTATATGCTTTTTATGGGTCAACGATTCTTTAATCAGGTATATACAAAAAGCTGTCAAGCTTATCTCGGAAGTATGCAAATTTATTCGCTTTTCGAATTAATGGCTTCCAACGGGCAATGCAAAGTGGCTTATTGAAAATGCTCTGCCGGCTATTTCCTGAAATATGGCTTAATTAAGTAACACAAGTAGTGCACGATAATCATGACGAGACATGATTACTTCAAATTCAACAGTCGCAAGACGGATTCGCGTTCAATCGACAATCGACAAGAGCATGCGAACTAAACGGGAAGCCATTGAAGAAATGGCAGGAAAGAAACGTTGCAACGGTTGCAACGGTCAGGACATCAGACCCGAGCAAAGGTGAACATATTTATGTTGGTTTATGCCTTAGTATTTCTAGTATTGCAATTACATTGATTCAAATAACAAATACGGTGGTAATACTTTTGGTCAAGCATTCGAAGGCTGGCGTGATTTTGTGCCGTTTTTGTACGATTTTGAATATTTTTTTGACAAATGCTTATTGATTGGTCCAAACCAAACTTTTCGTATTTTGGAAATATCATCCTTCTACAGTTGAAATGCCTTAATCTCAAGGAATTCCGAGATATGGCACATGGTGAAAATGACGATTCTTTTGACCGACCATCTTTCATGGCACGTGAGAATATTCTGGTTTTGTTTACCGTTAAATAATTAACTTAAACCAAAACTCTTGAAACTATGCTTCTTTGGACAAGGAAGAGTCATGCAATAAACCGGTTTTATCAAAAAAATTTCTGCGCTTGATCGGTTTGACATGCGAATCGAATGAAAATGGTCGATTTTCAACCCAGTTTGGACCTTCGGAATCGAGTCTAGACGTAAAATCGAGAATTTCGTTTTTTCAGAAAAATAAAAATATGTGAAGAAAAAAAACAACATAACGTTTTTAGTTTTACTAAGGGCTACCTATATGCAGAAGATAAGCGAACTCTTTTTTTAACCTTGCCGCACTTTTTTGTGGAAACTTCCTATTAAGTAAACAACGGTTATACTCGTGATTACAGGAGACGGTAATCAAAGGCAAGTAAATGTCAAAAACCCAGACTCGATTTTTATCTTAAAGTTACTGGAAAACTGACAAGAAAATAAAAAGCTTGGAAAAGGTATTTTGTTTGAATGCTCTATGTATTGTCTGTTTATTGGCATTCAACTGACTGCGAGATATTGGATTTTATAATTTTCGTTTAACAAAAATATTATCAGCTGCGCGAACGTTTAATTTAATACACAGAGCAGAAAAAGGATCAAGAAAATTCAGTTACAGAAAATTAATTATTTCACTTTCTTACCTTGATTATGTGACACTCGAAAATTCACAGTAATTAAAAAATTCCTGTCTACTTATGAATACTAGTGATGATTTCATACAAAAATTCGAAATCTGTCAGATGATATGTTTAATATCGCCGTAGGGCCAGTGATCAAATATTAACCCTTAAGGGCCTGTTTACATGGAGGGAGGGTGTCCCGGCTAACCGAGTTACCCGGCTAGAAGGGATGAAACATTCCCCGCCTTTACATGGAGAATTCACAGCCCTTCTACCCGAGTTGAGGCAGAGTCATTGAAGCGTGACACAGCGTGAGAAAACCATATAGCTTCAAACGATTGTAGAAAAAAGGCCTTTTTACTGAATAATCAAGGCTAGCTATCTTAAAACCTATATTACTTTGATGTGCAAGCTCTTAGAAATTTACTCCGTCTATTTTGTGGGGAATTCAATCGAAATTCAACAGTCTTTGGTCACCAAATTGAGATTAAATTTGTTGTTTCGTGAATTAGGATAATCATTCCTACGAAAATTTCGAACTAATTATAGCTGTTGCTCTAAGAAATATTTTCCAGCTTACAAATAAAACTAACTCGATCTAGTTTTGGTCAAATAGCACTGTTTGGGTCCCGAATTTATGCATTTTATGCCATTAACTTCAAAGTAAATTTAAGAACACGCACGAAGACTTATCCCGGCAAGCCAGGATAGCCCGGGCATAACAGTTTGCATGGCAAAAAGCTATCCCGCCTAGAAGGGTGCCCCGGGCAAGTAGACCGAGTGCCCCGGCAAGGCGGGTTACCCTTCTAGCATGTAAAGGCTTCGATACGTTTTCTAAAGAAACGTATGAAAAGTTGGCTCGCCCAGGGTAGCTCGGGGCACCCGCCGGGGGCACCACCCGTCGGGGCACCCGCCTTCCATGTAAACAGACCCTTATAGTAGGCTATGGTTTGTTTGTCCGTACTAATCAGGAAGAGACAGATGAAACCAAATTTGGTTAAATGCCGGATTAAAGGATTTAGTATATTTTTTATTGTTTGATGCATTAAAGCTTAGCAAAACAAATCTTAAAATGTAAGTACAACAGGTAAGAAACTCGATGCTTGATGCCAAATGAGACGAAATCAAGAATGTTTGTTTAAGAGTGGCTTGATTTACAGGTATCAGAACACGATATGTCTTTATACGCTTAACCCTCGGACGTACAAGGGGGGGGGGGTGGATGCCACCCCCCCCCCCCGTAAGGTTTTTTCCAAATTTTGAAACAAGCATTTACCCTACAATGCTGAAACTTTCGGTAGCTGTTCATTGATCCTTTGCAGAAATTTTGATATGTCAACCATGTGTCCATAGTATGTGACGTTGCCATGGCAACGTCATAAATACAAGCAGGTCTTGCCAAAAATCGTCATTTTTAACATTTTTCTTGATTTTTTCCATTTTTTTATAACAGAAGTGCAAGATTTGTTTATTTTTACATTCCATAAGCATTCTAGCTTGATTTTGCATCAATTTCTGTTACTTTGTGACTTTCTAAGAAAATGTTGAAATCCAATATGGCGGATCCAAGATGGCGGCTCTTATGACGTCACGTGACGTCATATGACGTCATAGCCAATTAAAATTATGTCATCTTGTAGAGTAAGCTAAGGGCTTTCTTCTCAGAGCAAAATAATTTCGCTACGCCTTAATATAACGAAAACTGCGGGGAGGGGTTCCATCCCCCCCCCCCCTTATACGATGATGGGGGTATGAGTTTGCTTGTACGTCCGAGGGTTAATTATGATGATCGTAAGCCATTTAAAGCAATGCGTATTCAAAACAAAATATTTCATTCCTTATCAAACCAAACCTGCATGTCGCCTTGACATTAGCGCATAAAAAACTCAGTGCAAAGGCTCGCAGCGTTAAATGTAAGAAAGCGTCAACTTCCTTTTTTTTGCGAAAGAGGGAGGTTCTGGTTTTTGCAGACCACAAAATCGATGGCTTAATTTATATTCTATAGATTACGGCAGTCGAGCAATCCAATTATATACATTTGCACTTTCTACGTATTTGCATTTAAAAGACTGCGAGATATTGTATTGTAAAAAAAGAGCTTCATTGAATCGAAAGGTTATTACTTCGTTGTAGAAAATCGAAATCGGAAAGAATAATGTTCCCAAATCAAAATATTTCTCATTTTTTTCAATAACACAGAAATCTGCTTTTGCATTTCCCGCATCTTAATATTTGTTTGGGGCCAGTAATTAAATCTTATCCCTTTTAAGGTAGCCGACTTTCTGTTTGTCTACCTTTTTGCATTCTAACGACTGTGATATATTGTATTATAGCTTGCGTTTGAGAGCGAGAGTGAGACTTAGCTTCCAATTATGAGAACGTTTGTTTACAGTTTTAATTTCGAAATTGTATTCAAAAGGAACGCTGCTATCCGGCAATAATTACCTTGCATGCCCTAGGCCTACTCTGGGACCCAAAGTCGCCGTAACGTTGGGCGACGCTTATTTTGACCAAAATTACGGGCGGTTTAAGGTGACTGGGCGATTCTGAGCGATTTTAGGCAGTTTTAGGTGACCTTTTAGGCAATTTTAGGTGACCGACCTAAGTACAGTTGTGGTATACATGTACATGGGAATCATCATGGTACACCATAAAGCATTGTTACAGAAAATATCTATACTATCTATAAAACAACTTAGAGCGACTTTGGGTGACTTTAGGCGACTTAAGGCGACTTTAGGCGATATTAGGCGACTTTGGGCGATTTTGGGTCCCAGAGTAGGCCTATGCCCTCTTGAAGAACTAGAAAGCGTAACGAGCACAATCGTCTGCTTTTTGCGCACCAATGCTATTACTGTGAATAGTTTAAGTTACAACGCTGCTGTTTACGGCTAATGGTCGTTTAAACGTAACATACTCCCATTCTAATCTGCCCACCAAGCAAGCCTCGTCAGCAAGTGAAGATTTGGAGGGCAATTATCATAAACATAAAAAAGTTGATTTAATTGCCAATAAATAGAACGAAAAGTGCGTTGAATAATGAAGCGTGACTGTCTGATTGAATGCCCTGCGGAAAGAACTCGCACTGCACGCGGGGGACGTGGTCAGCAAAAAATTCAGCACCGAAGGAGCTTTGTATAAAATTGTTATTTTAGACTTAGATAGTAACCAGTAAATAAAAAAGTCTGCATGTAAAATATCCTATTAAAAAAAGCTTCAAAAGGACTGTCACCAAAAGTACAAATTTTATGCAGGCTAAGTGTATACGTATCCAGATTCCCTTCACAGCAAGTACAAGTCCTTGTGCAAAATGCATTTCAACCATATGTTGTGTGTTCATGATTTTTAACATTGGCATGGCAACGACGTTTCGTCAAGCAGGCTCAGCAAAATCGCAACCTTTTTCAACAAAAATCTTATTTTCAATCACGATTCTTCAGAATTAGTACATTCCGTATTCATTTTCGTTATCATTTGCGGATCCAAGATTGCAGACTAAAGGACGTCAGACGACTTCATAACCAACAAATAGCCGTCTCATCTGTAGAGCAAGAGGGGGGGGAAGGGGGGTTGTGTGTCCATCACCCCCTTACTCTCTCGTACGGTCGCTCCCATATGATTTTGGATACACGTCCAAGGGTCCGAGTCCGTGCGTGAAGACTTCCCCGCCCCCCACCCCACCCCTTGCCTCGCCCAAGGTCTTTATAGGGTTAACTAATCAGTTAATAGCTACTCTTTCTAATTGCTATTCTCTCTGTTCCAGAATTGTAAACAGCAACGCATTCTTTGAAACATGAATGGCCCTTCAGAGAGCCAAAATCCAAGAGATGGAGCAAGTTGGCTGTCAATCATGTTCTTCTGGTGGATGAATGACGTGTTAAAGCTGGGCAATAAACGACCGCTGACCGAAGACGATTTGTTTCCTCCTCTTGAAGATTACAAAGCTGACGTTCTCGTAGAGAATGCTGAGAAATATTGGCTCAAAGAATTAAAAAGGAGTCAGTCCGCGAAAAGGAAACCACGTTTGTGGAAAGCAATGATCAGTCTTGTTCCCTGGAAATCAGGTTTTGTAATGATAATCTTAAAAACGCTTCAGTCTTTGAGTTTTGTCTTCCTTCCAGTATGTCTTTGGCTTGTGTTAAAGACTTTAAACGATGGACCAAATATAGACATGAAGTACGCGTTAGTCTATGTGGCGACTTTGGGAATAACGAGCGTAGTAAAGGCTTTAACGACGCAGCACTATGATTACTTAACCGAACTCTGGGGATTGAAGCTAAAGGTGGCTTTAATAGGACTGGTTTATAAGAAGGTAAGCTTAATCATAGTATGGGCTGCAGGCTTCGGGACAGGATAGGAGAGGAACTCTCCTGGAATAATGATAATTGATGAGAATCAATTTATATAGCGCATTTTTTTTTTTTATTTTTCAAATGCGCTGTACACATTTTTTTTTTACACAAAGGCCACACCCCCCCGGGATCCCCTTTTTTGTTTGGTTTTTTTTAAATGGGTGAAGGGGGCTTTTTTTTTCTTAGAAAAATTTTTTTTAAAAAATTTTTTTTTTTTTTTTTTTTTGGGGGCCCCCCCCCCCCCCCCCCCCCCCCGCCCGTCAACCAAGAGCGTGGAATCAAACTCCTTCACATGAATAAGCGGCTTGATGACAATTTGCCCCAAGTGCTTAGCAAAACCAAAAAGAATATTTTTTTTTCCAGTACGCTGCCTTGAATTGACGCTTTCTAAATTTAACAAAAGCAGCACACCATAAAATATCCCTGCAGAATCATGCAAGACAAATCCTGAGAAGTCAAGTTCGTTCAGACAATACGCCATTTTTTTCTTTGATGTTGGCAAATGGGCAGAATGAGCGCGTTTTAAAATAACCCCATAAAAGTTAATGCACGAAATATACCGGTACTATCTAGAATCGACCAGCAAGTACCTTTATGGCTGAGTAGAATACATTGTTTGTATTTGTAATCTTGTAGGTTCTCTCCCTTAGTCGTTGTAGCTTGGAGGCTACGTTGTCTGGAAACACTATCAACCTGGTGTCAAATGACGCACAGAAGATCGAGAAGTCTTTGAACAGCATTGGCTTTATGCTGTTGGCTCCGCTAGAAATCATCATCAGCCTGTTGATCCTGTGGTACTTGATTGGCTGGAAGGCACTTATTGGTGCTTCCTTCTTTATCGTTTTAGCAGCCTTTCAAATGTTAATGGCGAGAAAAGCTGCAAAGCTGAGGAAAAAAGCGGCCGCCTTTACAGACAAACGGCTCGTGGTGATGAATGAAATCATCTCTGGAATACGAGCTGTGAAAATGCATGCTTGGGAGTGGAATTTCAGAGACGTCGTTTGCGACCTTCGCAGGTAAATCTAAGTACAGTCGAACCTCTCTTTAGTGAGCATTGCAAATGTCAAGATTTTGTGGTGGCTTACAAAAGGTCAGACCACAGAGGTCTAGATTTTGAGACATAGCCTGTAGTTGTTTCCGGTAGAGGCTTTATCTTGCAAAAGTTCACCAGCCAGCCCAGAAACGCTATATGTAAGAGCACATCCTGTAATTCGAAGAGATTTTAGTGCATCCAGGGCCATTCCCAAGTTGTAATATTTTAACTAGCAGCGTCTCAATAAACCCAAAAATTAATAACAAAACATGACTAACTCATTACAGCAACATATTCATGCTCCAGTGTTTTTGCTTGAACGTATTTTTAAATACGTAATTATTTCTTCCGGGGAAGCTATCATCTTAATAGCTTCCCCGGGTGAAATACACCCGAAAAGCCGTCCTCACAGACCAGTTTGCCAGGGCTGCTACTCTTTTGAAAAGATGACCACGCCCCTGCTTTATTATTTCTCATTATTTTTGTTTCTTCTGCACTCTGTTTGCAGGAAGGAGATGGCTATAATACATTTAAAGGGTTTGATTGTGTCAATGCTTCTTGTTTTGTTCTTCACAACGATTCCCATTGCTACCCTGGTTTCCGTGACAACTCTGACTTTGACAGGGACTCACCTGTCACCATTTGCAATATTCACACTACTTCTAGGCTTTGCTATACTACGAGAAACATTTTGTTATAACTTGAGTTTGGCCATGCAAATTGCTTCAGATGGTAAAGTAGCTCTTGATAGAATACAGACTTTTCTAACAGAGAAGGTGACAATGATCGAAGGAATTGGGGAGACCCATGCCCAAAATCTACCAATAAAACAAACCGTTAACCTTAACGACAACCTTTTGGTGCAAAATGGCACAGGTAAAAATGAAACGAAAATGGCTGCCCAGTTAATAAGTTACATAAAACGAGAAGACCACTTAGGCCAAGCTCAAATGGTCAGTCCCAGCTCTTCAGCGGAGGCGTTAACGGAAAAAGTGACAACAGAATTATTCTCCATCAACTTAATCATTAAACAGCCTTATGTCTCAGTATTTGAAGCGTCATGTTCTTGGAATCAAGAGACTTCAAGCGACACTTTGAGCGACATTACTTTCAGTGTTTCCAATGGTGACTTGTTAGCAATAACAGGTGCAGTTGGAAGTGGAAAATCCTCACTACTAACAGCCATTCTCGGAGAACTGCCCCTCCGTACAGGAGCAATATCGTACTATGGAAAATTGGCCTATGTTCCCCAAATACCCTGGGTATTTTCTGGCACTGTAAGAGAGAACATTCTGTTTGGATTACCTTTCAACGAGGAGAGATTCCAGCACGTAGTTCACATATGCGATTTGACGAAAGATTTGACAACCTTTACGCGTGGTGACCTTACGGAAATTGGTCAGCGTGGAGTGACCCTTAGTGGAGGTCAAAAGGCACGTGTGGGTTTAGCTCGTGCAGTGTATTCAGAAGCTGATATTTATCTGCTTGATGATCCTCTGAGTGCAGTCGACACGAAAGTAGGAAGAAAACTTTTTGAGAGCTGTATCCTTGGCCATTTATCTGGCCGTATTCGTTTGTTGGCCACCCACCAGTTGCAATATTTAAACGATGTGGATCGCGTCGTTGTGATGGAAGACGGTTCGATCGTTCACCAGGGATTATACACGGAACTTCTTGAACAAGGAGCACTAATGCGAGTCGCGGGATTTCCTGAGCCCCATGATGATGGACCTGGGCTCGTAGACAGTATCAGCCTAGACGAATTAAATGCTTCGCAAATTCATAGCTCCTCGACACTCACAAACACATGCGATATGCCCGAGACTGGTCAACCACAAAATCATGACCTGAAATTGGCTGATCCATTTGAGCATGGCACTAGGCTTACGAAGACTTCCACTCTTGACGAGTTCCCTGATGAAAGCCGGAACATCGATAAGCTGCAGCATGGCTCTTCAGTCTCGATGAACGCAGGCGTGAAAGGTCTAGCAAAAGGAACAGAAAACGAAACATTTGTACCTAATGCTCAGGGTAACGAAAGCGTTGACCAGGAATTGTCCAAATCTATCGATAATGACCCTGATGTTGTAGGGAGTGTAACTGTCGACGCTTTCAATGATAAAGGGATCATCAGGAAAAGCCTGCGCGAACTTTCAATCTCCTCGGGATCGTTTATGGATGGACAGCCTGAAGCCTTTATAGAGGATTCGACTCTACTTGAAGCGGCGAACGAAAGCAATGGCGGCAATGTCATCGACGAAATGAGTCAGCAAATTACTAGTGTTCCGGTAGATCCAAACATGTGTAATGTGTTAAAAGCTGATGATGATCAACAATCAACCCTTGACTTAAAGGAAGAGGAGGAAACCAAGAGTGCCGGAACTGTGACCTGGCGACTTTATTGGGACTATTTTAAGGAAGGACTGCCTGTTTCCAGGATCATGTTTCTTGCAGTTGCCTTACTATTTGCACAAGGTAAAGCTAATTCAATAACTTGAAAATATCGTATGTGGGTAAGAGAATAAGAAGAATAAGAATAAGAACTTTAATAGTAATCTCCCCATAGAGCTTTTCAGGGTGTGTGTAATTTAGTGGCATACCGAATTGTTACGACACAATAATATTTAACATTAGCTTGTGACTACATTTTTACAAAGTTTATAATTATCTATTGATTTTTCTCTATAATAAGACAGTCATTGTGGAATTTGTTTAGTTTGGGAAAAACTGCTTGATACCCCAAAAATTATTTTGGCAAGACGTCACAAAAATTAACATTGTTAAGAGACAGGTTTTATTGTGTATTTTTCAGTGTTTCTAAGACGACCTAAAGTGATTGCTGTCAAAAAAGATATGGCTAACAATGAAAGTTGCATAGTGAAATGTTTGCAGGGTTGTGTGATACATGTTACAAAATCGACATTCAGTTTCACTTGCTTGGCCAGATAAAACTGTAGTAAAAATAAACATTATCTAAAAGGGCTTCTTAAATGTTGTTACTTGGGTCACCTTGATCATGAGAGCCTTACAAATCCACTTGACAGGCATCTGTGCTCTCTTTCAATAAGGAACAATAATAATGACAATAATAATGATAAGGAATAATGATGATTACTCGATCGCTTGAATTTAATGCTTGCACTCATTGTTTCATTCAGTGTATTTTTTCTGAATGACTAAAAGCATGAAAATTGTCTCAGTTTGTCTCCTAGCTCCAAACTGGTGGTTGACAAGAATGGCAGAGATGTCGCCCGACCAACAGAAAGCACCAATCACTCAAGTCGTTCACGCTTGTCTGGTGGCGGTGGCCATTGTTGTCATGGTAGCATCGTCTTTCTCCTTTTACTACCTCCTGCTGAAAGCTGCAGAGAACCTTCACAGTAAAATGACCCAGGCGACAATCAAGGCCCCGGTAATTTTTTTTGATTCAACCCCAGCTGGGCGTATCCTGAATCGCTTTTCCAAAGATATTGGTTCTATGGACGACGTGTTGCCACCGCTATTTCTACAAGCTCTTATATTTTGCCTCTTTTCGCTTTCCGCTATTTTGGTCCCCGCTGCAACAAACGTCTGGCTCTTTTTGGCCCTTCTTCCAATTATTGGAATATTTGTTTACTTTGCGCGCTATTACCTGAAGTCTTCTAGAGAGCTGAAGAGAATCGAGGCCATCAAATGCAGCCCTGTGTACTCACACATCACGGAAACAGTTAATGGACTTGAAATAGTGCACACTTCAAACATGGGCAGGACATTTGAAGACAGACTGAAGAGGTTAGTTCCAATTCAATAGTAAACATAAAGATTTTTGACTGTACTTTATTTCCGGCTAAAACATATTTGCGATAGCTATTGGAATTTAAAGCACTTGCTTATTAAAGTAATAATCCTATTTATACAAATTTAAGTCTTTTATTGTCATTACACATACTGATGAATATATGAAATGAATCAAATATGTGAAAAAGAAGGTTAAAAGAGATAGATATTAATATTTCTAGGTATTTCATTGTTCGCTTTGTAATTTCCTTTAAAAGCTTAAAGGCTGACGGACACATTTTTATTTATTTTTGAAGACGTCAAGTGATTAAGGATTGGTAGTAATATACGAATGTATCCATCAATTAGTGGCACAAACTACTTGGTAAAGACAAATGTGAGCGCTTTCAACTTGATAACACGAGTCACCACGGCCATGTTTCTACAATTCGCCTGCAGTTCAGTGAGTAGAGGACCCGACCGGTGTGCGATATTCATGGGTTTGGTCGACCTTCTGTTGGGGAAACGAAGCATTCTAGCTTTCTACTAGAGGCTTTTCTCACTAACTGATAAACTTCTTTGTTATAAAAAAAATGATAGTTTAGACTTAACCATATGTAGAAAATTGGTTTTGAGGAAGAATAAACACTAGAATTACTGTTAAGCAGGATGATGGGTTACCCTGATTTAATCACCAAATCTATAATCAGGGATTAAAGTGCCCTGAATTTTTCTAAGGCTGGGCTTTCTGGCATTAAACTTCTCATACGATATCGATTTCTTACTTGTTCCTTTTTCATTTTTTTGTCATTTGTATACTTTTTCTAGGTATCAGGACGAGAATACTCAAGCTTTTTTCATGGTAGTTTCCTCTAATCGCTGGTTGAGCGTACGTCTCGATCTGCTGTCTGGTGTGTTTGTCACGATTGTCGCAGTGGCTGCCATTTTGGTTACAGAAAATCCTGGTGAGTTAATTAGTCCTGGGTGGGAAGACTACCGTATGAAAGGGACGGAAATCTTCGTCAACTCTCTTGCGAATGTAAATTTAGAATTTGGGCCTTACTGGGGGTTTTCCAAGTAGAATGCTATTCTTTTTGGCCGTCAAGGTCTCGCCTAGGGTTTTGCATGAAGAAATAACAACACTTTCATACTGTGTTGGCGGTCTTGAACGATCAGGCGTGGAAAATAGTCTCTTCAGGGAATCAAAAAAGCTTGAGCCACGCCAGAGCGAATTCACGGTTTGGTGTGAGGTACGTTAAGATAAAATTAAAATCGAAAGACGTGAGCTGGAAACAATAGCGAGAGCTGAACATTTCCCACGTGTCCCTCGTTTATCAATTTGTTCTCTACAAATAAAATTTGACTGGTTATTACCTCTTCGGGTGTTGAAATTCCTTACATTTAAAAATTCTCCTCTCTTCTTCGTCAGCCTTGGCCGGACTCGCTCTGACATACGCATTGCAAACACTGGACGTGACTCAATATGGTGTACGATCAGCTTCAGAGGTGGAAAACTTGATGACGTCAGTCGAACGTGTAATTGCGTATACTGAGATCGACTCTGAGCCCGGCTACAGCACTGAAAGCCATCCTTCAGAATCCTGGCCCAATGAAGGAAGCTTAACAATAGAAGACCTTTCTTTGGTTTACTTTAAAGGCGGACCTCGTGTCTTAAATAATATCAACGTTTGCGTTACCAACAAGGAGAAGGTTGGAGTTGTAGGTCGAACTGGTGCTGGAAAGTCATCTTTGGTATCCGCTTTGTTTCGTATGCCAGATCCCCTGGGGAAGGTACGTTGCTGGACAAGATAATTGATAGTAAAATTAATAGTCAGGCCAGTCTAAAACACCTCCCGAAAAAGAGGAATGCTTCAAAGAATATTATTTATTATTATTATTATTGGTAGTTTGGCTGCCTGATAGTTTCTATTGCCCATTTCGCGAGCAAGGAGAGCACTGCAAAGAGTCTGCAACATTGTTTGGACACAAGTAGCAAGTTAACCAACTAACAGAAAGTTTGTCTTCGCATCAGTGTGTGTATTGATCAAAGGCAACTAAATGACAAGCTCTTAATTAAAAGTTGTTAAGTCCCATACAAACACCAGAAGACGAAGATGCCTGTCTGCCCAACTACAGAGCTCCTCCAAATTTTTTGATTTACAAACTGCTCTTTCCAGCAGTTTACCCTTGTTTTCTGATTAGTTAATCTGCAAATACAACGTGGTAGTCTGAATGATTACCACATTTTTTCACAGTTAGAAAAGAATATTTTGTGACAAGCCTTGCTTTACGTTTTAGGTTTTTATCGATGGCGTGGATATTGGATCTATCAATCTCCAAGACGGCCCGCAGGTCCATGGCTGTTATCACCCAGGATCCGGTGCTATTTGGAGGTACCTTGAAAAAGAATATAGACCCATTCTCAGAATATACGGACCAAGATCTCTGGACAGCTCTGGAGGAGGTGCAGATGAAGTCCCTTGTTGAAGATTTGCCAGGACAGCTTGAATTCAAACTGAAAGAGTCCGGAACAAACTTGAGCGTTGGTGAGAGACAGTTGGTGTGTTTGGCTCGTGCTCTGGTCCAAAAGAGCAAGATCATCATCATGGATGAGGCCACTGCTAATGTGGATTTCAAGACCGATCGTCTGATCCAGGAAGTCATTCGTAACAAATTTATAGACTCCACAGTGCTGACCATTGCGCATCGACTGAACACCATCATGGACTATGATCAGGTGCTGGTTCTTGACGGTGGACGAGTGGCGGAGTTTGATAAACCTGGGATGTTGTTAAGAAAAGGTGGACTATTTGCTGAAATGGTGAGAAGCCAGAACCAAAAGCATTAAAATTAGCAGCGGCCCAATTGGCACATAAAGACTGATTGTGAATAATGAACGATGACAAATAAAGTACTAGCGAGTCCTAAAGGAATAAACAGTTCAAAAACGGATTCGTGGGCCAAAAAATAGTGGCGTTGTTCATATTTGTGAAAACTTGACCTACAGTGCTCAGAAAGTAATCACTGTGAAGATAAGGGTTTAACAGTAGATGAGTTTAATTGTAGATTTTGCTATTTTCTTATTATGTATCTTACTATACATCTGTACTTCATTTCTTAATCTATTTTTATATTAACCTTTTATTAACTATTTTATAACTATTTTTATTTTACTATATTTAAAACTTTTAAAACATTTTTTTTTAATGTTATTGTCCCAAAAAGTTGGTTTTTTACTGTCACGCAACTGTCACGCCGCGAAAAGATAAATCCAAAACTATTGAGTCAAAAAAAATAAGAATATTACAGGTTGTAGAAAACCACTTTATAAACTACTTGTCCAAGTCGCTGGTCTGTACGGTATTCCTTACTTGAGTTATCCATCAAAATGTTTCACGCAAATAAATTTAGAGAGCACAGTATGGAAACGCCATGTTGAAGCCCAACTGCTTGGGCTCCAACATGGCAGCCAGAAATCAACAGAAACATCTGGCATTTACTTCTGCTATAAAAATCGGTCAGATCACCACCATGAACAAGTAAACATTCATATAAACATTTCTCGCAGAATCTCGACTGTTCAGATTGTTAAAAATCACAAGATAAAGCATTTTGTTAAGTATACGTGACAGCCTTGTGGCGGCCATCTTTGATCTCGTGTGGCGTGAAACTCCGAAATTCAAAATACTCTATGTTAAGGACGGCGAATGCTATCAAGCTAAAAACCTTCAACAAGATAATATATATTAAGGACTTCAAGAATAGCCAGTGAAGGATAAAAACTCAGGGGTCTTGCGATTCTGGATTTTTGAATTTTTATGACGTCACGTGGAAACCAAGAATAATTTTGGCACTTTAATAACGTTCCTGTATTTATGTATCTTTGTACATATTTTCGAAGTATAGTAACAATTACCAACAGGATTTTACCGGTCCTCTAAGTTACTATGAAGCCCATCGACTACTCAAGTGACCTCTTAGAAATAAAGTACTTTTGATGATGGTGCTGAAAAATAATAATTATTACAGTATATTTGTTATTTTTATTTGAGAATGCTAGGGACCTAGTGGATAAGAAACAATCGCACGAGTCTTTGTCGACACTAGAAAAGGGCTCGACTTCATAAATTGTAGATATGTGCATCCATGTTATTGTTGCCATTTATAAGGTGGCGGTGCATGGAATTAATAATATAGCTTGAGCTTTTATAATGAATTTCAAGGAATAGGAGCTAGTTTACAAGGTAGTGGCTTGAGTGTTGTGCAGCCTCCATGTAACAGCCTTATCATGCACAACTCCTTTTTGTATACGATTGTCCACATGTAGAGCCAGCTACTAGGTATCACCGATTACTCGACCACTTTGGTACATTTTCGTTCACATTTGAATTATGTAACGTTTGAACTATGTAAAATTCACAGAGTGCCAGTCATGAACTGTATATAATCTAATCAGTTTTTTTTTTATAATTTTTGATACTTTAAGGACTAACTTATATTTTTTTTATATTACGATTAGTTTATATTTAGGAATAGTCTATATTCAGTTTTAGATCTATCTTAGTCCAGTCCCTGAACTCCCCCTTCCGCGCGCCTTTTATAGGTGTTTAACCCAGGCGCGAGAAGAGAAAGTCCAGGATAACTTACATGCGCATGCTCAGAACGAATTAATCAGAAACGAGGAGTATGACGTCACTCGCTTGGGACGCACGCGCTAAGGTTAAAATTGCTTGCTCAAATGAATGCAAGAATAAATGTTTTTTTGTCCTAAATTGCATTCAAAGCCAATTCAATTAACAAATACAAAATACCAGGAAAAGTTGAAGGATAGCGATTTGCGTTTTCACCGTCAGCTTTTAGTATAATTATAGTATAACAAGTTAGGCATTTTTCAAAAGTTATTCTCGTTGATCCTGCTTTAGTACACGGTCGCGTAGTTGAATACGTCATTTGTGCTGCGCGTTTTTAGAAGTACTGCCAATTACGGTTTCCCCGATTTCGGGGGAAAAACTGGCGCATGCGAATGCGCATGCAAGTTATCCTGGATTCTCTCTTTTCGAGCCTGGGTTCAACCTCTATGAGGTGCACGAGGAAGAGAGAGTTTAAAGACTGGAGTAGATCTATCTTAGCAACATTTCTATCTTTTTAATTTTAATGCCATTGTAAAGATTTAGCTAGTAGCCGAGCGTTTTTAACATGACCCTCTGGCTCGGGAGACTGAGAGACCACTCCCCACTTTTTTGACGTTAAAAATAAAGTTACTGTTACTGTTACTTAAAATAGCGTAAAAAGGAAATCCGTAGCCAACTCTAAACTGTGACAGAATTTGAAGACATAGAAAGTTTTAGTCCGTTTAAGGAATTGATAAAACTGTAAAGGAACGAAACTATGAACGTTATGTTGAATAAACCGAAGTGGATGAAAATTTTAACCTAGGGGCGGCTAAACGTTCAGACATATTCATCCAATATTATAATGTTGGATAAAAATGTCGGATCGTTTTGTCTGTATGCTTGGCTTAAAATTCTCACAAGCGAAATTAATTCCCCTTACTACAACGCATGAACTCCGCATCACGCGTTACAAAATTGTAGACAGCATTTATCGTGTTCCTTAGGTCCCTGTAACTGCTACAATGCTTGTCAAGAATCTTCACACAATTCCCACTCCAGGATGCAGATCCCTCGCCTGTTGCAAATGCTGCATTTACGAGACAGTGATTACAAAGGAGCAAGCGAAGACGACAATATTTGATCTTATTTTACATTGTAGTCACTATGTGTCTTCTCATTGGCTATAGAGAGCCTGCAGCTAATTCTGGGAATCAGCGTAACCTACAGATTATTCACTAATCTGCTAGCAGATTAGTGAATAATCTGTAGGTTGCGCGCGCAATGCATTTTTACCAGAGTAATTTTAAGTTCACGTGTGGTGAATGGGGGGTGAGTGGTGTCTTGCACACAGCAAAGAAAAACATGGCTCGTCGATTCGCTTTTTCAACCAAGCAAGAAATTGAAAAATTGCTGGACGATAACACAAAAAAAAAGATCGACAAAGGTTGCGAAGGAACTGTTCCACGAACACCTTGAGGAGAAAAACAATTAGGAGCCGGACGGCAGAAAGGGATTAGCACTAGTGTTGAAATCGTTTGTCGTTGTTCTTTTCAAAACAATATAAAACAATTATTAGATTCCGTTTTTGTAATATCCGGAGTAATCAAGGTCTCGGTAAGTGTTATCAGCCTAAGCCTTCGGCTTACAAAAACCTCATCCAATAATTGTTTAATATCCGCACAAATAATTGTTTAATATCTGCAGAAAAGAGTTTTGTGGGACAACGCAGAACAATTTTTGTTGTCTGTGGTGAAAGGAAAGGAAAAAGTGTTTGTCTTTCGTATCGTCTGTGCCGTGCACGATCATACCTAAAAACCTTTTCATTGTAGATGTAGTCATCCCTCTTTTAGATCTGGAAAATTATTTCGGATGGATCCAATCTGACATTCTCGATTGATGAGGAGCAGCCAGTAGGCAGCTCCCGATCAATCGGGCATTTAAAAATTTGGTCGTTTGAAAGTTTTCAGTAAGAATGTTGAGGAAGAGACATGACGGTTTTTTCAGTTAAGATGTCGGGCCATTTGCGAGTTGTCAGCTAATCTGTTTAGGATAAGAGATGATTTGTTACAATGTCAAGCCATTTGTTAGTTAAATTAAATTTTAGCCGTGTGTCTGTTTTCATTTTGAATGATGAGGTGGTAATAAGATTTGTCAGGTTATATAAGGGCCTTTGGTTAGCTGTAACTAACTTGCCTGAGTTGCCAGTACGTTGAGGTTAATGCACAACTTAAGGCATTATCCTCCAATATATCAGCCGCCGGAAAGGGTTTATTTACTAAATATCGTCGTCTTCGTTTATGACTTTTGTTATCACTGTCTCATAAATGCAGCATTTGCATTTAAGCTTAACAAGCCTAGCGTGGAAATTGAAGATTTTTGCCGAGCAGTGTAGCAGTGTTGAAGTGACCTAAGGGCCTGTTTACATGGAGGGAGGGTGCCCCGGATAACCGAGTTACCCGGCTAGAAGAGCTGAAACAAAGCCGGCCTTTGCCTGCAGAATTAACAGCCCTTCTACCCGAGTTGTGACAGCGTCATTTTCGTGTCATAGCGTTGGAAAACATTAAGCTCCAAATGATTGAAGAAAAATATTACTAACAATTATTCACCGAAGTGGAGGTAAATATCCACCACATTCACCGACACTGAGGTGAATACTTGTTTTAGTATATACCACATAAATTAAATAACTATCTGCAGATTTTCGGTAAACAAAGCGACGCGCGAAGCCATTTTGTTTCTCTTTAGCTGCTCGGAGGTGAATAGTACTTTGCTAAGCATCTACGAGGTAACCAAGCAGCGAGCGCAAAAAAGCACTATTCACTTGTGTGGTATATACTAATCAAGGCTAGTCGTCCGCAAGCTCTTAGAAATTACTGAGTACCTTTAATTTTATAGGAATTCAACAGTCTTTGGACACCAAATTGAAATCAAATTTGTTGTTGTGTGAATTAGCACAACCATTCCTCGAACATTTTGAATTATTTAGCTGTTGCTCAAAGATATATTTTCCAGTCGGCAGAAAAAACTAATTTTGGTTAAATAGCACTGTTTGGATTCAGAATTGTAATTGGTCAAATGTTATGAATAATAATAATTATGACAATTGCGCAGTATCAATCAAGGATTTTCACTTGCGCAAATAAAAGAAAATACAAAATGGCCCTAAAATTATAAACTAAAATACATGATAGTGTAAAATAAAGAATAAATAGCTTTAAACGCCCTGAAAATGGTCAAACAACTACAGAACTTCAAGAAAATGGGAGATCACCACTTTGGAGCAGCCAAAAAGATCGCACCCAGGGTAGCGGAGGAAGTAAGTATCCCATGACCAGAATCACCACAGACCCAACAGAAGGAGGGGGGAGACAGGAGCCACGAACAAAAAAGACGAACGAAGGCAAAATGGAGTGATCTAAGCAGAGGCGTATGTGACATTTTGCTTCGTTCTAAAACAAGGCGAGCGGCTGAGTTCTGTTATGCCATTAACTTCAAATTTAATTCAAGAACACGCGCGAAGACTTATCCCGGGAAGACTGGATAACCTTGGCATAACCGTTTCCATGGCAAAAGATAGCCCGCCTAAACGGGTGCCCGGGCAAGTAGACATAGTAAACTGAGAAAGCGGGTTACCCTGTTTAGCATGTAGACGCTTCAACTGAATGCGTTTTCTTAAGAAACGTATGAAAAGTTGGCTCGACCAGGGTACCTCGGTTAGTCGGGTAACTCTGTTGGCCGGGGCACCCTCCCTCCATGTAAACAGGCCCTAAGCAACACGATAAATGTGGACAATCTTGTTAGCCGTCCTGTGGGGTTCATGCGTTGTAGTAAGGATACTTTCGCTTGTGTGAATTTTAAGCCAAGCATGTCGGCTAAACGACGTCCGAATATTTTTATCCAACATCGTATTGGATAAACATGTCTGATCGTTTAGCCGCCATTAGGTTGGAAATTTTCATCCAAACCGGGTCATCCAACATAACGTTGGATAAGATTGTTTGTTAGTTTAGCTGGAGCTCAACAAATATCACATTTTATTTTTTTTCCTCTACAGTTCTATTCCATGTCAATTGATTAAACGGAAGTAAACTTTCTCTGTCTTTATTAATAATTCTGTCAGATTACGGTGGCTCGGGTTCAAGACAGAAACTTACTAATAGTAATGGTAACTTTATTTAACGTCGAAAACGTGGAGAGTGTTTTCCCAGTCTCCCGAGCCAGAGGCTCATGTTAAAAACGCTCGACTTCTAGCTAAATCTTTTCAATAGCATCAATAGTAAAAAGAAAGAGATAGATCTAAAATTAAATAAAGACTATTCCTTAATATTAAAAATATAAATTAGTCCTAAGAATATGAAAAAAAAATATGAAAACATGGATAATATCATATACAGTTCATGCACTGGCGCTCTGTGAACCTCACATTATTCAGATGTGAACGAAATTGTGCCAAAGTGGTGGAGGATTCGGTGATATATAGCTGGTAGCTACAATTTTTTGACAAAAGTAGTTGACACATCGACTTCGCTCTGCGGTTTTTATGACAAATTTAACACTAGTTTTTAAATTTCATGACTGTCTGCTAAAATACCCCCCTCCCCCCCATCCAATGTTGTAAAATGGTAGCAAAGGACTCCTAGAAACAAACTACAACATTGATTGGGGGGAGGGGGGTTGGAAAGGTGGGGCAAAAGGATGGAATTGGTCCATATAACAATAAAAAAGGGCGTAAATTATTAATGGGTCAACATTTTGTCAATGATTGTAGTTCCACATGTGGCAATCATATACAAAACGGAGTTGTGCGTGATAAGGCTGTTATATTGATGCTCCACAGGTCACTTCCCGTATACTAGCTATTACTCCTTGAAACTCATTAATAAAAGCTCCAGTTCCATGCACCACCACCTTATAAATGGTGACATAAGATGGATACACAGGTCTGCAATTTATGAAGACGAGACCTTTTCTAGTGTCGACAAAGAGTCGTGCGGCTCTTACTTTAACATTTGGTCTCTAGATACGTTGTCGAGTTATTAGTGTTAATAGCAGAACTCCTTTCTTGCGCTCTCAAATACAGCATAACGATTATGAATTTTCCGCCCCTTCATCAAAAGTACTTAATTTTTAAGAAATAACTTAAATAGTCGATGGCCCATAATAACACAGAGGGCACTGAGATCGCCTTCTGTGGTGGTTGTTACCATACTTACAAAATACGCAAAAAAATTTTTTTATTCATCTACTGTTAAAGAGGTCCCGTGGTCCTCTTTATGAGTTACGATGATTCTTTAAGTCGAGTCAACGTGATGTTTACAAGAGGTATGATATAGTGTATTGAACCACGCTTTGCCAACTCTTTGCCTGTATGCAAACTACACTTTGGCTGCGTAAGTTCCACTCCACTTTGCTTTCGGTTAGTTCTACACTGGTTTGCTTGCGATTTGTTACACTCTGGTTTGCTTGCGGTTAGCTTTTGTTGGCAGGGCAGCATCGTAAATAACTTTAGCAACTGTAAGTAACTGTAAATATTTAAAATTTACAGTATGACTCATGACCCAAAATCATTGACTCATTTGACTCATAAAAACTTTAATCTCACTGTTAAAAACTTATCTTCACAGCGACAATCGGTTGTGAGCACTGTAGGTCACGTCTTCACAAACATAAACAACGCCGCTATTTTGTGCCCGTAAATCCGTTAAAATTTTACAGGTTTTAAGTGATAATACAAAAGGTGTCAGGCCAAACACGACTCCCGCTGGTCGCTAAATGTTAGCCTTCCCTCTGTTAACGGAGGATTTTACGCGCTTTCTAGAGTCGTTTTAGCAATAATCTTTATGCCATTGTGTTTGCTATCTCTGTGGCATATTTCGTTAGGTTTATCGGCTCATGTTTGTTGAAGGATTCTTTATAGCCCTTTAAAGGAATTTTTTAGTCGATCTCTAACCGTCATCTTGTTTATCTTAAGCGGCGGTTAGCTCACAGAGTGAGGCTGGGTTTCCACTTACGCGTAATTTTTTACGTGCGTTTACGTGCGTGAAAGAATTTATGAACGTATGAACGACTTGCGAAAACGTGTACACAAGTCGTTTATACATTGTCTCTAATTTTTTTTTTTTTTTTTTTTTTACCGGCACGTAAACGCACGTACGAAATTGCGCGTCGGTGGAAATCCACCTTAACGTTTCTTTACTACGGTTGCGAGGGTCTAAGATCCGAGTCTTTCAAGGCTACTGCAGTCCCTAAGCATTGAGAGCTATGGCTTCTTTGGGTTGTTCTAAGTTCCCCTTAGTTTAATTTGTTGTGATTTGCGTTCTTGGAGCTAAACACTGCCAATTTCAATACTTGACACTTTGGTTCTGGCTTCTCACCATTTCTGCAAAGAGTCCACCTTTTCTTATCAGCACGTCAGGTTTATCAAACTCCGCCACTCGTCCGCCATCAAGAACTAGCACCTTATCATAGTCCATAATGGTGTTCAGTCGATGCGCGATGGTCAACACTGTGGAATCTTTAAACTTGTCACGTATGACTTCCTGGATCAGACGATCAGTGTTGAAATCCACATTAGCAGTGGCCTCATCCATAATGATGATCTTGCTCTTCTGGACCAGTGCACGAGCCAAGCACACCAACTGTCTCTCGCCAACGCTCAAATTTGTTCCAGACTCTCTCAGTTTGAATTCAAGCTGTCCTGGTAGATCTTCCACAAGGGTCTTCAACTGCACCTCCTCCAGAGCTGTCCAGAGATCTTGATCGTGATATTGTGAAAATGGATCCATGTTTCTTTTCAACGTACCTTCAAATAGCACCGGATCCTGCGTTATAACGGCCATGGACCTGCGGGCTTCTTGGAGGTTGATAGATGCAATATCAACACCATCGATTAGCACCTAAAAAGAGAGTAGTCTGGTTTATTCGGCCGAACTCTCGCGAGAGTTACCGATCACCGATTTGTTTGAAATTCGCAGAAAAGAAAATTTCGAATCATTCAGTTCATATCAGATCAGAATATACATAACACAGTAACAACCTAGTACATACGCACGATTTTGGAGTTATATAAATTTCGCTGAAAATCTCAGCCTCGTCAGGCATGCCTTGGTACTCAGTGTATGATGCACCAAGTGTCTTAGATAGTCCACCGACGCCATGTAAGGCCTCACACAGAGTGCCCCATCATATTTCTCCTTCATCAAGCACTACGCTAGGGAGTTTTACATAATTCCACTCCTTCTTCGTGTTGATGAGGGATCCCTTTGCCACTCGGTTGATTCTCACGCTCTATGCGATTTGTCTTAACATGGCATCATTACCATACACCCCAGTCACGGACATTTTGAATTCTTACCGTTCCTTCTCATGTTTCTCTACGCAATGTTTCCATAATGCTGTTTATCGTCTTGTTTCTCTAAACCCTCTGTGTGCTCTTTGCCTCTTGTATAGGCATTTCTGGTTGCCTCACTAATGTACTTATCTTTGCATCCCTGGCATTCAATCTTGTAGGTCACACCGTCGGTGGACTATCATACACTGAGTACCAAGGCATCTAGAAATCCAAGAGGGCGGAACATGCCTGACGAGGCTGAGATTTTCAGCGAAATTTATATAACTCCAAAATCGTGCGTTCAAAGAATAACAAAAACAGAGAATGTCAAGAGATTACCGAAATTTATCTAATTCTTTTATCGCTTCGACGAAAGAACTTTATGAAGCATAATAATTCTTCAAAAACTCATTAATAATTCATTAAGAAAATACAAAGGAAATTAATGTTTAATGAGTGTCTTTATATCTGATAACGACACGGCTAAATTTTATGTCCAATTTTCTTGCCAAAATAACCCAAAATCTAAGTATCAGTGCAAGAATGAAAAGATCTACATCAGAGGTTTTTGAAGCCGTTCAATAAACTCGCAGTTCGTGCTTTATCAAGTTTTAAACACTCGGCTGCGCCTCGTGTTTTAAACTTGATAAAGCACTCCTGCTTGTCTGTTAAAAAAACGGAACAGATTAAAGGGAAAAGAAGCAATTTAGATCAGAAACACGGAAAAACACAAGGTTGAAATGTACACGTGTTTTTTTGTCCGTTCGCTCAATGTTGCACATTTCCCAGTACTTAGTTTGAACACTACGCGGCAATAACGTTTAACTGACCTTTTCTGAGGGATCTGGCATACGAAACAGCGCAGATACCAGAGATGACTTGCCTGCGCCAGTGCGACCCACAACTCCAACTTTCTCTTTACTAGAAACACAAACACATATGTCATTCAAGATGCGTGGTCCCCCATCAAAGTACACCAAAGAAAGATTCTGCATGGTTAAGTTTCCTTCAGTAGGCCAAAACTCTGGAGGAAGGGTTTCAGTGCTGTAGCCGGGTTCTGAATCGATTCTTGTATACGTCATTACACGTTCGACTGACGTCATCAAGTTTTCCACCTCTGTAGCCATTCGTACGCCATATTGTGTATGGTCCAGCGTTTGTAGTGCGTACGTCAGAGCGAGGCCGGCTAAAACTAAAGAGAAACGACAGCGACAACGTCAATAAGTACATTCCAGACTGCGGTAGGCAGATTAAGGCTCCTATTGCCAGGCCGAAGTGGACATCTACGAGAGGCGCTCGCTGAAGAACGATTTAACTTTTAGAAGTTGGCTTTATCCTAAAAATTTGGAATATTTCAAAAGGGGAGTGGTAGTCTTTTAGGAAGGGTCGACTGCAACTGACTATAGTTAGTACTCTACTAACTATGAACTGACTAAAGACCAAGAATGATTATTACTAAACTAGTAATACGTGACTCGCAGGGCCTCGCGGAGCTCTGGGTTATTGTTGCCTAGTAACGGACAAAATACAGCAGACAGAATACAAACAGAAACTGAAGAACAACGAACTGCACGATTACAGAGACTTCGACAAAATACCGCGGACAGAATACAAACAGCAACTGAACAACAGCGAACTGCACGATTACAGAGACTTCGACAAAATACCGCGGACAGAATACAAACAGAAACTGAACAACAACGAACTGCACGATTACAGAGAACAGTCAGAGACTTCGACAAAATGCCGCGGATAGAATACAAACAGAAGCTGAAGACACAAGAATACAGAGATTACAATTACTGAGACAAAATTATACAGACAGACTTTTTGTAGAATCAACTGAACAGCTACAGGATAGATTACAATTAAGAAGGGAAAGTGATGCAGCGCGCTTACAATTAGAATCGGAGGAGAGAAATATTCGATTACAGTCTGCTAGAGAAAATAGTGCCACGCGTAGACAACAACAACAATTACAGCAACAGCAACAGGAACTAAACAGAGATGTTATAAAATTTGAAACGATCTCTGACTTAAAAACTTTAAAAATACAAGCTTTCGGCTTTTGAACTACAGCCTTCGACGGGTAAAATGTAAAAAGGTAAAATATGCAGTGTGTGAAGTTGCGAAATAAAAATGCTAATAACTAAGAATATTTGTTAAAAAGAATGCGAAATAAAAATGCTAATAACTAAGAATATTTGTTAAAAAGAATGTTGTACTGTCCAGGTAGAGGACAGGAATTGTTATCCGCATTGGGAGTTAGCTTCGAATGCCACGCTTCCAACGTTTTTCTTGTTCTAAAGCCGCCTTGTCAATGACAGATGCATTATCAGTCAATCGCGTGATTGTTGGACCAGACGTGATTGGCAATCCTGGAACCTTTGCCGCGGTTTTACATTTCTCAGGTGTTCTTTTTCCTGGTGTTGAAGGCTCTGCCCGTCTCACCAATGTAACACCATGAACACTAGAACAAGGAATTTTATAGACAACGTTTGTCTGCGATCCAAAGAAGGTCGAATTTTGGAGCCGGGAACTGTTTGGAGGGTGTAGTGTTTTTTACATGTATTCGTGCTTTTTGAGGACACGGGTCAGTGGTTCTGTTACGCTTAATGTGGTAGAGGGGAGATGGCGCCCGACATTTAAGAATGTTCAAAAGTTCCTCGGGACAGCACGTCAGGGTCGGTTTTGTTAGACTGATGTTTTTATGAACTCGATGGGTAGCGATAGTGTGATGAGGAATGGAGAATTGACCATGGTAGGCGCGCAAGACGCCCCACCCACAGGGACCGACCCAGTCCTGACCCCCTCAACAGTCCGCATCGACGGCGTTCTAGTGTTAGTACGTGAGAGGCAAAGAATGTAAAACCGCAGGGCCCTAAACGGGCGCAGAACAAGAAAGAAGGTGACAGCAACCCAATGATACAATCCGCCCCTACATTCTTTAACAATATTCTTAGTTATTAGCATTTTATTTCGCATTCTTTAACAAATATTCTTAGTTATTAGCATTTTTATTTCGCAACTTCACACACTGATATTTTACCTTTTACATTTTACCCGTCGAAGGCTGTAGTTCAAACAGCCGAAAGCTTGTATTTTTAAAGTTTTTAAGTCAGAGATCGTTTCAAATTTTATAATATGTTGTATCCTGGCTGCGGTCCTTCAATATTTTTACGTAAACAGAGATGATTATCTTTCCAAGGGATGGAGAAATCCCGATCAGCCTTTACATCAGCAACAATGGGCTCAGAACGAAATGGCAAATTTTCATACAACAATGAACAGTTTTCAACATCAGCAGTTTATACCCTAAATAGGCGTTGAGGGAGTATTATGTGGAAATCAGTGTTATTTTAATCCGAAAAGAAAAACGATAAAAATGAAAGGCTCAGGATTCGCCCCACAAAAAAAAATAAGAAAAAAAAAAAAACCGTAGCCGGATTCGAACCCCCGCCCTCAATCCCGAAGATCTGATTTCAAGTTCGACGCCTTACCATTAGGCCACCAGCGCGCGGCGGCCGTGTGACGTCATTTCCGTCACACACCAAGCTCACAAAATAAATAAATAAATATATATATATATATATATATATATATATGACCGTAAACTCCACACGAGATTTCATCCCGCCTGAGCCCTTTGAGGGACAAAATTATACACCCCGCTACGCTCGGCCTTCGGCCTCGCTTCGCGAGGAATTATTGATTAAACAGTAAGGAACAAGTAGGCAAGGGGGAGATAGACGCAACCGCGTTCTTCTTCCGTCTTTATTTACCATACCAGCAAAAACGCATACTGTTGCAATGTTGCGTGCGCTGATACTTAGGAGAAATGTTGAAGCCCTTCCTTGATGCCTCTTCCCTCGCTGCCCTTTATAAACACACCGGAGACGGTTTTTTACAACGCCTAAGTTGCCAGGAATGCATATATAACCAATATACCGCATGCTCACCCCTAAGTCAAAACTGACTGTAACTTTTATAATGAAGAGGATTTCTGAGCAATGCTGTCCGAATTTTTTAGCAGTAGTAGGAAGGCCTTGCAGCTTCACTTCAGACTAAGCTTGATGCTACTTACCAGAATTTTCTTTCATAAAAATAGCAGCCACTGCAACAACCATAACGAACACGCCGCAAAGAAGATCCATGCGTACACCCAACCAGCGATTACACGAGACTACCATAAAGAAAGCTTGTGTGTTCTCGTCCTGGAACCTAAGATTACAAAATTGAAAAACAACTGCTAAGTTATTGCATTTCCTTTGATGACGTCGCGTGCATGTTCGTTTTGTAAAAACATATCTACAGGATCTTACCTGCGTGCAAAATGGCGGCTAGTACAATTTTAATTGGTGGACACTGAATTAAAACACTATAAATTCACTATTTGCAATAGTATTCTGTTATTACTACCATCGAAATACTATTTCAGTAGCGAAATTACCTTAAATGACTCGTTATCCTCGTAGTCTGTGTAAACTTGGTATTTTCTAGCTGACGTTATTTCTACTAACCTTTGAAATCTTTCCAGAAACGTTCTGTTCATATCTGAAATATGGACGATTTCAAGTCCATTAGCTGTTTCCGTGATGTGTGAGTACACAGGGCTGCATTTGATGGCCTCAATCCTCTTCAGCTCTCTGGAAGACTTCAAGTAATAACGAGCATAGTACACCAATATCCCAAGAATTGGAAGAAGAGCCAAGAAGAGCCAGTAGTTTGTTGCAGCGGGAACCAACATAGTACAGAGCTGGGACAGGCAAGTCATAAGTGCTAGCAGAAACATTGGTGGTAATACGTCATCCATACAGCCAACATCTTTGGAGAAGCGATTCAGGATACGCCCAGCTGGGTTTGTGTCAAAAAACAACACAGGGGCTTTGATTGTCGACATAGTCATTTTGTTGTGAAGGTTTTCAGCAGCTTTCAGTAGGAGGAAGTAAAAGAAGAAACACGATGCTGCATTGACAACAATAGCCACTCCCACCAGACAGGCGTGAATGATTTGAGTGTCCGGGGCTTTTTGCTGGTCATGTGTCATTTCTGCCATTCTAGACAGCCAGGAGTTGGGAGCTATTAGGCAGACTGTAAAAACGTTCACACTGTTAGTCGCTTTTTCAGATAATCTAAATCTGAATTGGATTGGTATCTGGTGGATACAATGCGCATCATTCCCCAATCTAAGGGCTTATCTAAACAATAATTAATATGTAAGCTGGTAGTTCAGAGCAAGTATGTTAGCCCGAAACTCGTTGTTTAGAAATATTTCAAATAGTAGGATTGTAGCAAGACTGACGAAATGGATAGAATTACTATTTTCTGTGATATTCTAAAAATGTACAGTTTGTCAGAAAACGTTTTTATGCATCACCAGGATTTGTGTAAAAAAGTCACGATAAACTTTGTTTGTCTAAGGGCGCTTTCCATTTGTCAGAACTGGCCGGCCGGTCCGGTGGGTTTTGAGTGTTAAATGGGCCTTTTCCGCGAGATTTTCCAGCAAATCCACCATAACGATGTAAGTATATTTATGTATTGACTGATTTGACCGGACAAATCTGATAAACAACGCAATTGTGTTTTCGAATATACCTGTCTGACAGGCCAGATCTGACAAATGGAAAGCGAAATGTTAGAAATGTTGGCAAAAAATGAAATTGCGTGAAACGGATGATGTGTCACGGTTAACAAAAAAGGGTTACCTTGCGCCATGATTAAGAGAACTGCCAGGAGCAGTATCAAGGGAGTAGGTAGTCCTTCCTTAAAGTATTCCCAGTACAGTCGCCAAGTGACAGTGCCGGCCATTTTACTCTCCTCTTCTTCCTTTAAATCAAGAGCTGGTCGATGATCCACCTCAGGCTCCTCATACGAGCTTACCCTGGAAAGCGAGCGAGCTATACGTGTAACACTTCCATTGTTAACAAATCCAACGCTTACTGGTACGAAAACATCATCTTCCAACAAGTTGTACAAGTCAGTGTCATGTGCCTTCTTGGGCGAAAACGAGGTAGCTGCTCGAGGTCTGTGCATGATTGTGCCTCTAGCATTGGCCTCGTATAGACTGGCACTTCTTGCTTGCCTTGGCGTACTTTCAAAGTGCTCAGATACTTCAAAAATGTTGGGAAATACTCCCTGGTCTGTGAGCTCAGTATATCCTCCCTGATGAACGATTGAGCCGTTTTCCATCACTGCAATCCGATCCACATCTTTTAAATACTGCAGCTGGTGTGTGACCAACAAACGAATACGACCTGATAAATGACCCATTAAACATTCATCGAATAGTTTCCTTCCTACTTTAGTGTCGACTGCACTCAGTGGATCATCTAGAAGGTAAATCTCAGCATCTGAATACACTGCACGAGCTAAACCCACACGTGCTTTTTGGCCTCCACTGAGGGTCACTCCACGCTGCCCGATCTCTGTGAGGTCGCCACTGGTAAAGACGGCCAAGTCCTTTGTCAAACCACTGATGTCTACAACATGTTGGAATCTCTCCTCGTCAAATGGCAAGCCAAACAAAATGTTCTCCCTGACAGTCCCCGAAAATACCCAGGGTATTTGCGGAACATAGGCCACTTTCCCATGATATGATATCGTCCCCTCGTGTAAAGGTAATTCGCCAAGAACAGCTGTTAGTAGAGTGGATTTTCCACTTCCTACCGGTCCAGTTATTGCCAAGATCTCACCATTGCATACATTCAAAGTTACATTACTCAAGGTCACGTTGTCGGTGAAAGCTTCTTGATTCCAAGAACATGACGCTTCCGAAATTGAGACAAATGGTTCTTTGGAGCTTGAGCCATTTGGTTCATGATTTGTAATTAATCCGGCGGTCGCGTGATCTTCAAAATCCTTCAACGAAACGTAAACGTTACCAGAAGACATGTTGTCGGCCTTGCTGGGCACTAAACTACAGGTAAATGTTTGAGGACTTTGATCTGAACAGTTGCCTCGTTTGCTGTAATTGGTCAACAGTTGTTGTAGCACAAGGTCATCGTCAATACGTAACGGCTCTGTTAAAAGCAGACCCTCTGTTTGGTACTTTTTGTCTCTTTCAATCTCTGATACCTTGTCCTGAAGAAAGACTTGTATTCTATCGAGTGCAACTTTAGCCTCTGCGACAATGTACACGGAGAGACTCAAGCTGTTACAAAATGTAAACCTGATTGTCACTAAGCCGAGAAGAAGCGTGAATATTGTGAAAGATGATAAGTGAGTTCCTGTCAAAGCCAGTGTTGCTACGGAAATAAGGGCGGCGGTCGGAAGCGTAATGTCGTACAGAACAAAGAGCAGGGAAACAATGAGACCTTTCATACGAATTATTGCCATCTCCTTTCTGCAAAAAAATAAAATAAAATAAATTACTACATAAAGAAAACGTTGACCAACCGTTTAAGGCTGACTGGGTTGATTTACCCTTTTCCATTGCTATCAAACTAGGTTGAAAAAGTTGATTTGGTTGAAGTTTCTTTGAATAGAAAACTTTATCGACTATTTTCTGTTAAAATTGTTGACCAGTATTGAACAATCGCTTCAAACAAATCAATCCCTATGGAACGCGGAAAAACTCAACCGATCGAACTAACCGAAAACCGTTTTTTGATCTTTGTAGAACGAAACCGAACGGTTATCAACCATTAAAATCGAAAACGTTTAAAAAGTCTTCTATTCAAACAGATTATCCGAAACCGTACGCGGTTTGGAAGCGATTGGTAACCTGAACTAGGCACGACTCTATTGAGTAAAAGATTGGCAATTCATCATGAAAGCCTCAGTGGGCCTTCAAGCAATAATGCATGGACTTGGGAGTCGCTTCCTTTCTTTCGTTGTCTGTCATATAATATATAGTATCAGGAAAGGTTTCTCGTTAATCAGCGATTATTTATTCATGCATATACAGCGTAAAACACATCGCCTTTGTTGCTTAATACTTGAGTGTTTAAAGTTGGCGTTAGAACAGTGAATAAACCGAGGGAAAAATGTTGGTCTATGATAAGTTTGTTAAGAAAGATGTCACACCTACTTTCAGGGTTACGTGTAGCTTTCTATCGACATCCATTTTTCGACGGCTAGACAACAAGACGGCCAAAATCCGCCAATCACAGCCCACTAACATGACCTTCTGAACTTGTGGTCTCTTTTCCATGAAACCAACACCGGTATGTATCAGTTCTGATTGGCTCATCTCAAACACCACGTCAAAAGACGATGTCGAAAGATGGATGTAAAAAGAGAGCTTTGCACGTAACACTGAAAGCGAGTATAATCGGCTAGTGACAAAAGCTACGCAGAAGAGAAATTCGAGTTCTCCCAGCAGAGTCGAAACTATGGACTTCCAGACACCAGTTGTACGCTCTACAAGTGAGCTACAGAAGACTCGTGGGAGCTGGGCTATATAAATGTAGGTTCTATGTCACAAATGTTCCACAAACTGTTTGTTTAATTGTTTTGAAATTCTAAGCGACGGAACCCAACAGCTTTCCTTTTCTTTCTTAACATAGAGTAAAATTGCAAAATGAAAGATGATCGAATTCACAAGGTGCCCGCCCTAGCTTAACAATGAAGCACAAACATTAATTTTGATTTTCGCTGTTACCTGCGAAGGTCGCACAAAACGTCTATGAAGTTCCACTCCCAAGCATGCATCTTCACCGCTCTTATTCCAGAGATGACTTCATTCATCACCACGAGCCGTTTGTCTGTGAAAGCAGCCGCTTTCTCTCTGAGCTTGGCAGCTTTTCGTGCCATTAACATTTGAAAGGTGATTAAAAGGAAAAAAACAGCAGCACCGGCCAGAGCCTCCCAGCCAATCAAGTACCACAAGATCACCAGGCTAATTGTGAGCTCCAGGGGCGCAGTTAACACCATGCCCAGTTGGTTCAAGGACCGCTCGATTTTTTGTGCGTCATTCGAGACCAGGTTGATAGTGTTACCAGATAGTGTAGCCTCAAGGCTGTATCGATTTAGCGAGAGGACCTGAATGAAGAAAAAATACATTTGAACCTTTCTACAATGTTAGCCCAAGGAACTGGATGAAGGGGTTCCTTCTAGAGATGAGGCCATTGTAGGTAGGTAGAGATGGGAGCTTATCCTCAATTTCCGTAGCATGAAATAACGAGAAGCGTTCCTTCTCCCCCTGGATGAAATGCTAGTCCAACGCTTGTCATTACACTTCTGGATGGAGAAAGGCACTAAAGGGTTAGCATGTTCCCTTTACCGGTGGCTTTCTTAAGCTACATTAGCTGATAGGGAAGCGAACACGATTGGAACAAGGAGTCCTATCGAGAATTCTGCTTCCGATCATTCAAATGAATAACATTACCGTAGAATACACGTTATAAGCCCACCCCTTACCCCTAACAAGCCCCCTGGTTATACTTCCATCTGATGCTAACAATAAAATAGATCAGAGTGGCTCCTCCCGATCATTTCCAACCCAAAGTTTCCTTTTAAGCCACATATAACAGTGTTTAAGCTCCCAACCTTACCTCAACCCCTTGTATATAAGCCCTCTGTGTTACCGAAGTTACAAAAACTTATAACCAGCATTGTAAGGTACACTTTTTCTTGGAGTGAATTTGGCAACTAAATAAAATTCACTGCTTAAGGCTTTCACTTGCAATACAAAACGACAGGATTCGATTACGAATTATAAGAATCCAGGCGTACACCCACCTTATTTAGAAGTTTACCTTTTTGTAAACGAGCCCTATTAACGCCACTTTCAGCTTCAATCCCCAGAGCTCAGTAAGGTAGTCATAATGTTGCGTTGACATGACTTTAACTGAGCTTGTCGCTCCTAAAAGCGCCACACCGATTATAGCAAACTTCATGTCCATATTTGGCCCATCATTTAAAGCCTTCAAGACAACCCAAAGACATACAGGCAGAAAGACAAAACTTAAAGAGTAGAATAATCTTAAGACTATCATTCGAAGACCTGATTTCCAAGGAAGTATTCTGGACATTGCTTTCCACAGCCGTGGTTTCTTGTTTTTCAAGTGACTTCTTTTCAATTCGTCCGACCAACACTTCTCAGCCTTCTTTACAAGCACTTCCGCTTTGTAATCGTCAACAAGAGGAAACAAGTCATCATCGGTCAACGGTCGTTTATTGCCCAGTCTTAACACGTCATTCATCCACCAGAGGAACATGATTGACAGCCAGCTTGCTCCATCTCTGGGATTTTTGCTTTCTGAGCTGCGCATGCCCCGCATGACTTCTCCAAGAATGTGTTACTGTTTTTCGGACATTCCTAAAATAAAAGTGAAAATAAAAAAAAAAACTTTCGCCGCCTGACGTCTGTGACTCGAATATTGACAAATATAGTTGTATGTAAGTAAGAGAGGGTCACTACAATACAATTTGAGGGTCATTCTAAAAACATTTTCGACTGGCGTGCCATGCTCTTTAAACTAAATCCGGCAAATTATAATCATTTTAGCGCCACGAGATTTATGTAACGTATTGAAGAAGTTATGAGAATGCACGGATTATGTAGTGCTAGTGGTTTTGCATAAATACATTAGATTGTGCTATGAATTCGCCACTCTAACGGTTGTGACAGTGTCACACAACGCCACATAGAGCAGAATGTCACGTCCTTAGCTCAGAGAAATAAGATAAGTTGACAAATTTTGGACCATCGCTGGAGACACCTATTAGTCCTAGTTAGGATCGGGCAGGCGAAGAGCCACTCTGTGGATATACTGCCCGAAGTGCCATTATTATTATTATTATTTTATTATTATTATTATTATTATTATTATTATTATTATTATTATTATTATTATTATTATATTATCATTGATAAAATCACTTAATAAAGGCTGAATACCACTGGAACTCTATAAGCAGCAATGTAAATTTTTTCTAAAGAAAATAAGAACATAGCCTAAATTTGTGCCAATTACCATTTATCGCTATTGATGTAGGAATCTGGTTAGTCTAACTTGGAAAATGCAGGTTCCTTCTCGCGGGTTTCAACTGGATTGCTTTTCGATTTGTTTTAGTGGTAACTCGCCTAAAAGGGTTCGAATCGGCCTGAGAAATTCCGACAAGCGACATGTACACGGGTAGGTGAAGTCTGCATACGAGCCTAGTGGCCCATCAGGCTAGAGCCTATCCCGGGTTCCTTAGCATGAAGCTACTAGAAATATTTCTACACCCACCTGAATGGGATGCTAGTCCGTCGTAGGGTTACCCCTAGCAGCAAATTCGCCAGTACCCCGTTATACACCTGGGTGGAGAGAGGCAGTATGAGAGTAAAGTGTTTGCCGAAGAGACTTAGATATTGGCCCGTCAAGGTCAAACATTAGTGTATTTCGAACAACATTTGATCAGTCAAGATTTCCAGTGGGCAGAGAAATATGTTTAGCGATCGAGAATCGAGAACAAATTTTGTCATCAACGAAACGTTTATCGGTCAAGAATTACAACTGTTATAACTGCGATATTAAAGTGCCTGAAAAACTCCTGCTCTTTAGCCAGTTAGTCACGTGGTTTTCAACTGGGCTTTTAACGTACCTGGGAAACTCTAGCCTGCGAACGCAGACGAAATTTCCAGCTGTCGACAGCCGGAAATGTGTCTGCGTTCGCAGGCTAGAAAACTCCTGCTCCTTAGATGAAATGACATTCCGATAGCGACATGCAAACTCGTTCAAAATTGCGACATGACAAGCTACAGACGGGCGACATGCATACCCTAACAGAGCCTCGCTAATACATTCCTATTCTTCATCAGAATGTGGTGCGTTAGTTGGTTGCCCGGGGGGGAATATAGGAGTCCCCCCGGAGGTTGGTTGCCAGATTAGAACAGCTTTATTCCCGCTCATACTGTGACAAATAGAATATAATTATATTAAACGCAGAGCCTCCTTTAATATACTCACGAATTAACTGGCAATTAAAGTAATGACCTACTGGACTGTATCTCAAAAAAAATTGATCGCTTAAGTGTAATACTCCATAATTTTCGAGCTTTTTAAAAGTTCGCGGACACCGTCCTCACCGTTTTGTAAATTTGGCATGCAGTCTTTTTTAGGCCTAACTACCAAATGGATATTAAAAAGTTTCAATTTTTTTTGGAAAATATCGAGAAGGCCGATTGAAGCGTCCGTGACGGCCCGCCAACAGGCGGATCGAAGGTTTTTTTACTTCGACACTGAACCTGCCGTCACAGTTTCTGACAACGTTAGTAGACTCTTCTTCTTTTATATATAAAATAGACGGCAATTGAGTTTGATGATCAACGGCCAAGAAGTTAGTATTTACGATTGAACATCTCAAATTTCTTCGTACTCACTTTCTGGAGCCAGAAAACATAATAAAAAAATTAGGAACTTATAAATTGGCCACAGCGCCATCAGCGGCACTCAGATAGGGAAATTATATAGCAGTTTTATATTTTTTTCTTAAACAAATACATAATTGCAGTTGGCGATTTGAGCGACGACTTTCTAAATATGGCCTTTTTTTTTTTTATCGCTTTTTAAGTTCGTCACAAGAATTGCCGCATTCCAAATCATTTTAGAAATTCACACCTACCTTTAAAGATAGTAATACCTTCAAGTTTTTTTATGCAATGGTCCTATCTTACTATCACGCTTAAGGATTCCTCTAAATCTTCGCCTACCTTTTGGCAAAGGTTTTGTGTCTCCAGGCAGAATGCTCGTTATCAGCAATGAAAGTCGAAGAGATAAGAAGCGAGTAATTACTCGACATCGTTTGAGCTTGACGTGTATTTTAGATTGCGCTCGAGCTCCGTTAATTAAGTTTATTCATTTGGCGATCAGATAAAAATCAATGAATGATCAGAGATATTAAAGTCCATCTAAGCACGAGAGACAGGTTTTTCAGAAGATTTATGCATAGAAATACCGGTTTATTTTTGAGCGGTAAATCTGCATTTATAATAGCTGGGAGTTTGGGGTGTTTTTTGGTGTTGTTTTTTTGAGGGGGCTCGAGGGGGGGAGGGGGTGGAAGTGGTGCCCGTATCTTTTACACGTCGAAGAAATGGGGAAGGAACATCCTTCGTATGCCATGTCACCCCTGTGGAGCGCCGCGCCCAACACGATAAAAAATTTATGGCCGCCCGTCCATTTATGTAGTTCTCCGCCAGGCCCATGGCAGGTACGGCCTAGTGGCCCATCAGGCCGGAGCCATACCGGTTTCCGCAACGAGCGAAGATTTTACTCCACCCGGATGGGATGCTATTCCATCACAGGGTTACCTCCCTCCCGAAAAGCTAAAGATGACTGTATCATTTTTACACCTGGGTAAGGAAAGGGACCGGGAGGAGAGGCCCAAAGAACTAACGCAGTCCCCCAAAAGCTCTATCCAGGACTGGTCCAGAGTCCAGCGCAGTGACCATATTAGGCCATCACGCTCCCCAACTGTTAAGAAAGTGAAAAATCTGCTTGTATAAGCCCTGGGGTTGTACAGTTTGGTACGAAATGTGGGCTAAATAAGCGCCGCACTGGAGGCGTAAAAATTTAATAAGCGCCGCGGCGCATCGAGTAATTACGGTAGTCCCTTTCTTCACCTAGGTCGGCGATAAGGACATACGTGATGTAAGTCATGACGCATCACGAGAGGTGTCCTTATGGAGAGGTTCGACTTTAATAAAAAAAAAAAAAGTCCGAGATAACAAAAACAGCGAAGTTCTCACCTGCTTTTTTTTTTAAATGGACTTTAATAACTCTGATCATTCATTGATTTTTATCTGATCGCCAAATGAATAAACTTATTTAACACATTTAAAAGCCCACATTTCGTACCAAACTGTACAACCCCAGGGCTTATACAAGCAGATTTTTGCACTTTCTTACACGGTTGGGGAGCGTGATGGCCTAATAATGGTCACTGCGCTGGACTCTGGACCAAACAGTCCTGGATAGAGCTTTTGGGGGACAATGCGTTACGTTCTTTGGAAAGCCTCTCAACTCCCAGAGTCCCTTTCCTTACCCAGGTGTAAAAATGATTACCAGTCAATCTTTAGCTTTTCGGGAAGGGAGGTAACCCTGCGATGGAATAGCATCCCATCCGGGTGGAGTAAAAAATACTCGTTGTCGCTTCACGTTGCGGAAACCGGTATGAGCTCCGGCCTGATGGGCCACTAGGCTCGTAACCTGCCTATTGAGAGACCTGGCGGAGAACTACATAAATGGACCGGGCGGCCATAAATTTTTTATCGTGAATTGAGGCGCGGCGCTCCCACATTAAGGGGTGACATGGCATAACGAAGAGTAATTGATAATCCATTCCCCGAACTGTTCCAAATTCAGGCCACTGTGTAAAAGAACAAAAGAGGATACGAAGGCACCACTTCCACACACCCCTCCCCCCCTCGAGCCCCCTCAAAAAAAAAAAAAACAACATCAAAAAACACCCCAAACTCCCAGCTATACACCGATTCAGCGTAAGCCGGAAGTTGCATGGAAACGAGGCCTAAGGGCCCTCGGCGGCTAAAAACTATAAAGTTTTTACTAGCGTTTGGGGCGTTTCAAGTCAAAATAAAGCATTTCCTTTACGAATTAGCCACGATTCTTGATCCCTATCAGTGCAAACGTATAAAGAGAAGAAATTTTAATGTCTACCAGGCGACAGGCGAAATTCTAACAGCTTAGCGGTACGATTTTGCTGTCAAACTTCAATATTCCCTCTCCAGCATAGGCTGAATTTCGTCTGTTCTCTCAGGTAGGGATCAGTGGAAAACACGGGGCCGGGGTCCCGGGGTCCCGGGGTCCCGGGGTGTGGAAAACACGGGGTGTGGAAAACAGGGGTGTGGAAAACGGGGGTGTGGAAAACGCGGGGTGTGGAAAACGCGGGGTTGGAAAACAGGGGTGGAAAACACGGGGACCCGGGGTCTGAAAAAAAAGAAGGTGAAAAAATCTCTGCTAAAAAGAAATTTATTTCACCAAATTAATTTCTGACGTCTTTGCGTTGAAAAGCTATTATAAAGCTAAACTGTTTTAGAATATGAAAAAATAGAAAAACCCACCAAAAAAAAAAAAGCACACCAACGAAAATAATTCTCCGCGCCAAATCGCTGCGGGCACTAGAGCGCATTCGAAGTAAACCGAGATTTTTCCGGGTGCGGAGAAGGGGGGCGGAGAAGGAAGCAAAAAACCCTCTAAGAGCACATATCCACGTTCCCTTTCGTTTTGATAAACTCAATCTTAACATTACGTTCATTCATAAAAGATAACGTTATTTAGCCGTTTGAGTTTACACAAGTACTTTACTTAAAGCTATTTAAAAGAGGCTAGGTCACGCATGAGATAAAAGGTTTTTTTTTTAATTTTGAGCCCAGACCCGAAAAAAATAAAGAAGTATAAAAAAAGTTAAATTAAAGTTAAGTTAAAAAAAAATTTATAATTGACCTAGCCCCTTCAGTTATGCTGGCATCAGCCAGAGAGACCTTGCACAACTCAATCAGACTCATTCATTATTATTTCAATAATCACATCTTATTTTTTCGGCCATGTTTTCACGTGCCGCACGGCATGCTGCTGAAGTGTTTTTCAGAATTGCCGTCACTTTATCAGTAACAGTAAACTTAAGACAAAAGATTTAAGGAGAAGATCACAACTAATCCACAGAAATTGTTAAATCCCTTAATATAAGCTTTCAAATTTTTTTGACCGTATTCAATATAGAATTTTATCTTGATTATTTGATTTTGCAATTACTTAATAAAGGTTTAAATCCTGCATTTGCCAGGTTTTTTTCATGATTTTGTTTTGTTTTCTTTTCCACACCCCGTGTTTTCCACACCCCGTGTTTTCCACACCCCGTGTTTTCCACACCCCGTGTTTTCCACACCCCGCGTTTTCCACACCCCGTGTTTTCCACACCCCGTGTTTTCCACACCCCGCGTTTTCCACACCCCGCGTTTTCCACACCCCGTGTTTTCCACACCCCGTGTTTTCCACACCCCGCGTTTTCCACACCCCGTGTTTTCCACACCCCGTGTTTTCCACACCCCGGGACCCCAGGACCCCGGGACCCCGGGACCCCGGCCCCGTGTTTTCCACTGATCTCTCAGGTAGTTTACAATCAATTTTGAATTTTGTTAATCAATAAAATGAAACCACTTTAAAGTCCAGAATACCTTTTAACCCTTTCCTTACCAGGTAGCCCTGTGGATTTCGATCTGAATGAAAACTTTCTAGTATTATGGAGAAACTCGCGTATTCACGCAAACATCATTAAAGACAGTCTACTGATTCTGTTACAGAATTTGACAGATTTTTTCAGTAGAATTTGTGATTGGCATGAACTGTTTCAGGTGTAAATTCAATTGTACATGTATTTGAGTTGCAGATTCATACAGGTTAATAATAAAATAAAGCCGACTTTCATATCAAAAGAATGATAATATAAAGTACACAACGTCGTTTTCGACGCCAATGGGTGAGTCGGTGTGTATACATGGAAGCTTATTTAGTGTTTAAAGTCATCAATGCTTTTTAAACACACAAATTCTAGAGTAGTAGCAAAGTGTAGCAGTGTATACAAAGCAGACTCGGTTGTTATTGCCGGTAAAGTTATACCGACCTGAAGGCTTACATGTAAACTAGAAAATATTTTCTGCCGGTCAAATTCGATCCAGTTCACAAATGAAATCAGGTCCGTCCGTAAAAAAATTCAGTGAAAAAATCTGACATACCTGTATTTGACTGGGTTGACTGTACGCTTTTCGATTGTTGATTAATTATTATGATTGGAAAATGTAACAACAAACTGCAGCACATGTTTACCCGAGCTTCTCTGTCGAAACAAACTAACATAATTTAGATAACTGAAACTATTTGTGACACATGTTTACGCGTGACCTTCTCTACGATTCTGTGTCGATACCTGCAACTTTTTATTCGGATTAAGTATTTTGAGTAGACCTTTGTCCTTCTCAATAAATGGTGATTCTATAAAGCAAGTTGAATTTACAAAATCCCTTAGTGTATATATAGATAAGAACCTAACTTGGAATCTACACATTACAAATATTTCTAAAAAGATTGCATCTGGCATTGGCACCCTAAAGCGTAGCAGGTCTTTTGTTCCATTTAAGACATTACTATGTATCTATAACTCTTTAGTACAACCCCATTTTGATTATTGTAGTGTCGTTTGGGGGAATTGCAGTAAAACTCTGGCAAGTAAACTACAAAAACTGCAAAACCATGCTGCGCGTATCTTGACCTCTTCTTCCTACGATGCCAATGCTGATGATCTTATTGCAAGACTTGGCTGGAATAAACTCGATGTCCAATTTAAATTTAAAACAGCCGTCATGGTCTATAAATCACTCAATGGTCTTGTACCTGACTACCTTAGGACAATGTTTTCTAATAGAAGCGAAAAAAAGAACCTATTCACTGAGAGGGTCCGCGGGTAAACTAACTGTTCCGCTCCCCCGCACTAATTTTCTTAAAAACAGTTGTAGCTATAGAGGTGCGGTGCTGTGGAACAGTTTACCTGTCGACCTTCGGCAAGCACAAACTCTCACTAGCTTTAAATCCGGCTGCAGCAGTTTCGTTTTTGGCTAGAATCAATGTAAATATTAACATCACACGGCATTCATGGAAAGCAGGCATTTCTTTTATTATAACTAATTAATTCATTGTAGACGACTAATGTAATTTAAATTTATTATGTAAAATAGGTATTAAGTAATTTTAAATAAGTATTATGTATTTTAAGTCCTGATGATTTTTTACCGTGTTGAAATAAAGAGTATTATTATTATTTTATTATTGAAAACCTAAGGGTCTCTCAAAACCAAATTTGTTCTTCAAAAGTTCCATTCAGTAAATCATAAGGTAGTTCGTTTTATTGATTAACAAAATCCAAAATTGAGTGGGCAAACATTCAGGTTATGCTGATGAGCGAATATAAAATATTCGATTCCAAAGAAGGAGACAACAAAATCTTACCGGTAAGCTGTAAGAATTTCTTCTCTAGCCTGCTGGACCTTAAATTTCTTCTTCTTATACTTTTGAACTTAGGATCAAGATTCGCGGCTAATTTGTAAAGGGAATGCTTTTACCGACTCGAAATGCCCCACACGCTAATAAAAACTTTATGAATTTTGACCCGCCGAGGGCCCTTAGGCCTCGTTTCCATGCAACTTCCGGCTTACGCTGAATCGGTGTACGTGTATACCAGAGTAGTGACAAGGAACGGCAGTTTCTCACGTACTAAAACGAGTTAAAAATAGTCTTGCCAAACCATAAAAACCATTTCCTTGTGAATAAACGCAGCGGCAAGGATATTTTTTTTCCGCTTGGCCCAGAATTACGATATTTAAAAGGACCCTAGTCAGCTACACCTTTGTTTTTGTTTACATACGCCATACGCGAGTGTCATACGTGAGTTCCGGTGTTACGCGAGTTCCGGTGTTACGTACTTTTTGCACGTCTTTACCAGCCAAGGTTGTCCGTGCCGTGACTTAAATTTGAGCTGGCCTGTGACAATTGCAAGTGCGGGACGAAGAAAGTTTCGTGTAAAAACAAAACAGCCGCGGTTTTAGTAAATAGAAATCTCAGTGCTTTTGCTCGCCACCGTGAACAAGTGGCAAACGCTGAGAGAGAAATAAAGGTATTTCTTGTAAGATTGTTTTGTGTGTCGTTATACTATATACATGTTGTTTCACACCTTTTTTTAAGTCTTCGCCAACGAAAGTCAGGCTCAGTGCTGTCTCTGGTTATGCTCCTAGGCGGGGGATTTGACACCAGTAATCTGGTCTAATCTGCCCTTTTTTGAGTACTTATGCTTAGTGTGCAAGTGGCCCCACGGATGCCTGTGGTGGTGGGCACGTGAACAACTTTCAACTTTATCTTGATTGCTTTCATCACCAAATATAATATTTGTGTTTTTCTAACTTGGTTAAACAAAACTCTAAGATTAAGCTAAAAAAACACAACGAAGACTAAAGCTACAAGATAAAGCGACGAGAATTATGCAGAAATTAGCGAGGTCAAGTACTGTTAATAGCAAATAAACAAACCAATCGAGCCTACCTTGCTAGAAGCAAGCTCTTTCTTTCTGCTCTTGATCCACTCAGTAAAGTCTCGAGAACTAAACTGACTACGAGCTAAACACGTGCTCCTATTTATACCAGAGTAGTGACAAGGAACGGCAGTTTCTCACGTACTAAAACGAGTTAAAAATAGCCTTGCCAAACCATAAAACCCATTTCCTTGCGAGTAAACGCAGCGGCAAGGATATCCTGCACTAATTACGATATTTTAAAGGATCCTAGTCAGCCACACCTTTGTTTTTGTTTACATACGCCATATGCAAGTGTCATACGCGAGTTCCGGTGTAAGCGAGTTCTGGTGTACGTGAGTTCCGGTGTACGCGAGTTCCGGTGTACGTGAGTTCCGGTGTACGCGAGTTCCGGTGTTACGTACTTTTTGCGCGTCTTTACCAAATGTATGTGCAAATCTCCGCGGCTCTCCTCGGTAAGGCAAAGGCGTGAGATTATGAATATGAATATGGATATGGATATGGAGATAATAACAGGCGGTGAAAGCTTAACAACAGTCGCCGTTTTTTAATCGAGGCTAAAAGAAATCGACAATGAAGCGACCGCAACCAACGTGGTCGTCTTAAATCGAGTAGCGAGTGTTGTTCAGCTATTATTATATTTCACACATACGGGTACTAAGATAACTTGAATCTATATATTGGAACGTGTTTTATTTACCACAGAGCTGCTCCTACAAGAATACATGCAGCAGAAAGAAGACATCTAAGAGCCAAGGTTGTCCGTGCCGTAACTCAAATTTGAGCTGCTGTGACAATACACCGATTCAGCGAAAGCCGGAAGTTGCATGTGAACAAGGCCTAAGGGCCCTCGGCGGCTCAAAATTATAAAGATTTTATTAGCGTGTGGGGCATTTTGAGTTGGTAAAAGCATTCCCTTTACAAATTAGCCACGAATCTTGATTCTTGAAGAAGAAATTTAAGGTCTTGCAGGCTATAGAAGAAATTCTTACAGCTTACCGGTAAGATTTTGGTGTCATCTTCTTTGGAATCGAATATTTTATATTTACTCATCAGCATAGCCTGAATGTTTGCCGCTCTCTGGCTACACTCAATTTTGGATTTTGTTAATCAATAAAAACGAACGTAACTACCTTATGATTCACTGAATGGAACTTTTGAAGAACAAAATTAATTTGGTTTTGAGAGCCCCTTAAGTTTCTAATCCGAATAAAAAGTTGCAGGTATCGACATAGAATCGTAGAGAGTCACGCGTAAACATGTCTCACAAATAGTTTCAGTTATCTAAATTATGTTAGTTTGTTTCGACAGAAAAGATTACGTAAACATGTATCGCAGTTTGTTGTAACATTTCTCAATCATAATAATTAATCAACAATCGAAAAGCGTACAGTCAACCCAGTCAAATACAGGTATGTCAGATTTCTTTCACTGAATTATTTTATCGGACCTGACTTCATTTCTGAACTGGATCGAATTTGACCGGCAAGAGAATATTTTATTGTTTACATGTAAGCTTCCAGGTCAGTATAATTTTACCGGTAATAACAACCGAGTCTGCTATGAATACACTGCTACATTTTGCTACCACTCTAGAATCTGTGTGTTTAATTAAAAAGCATAGATGAATTTAAACACTAAATAACCTTCCGTGTATACACACAACTCACCCATTGGCGTCGAAAACGACGTTGTGTACTTTATATTATAATTCTTTTGATATGAAAGTTGGCTTTATTTTATTATTAAACAGCTGCATGAATCTGCAACTCAAATACATGTACTGAATTCAATTTACACTTGAAACAGTTCATGCCAATCACAAATTCTACTGAAAAAATCTAACAAATTCTGTAACAGAATCAGTAGACTGTCTTTAATGATGTGTGCGTGACGTTTTCGCGAGTTTCGCCATATAATATATTAGAAAGTTTTCATTTAGATCGAAAACCAAAGGGCTTCCTTCCCACAGAAAAACCTGTTTCTTAAAAGGTATTCTGGATTTTTAAGTGGTTTCATTTTATTGATCAACAAAATTCAAAATTGATTGTAAACTACCTGAGAGAACGGATGAAATTCAGCCTATGCTAAGGAATATTGAAGTTGGCAGCAAAATCTTACCGCTAAGCTGTTAGAATTTCGCCTGTCGCCTGGTAGATATTAACATTTCTTCTCTTTATACGTTTGCACTGATAGGGATCAAGAATCGTGGCTAATTTGTAAAGGAAATGCTTTCTTTCGACTCGAAATGCCCCACACGCTAGTAAAATCTTTATAGTTTTTAGCCGCCGAGGGCCCTTAGGCCTCGTTTCCATGCAACTTCCGGCTTACGCCGAATCGGTGTATTATAAATGCAGATTTACCGCTCAAATATAAACCGGTATTTCTATGCATAAATGCTTCTGAAACAAACTTCCGTGTCTCTCGTGCTTAGAAATGGACTTTAATAACTCTGATCATTCATTGATTTTTATCTGATCGCCAAATGAATAAGCCTAATTAACGGAGCTCGAGCGCAATCTATAAATACACGTCAAGCTCAAACGATGTTCATTTCACAGCAGTTAGAATTTTACTCGAGCTTCTGTATCTCTTCGACTTTCATTGCTGATAACGAGCATTCTGCCTGGAGACACAAAACTTCGTTTGGCCAAAAGGTAGGCGAAAAGATTTAGAGGAATCCTTAAGCGTGAAATAGTTAAAGATAGGCACTCTAAGAATTCCTTAATTTGCATATTTGTGAAAACAGCCAGATAACACAAACACTTGAAGTTATGTCTGACAGGTATTTTCACTAGTATAAAACCGTTCTATGACATTCTTGCTTTCCTAGTAATTTTTAAAGAAAAAGTAAGAATGACCCTGTTACGGAATGGGCAATTTCTTAAACAGTGATTTGGGAAATGCGAGCAACAGAAGTTCTTGTGAAACGAATATTGAATAACAACAGCGTATAATCTCGACAACAAATAAAATAAAGTTGCCGACATAAAAATTTGGAGAAACGATCGTACGCTCAAAAATCGCCATATCTTTGGCAAAGATCATGTATTTGTTTAAGATAAGCAAAGAATACATGGAAACTGCTTATTATAAACGACTGTAACCCTTTCATGTTTCTCCCGATTATTTGCTGTTAAATGAGCTGATCCGCTGAAATGGCGCTGAAATGGCCAATTTACTAGAGGTTCCATAATTTTTTATTCTTAACGGTTACATTTCCCCAATTTTTTTATTAATGGAATCAATTCACCAATGAACAAGCTTTGTTCATGGTAAATGGCTAGTTCTAAATCGAGATAACAGTGGAGTTATTAGCCTTTCATTTTGTAGTAAATTTGAGACTGTTCAAAACATCGATAACATACCTTCGAACTTCTTGGCCGTTGATCATCCAAACTCAACATTTGCCGAATCTATTTTGATATATAGAAAGAAGAAAGATAGTTTTTTATAACTATGCCAAGTATGATCGAGAAACTGTGACGGCAGGTTCAGTGTCGAAGGTACAAGAACACCTTCGATCCGCCATGTTGGCGAGCCGTCACGGACGCTTCAAATCGGCCTTCTCGATATTTTCCAAAATAAGAAGAATTGAAACTTTTTAATATACATTTGGTAGTTAGGACCCTAAAACAAGACTGCATGCCAAATTTCAGCGAAATCGGTGAGGTACGGTGTCCGACCAAAGTTCGAATCTTATAGACTATGACAATTAATATTTTCAGTCGGCGGAGTAATATTTTTAGCGATCGAGAATTTTTGATCAGCTGAGAAATAATTTTGTAAATACAGAAATTTTCATCGTTCAAGAATTTAAACAGTTTAAATTTCCTTAACGAAGTGCCCTTTGGGTTGGAGAAAGTTCTGCTGTTGTGTACTTAAGCTTACAGTCACGCCGTTTTTCAATTTATATATTTATATATTTTATAATTTTGCCGCCGCTATTTTGACCGAGTGGTCATACCGAGAGACTGGGCGTCCAGTGGCGTGACAAAAATACCGGTATTGTTTCAATTATTTTGTTCATATCGCGCGTTACGTAACCCGCATTCGAGTGTTCTTGTTTTCATATTTCTTGTTTTTTGCTTTTTTTTTTTTACTTTACGTTTTAATCACTTCCACTGTATAATAAGAAAAAATGAGGCATTCAAAATTTACAAATGTCCTCTTTTAAATAGAAATCCTACAATTTTTGCAACATTGTGAGGTAGTGCAGCACGCATGGTTAAAAAATTTTTGTCTATTAAACGGCTCCAACGATAGCGATATGTAGCGATATCAAAGGTCATTGTTTCGAAACACTAGCAAAGTAAATTATTTTTTCCGGTAAACAATACTACCCAGCAAAATACCACAAGCCAATACAGGAAAATCCTATCATTGTGTTAATTCCTTTTTACACCCTCCTCGCATTTCACGTCACGATTGTCACACACTTGACGGAAAACTGAATGTCGTCCAAATCACCTCGTCGTACTTTCGAAGAATTTTTCTCGACGGTTTATGTAGAAGTAAACGCGCATAAGATCGTCACGTCTTGTAATCATTACTTCGTTATGAGGACGAGGGAAAATCCCTTCGTACAACGCTCGCAGCATGGGCTTAAAGCGCCCTCAAGAGAACAACCTTGGATTGTGTTCCTCACTCGTCACCTCAGCAATTGTCTTCATCGCTGAGTTGCGCCGAAAATCGACTTAAACCTCGTGATCGGATGTCATCACGGCATACAATGGCCTTTAGATCGCGCTTGGCCTCAAAACTAGTCATGGCCGTCGCCTCAAGAAGGAACTTTTTCATTCGTTTGTTTGGTCTACTGGTCATCGCATCGTTATTTACATCGTATTTGATTTTCGTACAGGTCAATGCTGACGACCAGAAAGTGCACATTACTCGGGAAAGATCACGGAAAGATAGTAACATAGCAATTGGGCTAACGCCGGAGAGGAGATCCGACAGGAATTCCAGACGACGCGAGACTGTTTTGGAACCTCCGCGACTAGTTCAAGCGACTAGTGCGTTTTTACATGGAAATTCACGCAGGGGAGAAAACAGTAGAGAAGACACATCTTTTAGACAAAATTCAGAGAGAACTGGTTATGAGGCACGTCAAGCGCACGGCAAGAAATCTAAGTGGTCAGTTCTTAAGGAGACATTTAGAGACAACAGAGCCCGTAGGACTGCTCAACAGCTTGCAGATAGCTACATGGGCGCCCAAGCTAATGAAGAGAAGAATTCAAGGTTTTCATTTATCGGTAATACGTTCAGAGACAATATAGGCATGAGAGGAACTTTTACTAAGAGCGTGACAACAACGTCAGTCCCAGGGTCAATGCTAAATGATAAGTCATCTGTAATTGCTGATTCAATCAGAGGCAATAGCCACTCGCAAAAAGCTGTTAATAAACCATTGGAATCTAGAAATGTTGCTGCAATGGAAGACGCGAAGAACCGAAAAATTTCAACCTCGCTTGATGATATATCACACGACTTTAGGGCGCACGGGACTACAACCAGTAAACAAATAGAAGATCAAAACAGAACTGTTCTTGAACATGTCAACACACCAAGCTCGACCCTATACGACAACTCCTCTGTTATTAGCGAATCGTTTAGAGACACTGACAGCGCGCGAAAAAATGTTAACAGAGTACTTGAATCTAGAAGCACAACTGCAATGGAAAATGTGAAGGAAACAGTGCCAACAACACAAGTAAACTCGCGAAGTGTTAGCGATACATTGAGACCTGTCATCAATGCACGCACAACGGTGAAAACCCATTTGGAACCCACAAGCATGACTACAATAAAAGACGCAAAGAAACCAAGCTCGACCCCGCGTTATAATCCATTAGTTATTCGCCAAGCATTCGATGGCACAAACAAAGCACGCGTGACAGTTTTGAAACAGAAATCGGAACAAGTCACTAATATGGCTACTCCTGGCGTGACATTCGCAAGAAGAAATCTTATCATTGTAGCTCAACCTCGTACTGGTTCTTCCTTTCTTGGGGACGCTTTTAACCAACACCCAGAGGTTTTCTATTTATTTGAGCCTCTTCATGGGATTGTTAACAGTCCGTTACAGCATCTCAACGACCGAAGACCGATGCAATTCCTCGCAGGAATGTTACAATGTAAGTTCACTTCTCTGAACTATGTGAAACAAATAGAAAAATTCCGAAGGTTTTCCAGTAATGCTCTTTCATCCCCACCTCTGTGCGTAAGAAAGACTTTCCTTGAGACGCCGAGAAAGAAATGCGATTCCTTGAATACAAGAAACATGGAAACCGTCTGCAAGATGAACTATAGTGTAACAGTCATGAAAATTCTCACTTCAAGAATACCAAATGGCAAGGTCGAGTCGCTTTTACCTCTTTGTAACTCGAGTAATTGTACGATAATTTATTTAGTTAGGGATCCCCGACCAGTAGTCTTCTCTCATATGAAGGTCGGTATCCAGTCTTGGCAGAATTTTAAAATCCGTGCTAATGACAATGCGCCTCGCCCTTCCATAAAAATGTACAGCGCGCAGGTATGCCGACAAATTGAAGAGAATGTGAAGAAGTTTCAGAACCTCACTGGCTTGATGAAAAATAGATATTACTTGCTTCGCTACGAAGACCTTGCTCGAAATGCAACTGAAACTTTGCGAAGGGTGTTTAAAATGGCTGGACTTAATATGGCGAACAGTACCCTTCAGTGGATTAAACTTCACACTGGTGAAGTGAAAAGCAATACAAGGGATGACAAAGGCAACTTCTCCACGAAAAGAAATTCTAAAGCTGTTTACGATAAATGGCGGCTTGAAATTGATCCTTGTGTTGTTAATATCATTGAAGACAATTGTCGCTCTGTTTTAAAGCTGCTCGGTTATAAACCCCTATATGGGTCGGAACAAATGCAGTATAACCTAAACGTGTCACTTTCAGATGGGATATAAGCGGCTTATTAGCTTTGTATAAATCATATTTAACGATAGCGATTCAATTTCTAATACTTTATCCTGCTTAAATATCCTTGTAATGTTTTCCACATTTTCAGACTTGAGAGTGAATAAATCGGACTCAATGTTTACCTTGCAAAATAAGGGCTGAATTTCTTCTAGTCTTGCATAGACGGGGAGACCATTTCACTATGGGAATGTGCCTCTCCAGAAAACCCAATCTTTATTCGTCCTGAGTGGTCTTCTTGACCAATCTTTTAAGACCTTTAACGTTTTAATAATCGGCTACTTTGAACTATCTTTTTGGTTGTTTGTATTTTACTACTATGTTCGTTTCACTATGTTTGTGGTGATTTAGGATAATAAGACAAAACGCATCTCAACGATTCGTTAGTTCCATCATCTTCTGTTTGAACTATACATTTTTTTATGAAAAACAATTTGACGCTCAGCATAATATTAAATTGAAAACAAAACTTACGTTACGGTGTTTTTATTTTCTTTAATCGCGTGTGCATAGAAAATTGCATTATTACAGTAGAAGAATAAATACAAAGCTGTTTACAAATTTACTTTAGTTTGGGCATGTTTGTCTGTCGGGTAAACAAGTCCCTTCTTTGGACGGGCTAAAAGCACGCAATTCTGTTAAGGCGTTGCGTTACAGCTTTCAAGATACTCGCAAACTGTCACGCTCTGTGAGAATATAATCCTTTCATAAGTCCCTTATGAGACGACGAGCGTCCCCGCCCCCCTTTGCCTGGAAGACACTTCGGGACTTGTTTACTCGAAAAGATATGACAGACCTCAGTAATATCTAACATTATGATAATAAATATGTTCGGTTTTATTTAGAGTTAGGCCACTTTAACTTAGCGTGCGAACCCAGACGTAATTCCGGCTGTCGTTTCTCTATGTCTGCACTCGCAGGCTAATTTTAGCTCGACAGTATCTAAGTGAAGTGTTAAAATGTTTTAGCTTTTGACGTTTATCTACTTTTTTCCCTTTGACCAGCTGCAAATCGCTTGACCCCACTCTAGCATATGGTGACCGAGGACTTTCCTGAAAAACGACGTTGTTTGAAACATCCCAGCTACAGCTATACTACAAATAGTTACAACTTAAATGTTTTAGCTTTCGACGTTTATCTACTTTTTTCCTTTTACCAGCTGCAAATCGCTTGACACCACTCTTGCATATGGTGACCGAGGTAGACGTTGTTTGAAACATTCCAGCTACAGCTATACTAAAAAATAGTTACAACTTAAAAAGTCTGTTGAACCAGGCAGGGCGTAAGAAAAAAATGATGGCCTTATCAGTGTTGTTCGTGACTATAACACTAAAAGCAGGAACGATTGTTAAATATCAGTTGTCTATTTTACAGGAGTAATTTTGGCCCATTTTTTAACACAGCACAAACATTAGAAAGTGCTTTAATGTAAAATATGACAGCTGAAATCGAATGCTATTTTCTGTTGAGATTCAACTAACTTAAGTGACACTGTCACGGAATTTTTTCTGCTTTTCGATAATAAGTACCAAAATTGGCGAGGTAGTCTTGCTCGTACGTGAAATGCGCCTAGTACTTCAAGATGAAGATATAAAGTCAATTGCTGTTGAAGTCTACAAGGGCAAAACTTGAAAAAATCAGCCTGGCGTTTTCAAGTTGAGATCTAAATTTCCTGATGGCATCACAATAATATCATTTGTTTATAGCTTCAGTACACTGGCATCGTAATTTTTAACAAAACTGGACCACTATTTGTAGCTTTCCACTCGTCTTTGAGCTCTTGAAATTTTGAAGCTCGTGACAGTGTCACTTAAATAACTCGCTAACCTTAATCTGTCGCAATGTAAACGTGGCGACGAGGTAAACGTATAAGATCAGGTTAGATGTCAAATTACCGAAAAGTGCTGAAAGCGGCTTATAATGCACGCTTCACGACATATTTACAGTCGTCGAGTTTGTTTGCCTTTTCCGGGTATTTTTAGTTTGCAGTCTGAATGGAAATATTTCAAAAGTCGCTTTTTCAGATTTCGTATTTCACTACACTTCCATATTTGCGTTCGACGAAGGAGAACGCAAACCTAATTTCGTCCTGTGGTTTTCGATAGCTGGTGTCCTGTGCACGGTTTTTTGCAGGAAAATTCCACATTCCTGTAAGGAGACTAGAATGGCCACCCCAGTAAAATTTTGCAGGGGCAAGTCTCGGCCGGGAAACTGGTAACCACAGATGGCCTAGATTCATGCAAAACAAGATGGCGTCGCAAACTGAGATAAGAAACATTTTTTGCTTCAAGAAAAAGGCTAAAAACGTGTAGCCAAACTAGAAATTTGGCGGAAATTGTCATGGAGAACATTAGAGGGTTATCATCCAGGGTAGCAGAGTCGTCGTCAGCCACCGAACGGCATAAAAAGAGTTGAAATCGAGTAAGTCGATGCGTAGTTTCGTGGGGAGTTCGTTCGTAGGTAAGCAGCGTGTTTTCCTGCAATAATTATATGTTGCACAAAACTACAAATTGTCATAGTATTACATGCAACGAGAGTGGGTGTAATAAGGATCAAAATTGTTTTCTCGCTTCTTAGAATTTGTGATGTATCGTTATTCCTAGAAATGCTAGACATTTTAACAAGGAAATCGTTGTACGTGTATATTGAATGTTACATTAATGCGTGTAGTGGATTACTGTATGAATTATGTCTGTATTTTGAAGTATTTGTGGAATTTTAAATCAAAGCGAAAGTATTTCCGGCAGAAGTTTGTGGAAGTTTAAAGGCAGGGCTTAGCCAAAGCAACACACACTGGGGCTTCGAACAAGTAGTAGTTAATTATGAAGGAACAAATTAAAGATGCATAAAAGTCGTTTAAATCCAACCGATAACAAGTCAAGTGAAATAAATAATCATTTTTGTGTACATAACAATTATTTTTATGGAGTAGACGAAATGATCGCTAATATCAGCTAGTGCATTTGTGGTTTTGTTTATGTTTTGTGAGTTTCACATCAAAGTGCCAGGAGCGAATTCAATTTTATTTACATTTATTCTGATATCAATAAGCGAATGTCAGACAACTAACCCCAGACAACTCGCCCCCAATATTGCTTACGAGTCGTTTTGCTAACGAACAGTTTGCCAAAGTTGTCTCTCTTTGCACACGCTTTAAGAACGAGAAATATTCAGATTTTCACTCTCTTTTACCAAAACACAAGTTGGGGACAAATAATATTGTCTTAAGATTGGGGGCGAGTTGTCTGGGGCGAATTTTCTAGGGAGCGGGTTGTCCAGATACTCAATAAGCTTTTGCCATTCCGGTCATTATTTCAGGTTCTTTTTCTTCTTTTAATCACAATCACGACTTGTGATGAATCATTTGAATGGCTTTGATTAGGTAGCATTCATCCAAAGAAAAATGCTGCTTTATCATATCAAGAACTGCTACAATCTAACACAGGGTGTCTGCTTCAACAAAAATCAACCGTGCCTTCTCAATGCAAAACCCCAGAAATTGCTATTCCAACATACCAATACTCGAACGCACTCTTTAATCTATGATTACTGCTAGTTTATTTATGAAAAGCTTTAAAATGGCGGAAAACAAGCTTCGAACTGTGGCAAGTGATCACGATTCTTCAACAGAATGTGGCAAATTTAGTTAAAATAGAAAACATTTCTGAAAAATGCACAATTAATTACGTACAAATCCTCCTAAAATATCAATCTTACAAGTAAAAATCTATACTGTTACAGCCAACCTATTGAAGCAAAGAACTACTTGAATGAAAAGGCTATTTCTCGCGCTAGAATTAAAGATGGCCGTGATGCAGGCGCCTTATTCGTTTTTTTTTATTATTTTTTTACAGGGAAACTATTTTTCTATTTATCTTATTTATTGACATATATAACACTACAGCCCTTATACTTATAAGCAACGGTTAAAAATCAACAAAACTAGAAATAAAACTTATAGCTACCCAGCGCGGATCCAGGCGTGGCACGAACGGGGAAAGTGAAAGTTGTCCTATCCCTTCACATGTTTTATTTCTCTGTATCGTCTCTTTATATCAGGGAAAAGGGTGTCGCCCCAAGATACGCTACTGTGATAGGTCACTAATAAAGCTAGTTTGTTTAGAAAACAGGCAGCTTAGCAGCCTTTGCTGTGCGGCCTGTTCTACATGCTACAGGAAACATCAGGCTTCTTAGCTTTTTTCTATACACCAACTATGGATTTATCTTTTTCAGTTCCTAAAAGGAGCTTTCGTCACATAATTTGTCTGTTTTGAATATAGGCGTTTTGCAACAAGCAGTCACATAGTACAGAATCCGTCAACCGGGACAGCCAAAACAAAGAAAAGTTAAACTTGACTGGTTAAAGCCGCTTTGTTCTGGAAGCTGCCATACAGCATGGCGGATTTTGAACCATGTTAAGGCGGGTTTGCACGGGTAATTTTTATGTGACAACTTTTATATGACAAATATATTGTTCGTGTAGATGGCACAACAATTTTTTTGTCAATAGTTCAAAGTTTAGTGTGCCAGTAATGAACTTGGACAGCAGAGATACGCACAAAGATGCGCGTGCACAGTGCCAAGTGGTAGATTGGGAGATTGGGGACTACCAATGCTGTCGCAATATTTGCAACATTTTATGCGACGAGTCATCTACACGAGCAATATTTCGTTCTTTCGTCTGTGACAAATTGTATTTGTCACGTTAAAGCTAACACGCCAGCTTCTCAGCAAACATAATTGTCACATAAAAATTGGCCAATTTTCGTCGTCTACACGGGCAACTAAAAAATTGTATATAAAAATCGTGACATAAAAACTTCCCGTGTAAACTGGCCTTAACCGATTATTGCAAGAAGCCTTTTGTACAGGGCAAAGCTGGACATATCACAAGGATCGATTTGGTAAACAGCGTGTTTTTAAGAGTCGGTCCGGAGTTAATCTCAATCGTTTATAATCTTTGGTCATACATATCCAAAGGATATTCGCCCTTTATTTTCTGCCTTTTTCTCCACCACAAGATGCCAAATATTAAGAGGACAGCCAGAATGCCAAATAGGAAGCCCAATACTGTACCAACGATAGCAGGTGTGTAATCATGTGATGTTTTTCCTACAAGAGAGTTAAATGACAAAGAAGCACGTTAGCCCTGGTTACGGCGCGAGTTGGTTGTCTATATGGGCCACAAGGGGTCGGGAGAGTCGAAAAGATACCTGCACATAGATAGAATTTGAACACGCAACATCTGCAGTTCTTACTATCTTACCCAGATTTATATGCCTTCCATTTCTTTCTTTTTAGACTCGTGTTTTGAAGTTTAGGTTTCATTACTCGGGTTAAAGAGCTGTGTAATATAAAGTATGGAAAATATGTTCGTGGTTTAGCCGGCCCGCGCCGGCTTCTCGCTGACAAACGTTATTTGTTAGACATGAAGACAGCTCAGAACAATCCCTTGATTCAAAGACACACTTTCTTCTTTTTTCTGTTCAATGTTGGAATCGATACGAGTGAAAATTTTAACATTCCAACAAACTTACATGCATAATAGCCCCGATGATAAGTAAATATTTGTTTATAAAACAAATAGACTAACCTTCAACAGTCTCGGAGGTATCATATGATGGAGCAAAGAATGTTGCGTGCGATGACGCACAAACCAACTTGTCCCCATCAGGTCCTATCGCCGTCAAACCTGTTTTAACCCAGATCCTTTCCTGTTCGTCGAAGTACACACAGCCGACCGTTTTTCCGCTTGGTACTGAGGTTACAATGAAGGACAGCCTTAAAGGTTCAGAAAGGCTCTGAACCTCGATGAGTTCCTTAGTTATCGGATCCCGCAACTCGATGCCAAGGACCTAAAAAGCGCAAATGATGCAGCTTAGTTGGTTATTTTGAGCTGCTTCGTACTAACTATCAAATGGCAAAAGAAACTGTGTCACCAATTTTTCAAAATTTAGGCATCGGAAAATTACAACCAAATTTGGTGAAAAAATGAAAAATCACTATGGACAGTGAAGAAACATTTCAATTACATAGCCAATACAAAAGAAGGTACGGATGGACAAAACATTAAGTTTCATAGCAAAAATGTGGCAAACATTATTTTACTAATATAGATTTAACTCGGCCGTCCAGTCCATTTAACAATAACAGTAATTATAACTACAATTGAGTTTTGCAGCGGTTACGAGAACCAATCACAACTAGCGTAAGCAACACAATGGGCCAATAAGTACACGTGATCGGCACGTGGGAAATGCACGTAAGCAAGTAGGGAATAGCTTTGGTCTGCATCTGTTTGGTTAAATAGGTGGTGCAATTTTTTAAACCAATTCTGGAGCTTACACTTTGTGTTGTTTTTGCAATTGTGAATAATCGCATCTGTTCGGGTTTTTTTTTTTATCCACAAGAAAGATTCATTGATTGGTACATCGCCTCTTCGTTGAATCAACCACCCCAGAAATAAATCCAAAGGACAAAGGAGCCCTCAACTGGACACAAAACATATCAAAAGTTTTTTCTCGGTTTCTTGTTGATCCTTACCTGAGAACTAACTACTTCAATGTCATCGCTCTGTTTGCTTTCGTCAGCCACAATCACTTTCTCCTTGTACTGGATGAGCTTTAGAAATACCCCACAGCAAATCTTTCCACCTCCGCACTGCCTCGGTGCACTGTACTGTCCCGATAGTGTCGGACCCGGGTCAAACTTGGGTGCCCAGGGCATACTGCTGGAGGTGATCTCAGACTCTAATTTGGATACCTGCACCTTCACTGATCCAAGTCGTTGATCATAGGCTTCCCTAGCAGGATCTCCGCACTTTAAATCTGCCCCCATGTTGTCCGCCAGTTTGTCTAAGGCCTCCTCGACGGTCTGTAGAAATTGAAAGAGTTTAAAAGAGAGTGAGTTTCTCCATTTTCTAACAATAAACCAAAGTTAAGCTGGAGGTTAACGCACGGTCAGTAATGTTGGTTAATAAAAGTTTAAGGAATCCTATCTTAGGATCACACTGAGAACACAATGTCAAAAGGAATACCCCATTTATGGACTGAGAAACGCAAAAAACATACCCTATCACATACATTTATAGCACACTTATGAGAGTACCCTTTCCCTTCACCACTCCCTCGTCCATTTCAGGCTCAGTTCATTTTTTTGATTAATAACTACTTCTTTGTTCTTTAGGTACCCACCTAATGTACACTGTCATCGTTTTCTAGATTTCTTTTAGTCAAACACCCACCTCTTTCATGTTGTCATCATTGTCAATAGTGTCTTCAGAAAGGTCAGCCAACCATTTAATAAAGTTGTCTGCTAGATTGTCAGGGATTGGATTGTCGTCAAGTCCTTCAAGAATTGTCAGTGCTGCTTGACCCGTGGTAGAACTGAAATGGTTCAAGTAAACACGCATTCTGAGAAGGCTGGTAGATTATTACAACATTATGTTTCGGCTGCACTAATTATAAATTCTTATTACCAGAATTGAGATATATGGTGCTTCCTGTAGCTAAAGGGAAACCTCCACCCCCTCTTCAGTTGAACAAAGCCAGTTTTGTGGTTTTTAGGCTTGCAAAAGTACTCAGAGAAACCAATAACAACATTTCCATAGATTTGGGCGTCTGCGATTACCACTTAAACCGGCTTTCAGTGGTACGTGCATAGCTATCTTTCTAAGCAATGAGCCCACATAGTCAGAAGGTCATGCTAGTGGACTGTGATTGGTGGATTTCAATCCACCAAGTTTGTTTGTTTGTCGAAAGATGTAAGTCGTTACAAAGCCGCTATACGCTAAAAATGAAAGCTACTGAAAGCGGGTGTAAAGCAGATTCTATGAAAATAAGGTGTTAAACAAAGTCTATGAAAAAAGGGCGTATTTTTTTGAAAACTGATCATTGCACTGACTAACCAACGAAAATTATCCGAAGCCTTATCAGGAAATTAAAACAGTGAAAATAATAAAAAAAAAAGTGTGAACCATCTAGCATACCTGTTGTCCGCAGCTTTTGCATCTGTCTTCACAAGAACAGTCAAAAGTGGGAAGGCTATGTCTTCGTCGATCACAGCAGAGCCGAGAATTTGCAGAAGAACTCCTTGTGTGATTTGAGAAATGTTACTTCTCAGTTCATCTGAAAATTGACGTTTTACAAATACAGTTAGAATAACGAAGGTGTTTATGTAGCCTGACGCGTGTCTATGGCAACAAGGGGATGTGTTACGTTCGAAGAGGTGGGAATTTCCTCGCACTATTTTATCATTGAACAACAAGTAGTCCTGGATTATTCGAGTCCTACGTGCTACAAAGTTAATTAAAACAAAAAAGATTTGCTCCTCTACGGTAATAAGTTCGACTTGTTAGTACGATCGTCATTATTTAAAATTAATGATATATATATCTTGTTAAAAATAACAGACGTTATTTGTACATACAACAGTGATGACAGTTGTAGTAGAGAGGACTCCTCACTAAACTAACTTTAGTGACGAGAAAAGCAATCGTGTTTTTTTATTCATGCGATGTTTCCGTCTTTTTTATACATTACATTTTTTTCAGTTGAATGTGTACTTGGTTTAGTAAAATACGTGCAGCTGTAGTAATTGAATAAGTTCTAAGTTCGGTTTTAGAGCAGGTTTAAATTGAGTGCGGAATACCAAAACCATTAAACAAATACAATGGCCATTAGCACAACAAACGTGAGTCATTGAAAACTGGCGGGCGGGAAGGTGCGAATGGTTAGTATTTGTTGGTTAAGGTGGATGGGGAAATTTTTTCACACTTATCACAGAGCGAAATTAAACACATTAAAAAGGCAATCCTAGATATAATGACAATGATTAAAACGCAGGTCTTGCAAAACTCACCTGAAGTATTAGAGTCTTGCACCGTATCCATAATACTGATCAAAGCGCCTAAAGCAGCATCCACGTCACCACTCTGCAACGGAGCCTCGACTGCATCATCAAGTAGACTCTCTAGAGCATCTGGCGTCAGATCGCTTGCATCCGGTGGACTGGAGGTGATATTCACTGTTGCTATGACGAACGAATCATATGCATCCGAAACAATGACGCATAACGGAAGGATGTAACCTGGACCGGATCCCTGGGGCATTATTTGTTCCCGTTCTGGATCGCTTGATGGAGCCCCAAAGGTCTCGCAGACATCTTCCTCGACTAGTACGCCGAATGCGTATTGAAGAGGAAGGGCGTCTGCGTCACTTATCCATTGAGGAGCTGCAATTGTAAAGAAAATTATCCAGTGTTAGCTCAGCTCACACTATTTACACATTTATGAAGTGATCTTTTTGGGTAAACCAACATATTATTAACATTTTGTTTAGTTTCGTTATAACTTATCTTAAACCTTTTTATCACATGGCAATCAAGCAATCGCAGGGTCGTGAACAAGCATAAATGGACAACAGTTTATGGTTAAGGGCCTCGTTTTGACTAGTGATATAACTGTAGCAAAAGTATAAGCTAGTAAAGCCAGTAGCGATGTTATTATAAACGCAAAAGCGAGATAAACGTTTAAGTTGCGTAGTGGAAACCAGCCTTTAGGCTGACGTTCTATTTTGCTGGAAAAACCACTGACAAATCGAAAACCTAGAAATCACTTTTCCTCTTTTTCACTGCCTTCCTATCATTTCAGTATTTCTCTCTTATTCACTCACCCGACATTGTTACTGTATCCAGTGCTTGCACCGTTGTCGGTTGCGCAGAGAAAGATCCGGAAGTAGGCCCTGTTCTTACTTCCACGTCCATGGACGCCACACCTTCTTGACTTCCGTCATTCACCTTCAGTTTGAATCGATACTTGGAGCCCGGTGTCAGAAGCCCCTCGGGTAGAGTCAACAGAACAAATGAAGTATTCCCAGGGTTAAAAACTGAGATGGGAGTGTAGCTACTCAGATCTACAACGGCAAAACCTGGAAAAGGTAAAAACAAAGTGTTATTCCTCCATTTATGGAGACTGTTAATCTTTTAGTGGCACCTTCAACACACCTTGTACTTGTGACGAAGTCCATACCACATTGGTGGGCTCTGTACTTGTTGTGTAATATCCCTCGAGTGTAACACTGTCGCTTGCCTTGACTTTCATTGATTGACCCACCCACACAGCCGGCGGATTACCCTCCACCACGGTCAGTGTTATTGATGACGAGGCAGACCTTGAATCCTTGCTTACATCCACACTGACAATTAAGGAAAGCAATCATTTAAAACATGAGAGTGCATGGACTGAAAACTTCCAGTCGTTAAAAATGGTAGAGAGAAAAATTATGTTATACTGAATATAGTTATCATCAAAAGAAGTAATCAAGTCTTCTTGAGTTCTCATTCCCTTTCTGCGAGTGAAAAACAACATTCATATCTCCAGGTAGACTCAGCTATGACCTCTTTGCGTGCTTCGGCTAGAAACTATATGTTTTGTTAGATGGCAGTTGTCGGTAGTTCTTATTAGTTAAACCCTCGAGAACTGTGTCCTGGTTTACTGGTGTTTGATATCCCACACAGAGGCTAAATTTCCCTAGGGCTGACTGTCAAAGGTTGGACTGTCAAATAAATGTTCTAATATTTGTAAATTACTTTCGTCCTTTTAATTTTTACCCTTCCTTTTTCATCTTCATTTTAAACGAAAATTACAGTAAAAAACTGCCTCAAAATAGCAGTTAAAAACGTTTTGAAGCAACAAGGGTTAAACCTGGGTTGACTTACAATTTCAGATTACTGACACCTTGTTGGGGAAAACATTCTTTTACATTTTTAAACAAACCTGATTACGTAAGTTTTTCCTGCAGAGAATTCATTACTCTGCACTTCCGTTTCACACCCAGAGATAGATGCAAATATCGACTGTCCGTCCACAGCCGAAACACAGTCCCCGCCTCCTTGCACTTCACAACTCCAGCTACAATTTAAAGGCTCATTGGTTTGATCAGGATCGACTGTCAGGGTCTTGGCGTCCAATTCTATTGCACCACTCTCGCGACCAATCTGTCGATCACCTACAACGAACAGATCTGTTTGTTAGCCTCTGTGTGTTGTAAGCCTTATGGTTAGTGCCCCGGACTCCGGGTCAAGCGATCCGGCTTCGAGGCCTGGCCGGGGTCATTGTGTTGTGTTCTTGGGCTAGACACTTTTCTCTTATAGTGCCTCTCATAATGCTAGGGGGGGTACCCTGCGATGGAAAGGCATCGTATTCAGGGAAGGGAGAGAAGAAATATATTCCTAGCCGCGCTTAAGATGCTACAGAAACCGGGATAAGCTCCGGTAAGTATGGGCCACTTGGGCTCGAGGCTTCCCCCCATGCTGCACAAACAGGTGTGGCCAAATGCCACAAGCACAGTTTTGTATGTTAGCATGTTTTGTAGGCCTAATATTTTACATTTCCAATCATTTACTTTTCTCATTTACAAAAAAAACGTTTTACGAATAACTCAGGCCTTTTATACTTTTAATATTTTTAGATATTTTTTTTTAGATTTTTTCTAGCAATACTTACTAAAATTACATTACTATGTCTTTTATATCTTGCTTTTAATTTACAAAATTTTAACTTAGTTTTATCTTTCCTTTTGTTTATTTTGTTTACTTGTTGTTTTTTTGGGGGGGGCTTTCTGTAGAGTAGCTTTCAGCTAAGTGAAGTTCCACGTTAAAATAAAGTTATCTTATCTTATCTTATCGCAAATAAGGTAAAAAATTGTTCTAACCTCCCACTATAGCGGTTTGCAGAGGACTGGGTAGAGCTTTGATGACTTGACTGGCAGTGCCCTGGACACTAGGATCGTAGTTCATACTTGCCGTCACGTTAAATGTGCAGGTGACGTCAGCGGTCAATACACCTTGCTCTATTCTCATGGTGACCTGGTCTTTGGTTGCCTGGAACGAGTCACTGGACTCCACCTTTTGTTCTGCACTTGCATCGATGCATGTAACAGTCCATGAAAAGTCCACTCTAGTGTCGTTAACACAAGGAGCGACCTTCCGAGAAAAGAAACAGGAGTTGTTTAGATTAATTTAGTTTAATTCAACATTTTTAAAGGTTTTCCTGTTTACTTTCTTACAAAAAAAGAAAATTAAAGCTTGCAAAGCAATTCGACGAACTCTGAACCATTTTATGTAATTACCAACATCTTCCGCCGTTGTTTATTTTTATCATTTACATTTGACAATTCGTCACCTTTTTTTAGTCTCAAAAATTAAAATTTTCTCAAAAATATAACCACAAAGACGGCGGCTTTGCTAAGTGGGTACGAATGTAAAACCGAATAATTTTGCTGGATTTCTTTTTGGAATTCGTCGCCAGAAAAATTGTGATAAAAAACGTTTTACCCTGTCTCTTAACCTTCAGTACAGTTGGCCTAACGTAAAAAATCATGGAGCTTTCACGTCTCCGGAAGATGTGGCAAATCGTTAGATAATTAATGTTATTAATGTTATTGGATTGTACTTACAAGTATATTGGCTTTGATTGACAGCTCTTCCGAGACATACACCTCCCCTACATTAAGATCGATGCCTGAACTCAGCGTCAAGGCAGGAACCGGTTCAGTTGCTTTCGTTATGGAATGAGTGACTTCTTCAAATTCTGATGGTCTTAAAAAGTTGGCCACTTTAAGCGTTAACTCATACGTTTTACCAGTTCCGAACAGTGTCCCAAGGATGTTAATACGATCGGCATCAGGACCCAGTCCATTTAGGACATTTCTTATATTGACGACATCTTGTCCACCGTTAGGCGATGTCAATTTCCATTCATAGATAAGTGGACGGCCTCCACCTCCAAAGGAATGTGAGCCAGACAGAGTGAGATTTCCACACGAGGCAAGAGTGTCAGAACCTGAAAAAATAGTAGTAAATTGCTTTATTTGCATGATCGCCACATTTCACAGATTTGCAAAAACATATGTAAACTAAAGTAACAAAACGATCCTATTCTATCATATTAAAACTTTATTAAAAGGGCTATGTCCACGCAAGTTTAGGCAATTTCGGCACTGACCAACTGGTCATAGAATTAACTCAAATATCACAAAAAACGGCTTAAAACTGTAAAAGAACTCAAAAGAAACAGAGAAAGGCCAAAACGAGGTATGGATGGGCAAAATTCAAGAAGATAAAAACGGATTGCTTTCGGGAAAACTTAGCCTGCGTAGCTGGCGGGATTTGCGTGGCGCGAGAAAAATCGTGGGCGAAGCCCGCGTGTGTGAGCGGCGAAGCCCCGATTGACTCCCTCCCAATTCCCTCGCGACTTTGCAGCTCGGGTCTGCCGTTGGCCGTAAACTAAGCACTCGCACTCGGTCGCGAATCCCGCCAGCTACGTAGACTAGGGAAAACTTGCAAAACGTCGGCCCGACTTTTTTTCAAGTTTATCTTAATTTGTATGAAAGTGTCATTAACAATACTCGAGCCATTAACCCTCGGACGTACAAGCAAACTCATACCCCCATCATCGTACAAGGGGGGGGGGGGGGTGGATGGAACCCCTCCCCGGAGTTTTCGTTATATTAAGGCGTAGCGAAATTATTTTGCTCTGACAAGAAAGCCCTTAGCTTACTCTACAAGATGACATAATTTTAATTGGCTGTGACGTCATATGACGTCACGTGACGTCATAAGAGCCGCCATCTTGGATCCGCCATCTTGGATTTCAACATTTTCTTAGAAAGTCACAAAATAACGGAAATTGATGCAAAATCAAGCCAGAATGCTTAGGGAATGTAAAAATAAACAAATTTTGCACTTCTGTTTAAAAAAACTGGAAAAAATCAAGAAAAATGTTAAAAATGACGATTTTTTGCAAGACCTGCCTGTATTTATGACGTTGCCATGGTAACGTCAAATACCATGGAGACATGGTTGACATATCAAAATTTCCGCAAAGGATGAATGAACAGCTACTGAAAGTTTCAGCATCGTAGAGTAAATCGTTTTTTCAAAATTTGGGAAAAACCTTATGGGGGGGGGGTGGCATCCACCCCCCCCCCCCCCCCATTGTACGTCCGAGGGTTAACAATGCTACAGAGCCGTAAACCTCTGGAACTGCCTTGACATTAAAATCAAAAACGCTAAATCTCTGAACTCTTTTAAAACAAACCTTAGGAATCATCTTCTTCTAAATTTTTAATTATTATTTAATGTATTTTTAATTTTATTTGTAAATATTAGAGTTAGTAGTTTTATTTTTTATTGTAAATAGTTACTGAAAAGCCCTGTGGGGAGCTAACTATTAAAGTTCTTATCTTCTTATCTTATCATATCTTAAATCATCCTTGTTTGTTATGTGGCCGTGTTTTTGCCAATAAAAGACTTTTGCTCCATCAATTTAAAGTTTAGAGCTTTCCATTAACGAAAATAAGAAGAATTTAGTAAAATACCGTGACCTAGCCCCTTTAAGCTACATCACTTTCACTTGATAATAACAGTGCATCACGTATATTAAGACATGAAGAAATAAACTTCAACACCAGCGCATTTACATGATGATCATAAGAGTTAGAAGAAGTAGACACCTTTATTTAATCATAATGCTCAGGGTTGTACTTTCAGGGTCTTAAAAACAACTTGCTACCAACAGGAGCCCTGAGCACATAAACAATACAAAAACTAGAGAAATACTATAAAAACTATTTACAATCTAAATATAGTTTTCTCAATATCATATCAGTGTTTTTGACAAACGCGTATAGAGAAATTATTAATGATGCTATTCTTTATAAAACTCGAATCCTAGAAGTTGTCCTTGGAGGATACCAGAATTAACAGTCATTAGCTCTTACCAAACTCCTAAACGTTACCACTGCATACCTGTGATTACCGGCGTAGGTATCAGAAGGTTATCCGGTTGGTGGACTTCGAATGAACCACTAAGGAACCTGCTGTATTGTTCACCGAGGGCCTTGATCACGTCATCCTTGAACACCAGGTCGTCACCAACTGTAATGCTAGCACCACCTCCTAGGATTATTTGCAGTTCTTGGCTGTGACTAAAACTGCACTGAGGATTACTTCCTAACAAAGCAATTGTCTCAATGGTAAACAAATTGTCGCATGTTTCATCTCCATCGACAGTTTCGGCTTCCTTATCAAACTCAACCAGAATTTTTGCGGCTGTGTCGCTGAACTTGACTGCGGAAACATCGGGTGCGCTGACATACACTATACTGCTAACTACTACCAATGATGATGTAGCAGTTGGCATAATTGAAGAAACAAAGGCAGTTGAAGATGTCGAAACTGTAGAAGACTCTGCAATTAAACAGTGCGATGTGAGTAAACACAACTCTCGGTCGGTATTTATACTAAAGCCACTTGGCCAGCAAGCTAGCTAGCCAGATAGTTAGTCGGTTTGTGCCATGTTTAACGGTTAGTCAGCTAATTAAAATAGTCAATAAAATACCAGTTAATTATTTCTTCAGTGTGTCAGCTTAGCAGTGCTTGGACTGGAGAATGGGAATTTTTTGGAATCTCATATACAAGAGCATGGTATTTGACGCCTTTGCTCTCTGCAACATCCAATGTGCCACATTTCCCGTCCAGGCCCAGAAGATTAGAAAAGACTAGAGGATGCATCGTATGAGGACAAATGTTGAAGTTAAGATTTATTGGCAACACCTACCACGACTCCCCTGGGATCCTGAAGAGAGAGTCTCTGTAGTTGTTACTGCTAAAGACGCTGTAGTAGTCGGTGCAATCGAAGTCGTGATGTCGTGCGAAGTCGTGGAGACGGTAGAGTCTGAAAATTATGTACAGTGATCAATTAGTCAGTAGTCATCCATTACTCATTGGTCAAACATTAGTCAATACTCATCTATTAGTCCAAAGCCATACATAAGTCATAAGTCAAAGATCATCCATAAGTTAAGTCTTCGATTTATGTCGGTATCACCGGGCATAAACATAATCCCACAAGAAGAACGAACACACAACAAGGAGTTTTTGCATTTTTCACGACCGACGGCGGATTCTTCCTCTCCCGGCAACCCAATAAGTGATTTATACAAGCAAACATGAATGTTATTTTGAAGCACGAAGAAAAGTTTGGGAATTCAATCGAAGATACCTACCGTGACACCCAGGAGCTCCTGGGCATGAAGCCTCAGTAGTCGAAACTGTTAAGGATGCAGAGTCAGTTGGCATAATCGAAGTAGTGTCGTCATAAGAAGTCGCTGTGGTTACAGTAAAGTCTGAAAATTCCGTTTAGTGACACAGTAAGCAATAGTTAACCGCTATTCAGTTGAGATCCATTTGTTCGTGGTCATACATATGTCAATAGAGACCATTAGTAAAAAGAAGTACACGTGCACTAGTAAAATAGCCACCCATGAGACAAACATTATACTATAGTCAGTAGAAGTCTAATTGTTAATCAATAGTTATGCATGCGTCACGACCAATAGTCGTATATTTCTCAGTCTTACTGACAGCCCTCAGTAGACGGCTAGCTAGGCAACCCATTTACCCCGTATTCAGATCAGAAATTTCGTCTTGTAGTGAAGGAGTTGTGAATCAGTTAATTTCAATCATTGACTCGGCATTTAAGTCGACATCCCCCCGCCCCGCCTTCCTCGTCGTCTGCAACGCCGAGCCGAATTGAAGCTATGACATTGTATGACACGCCCAAAGACTTGTCTTTTGAGGCCAAAACAGGACAATTCTGGCGTCCTTCGACGAAGTCCAGGATCCATTATTTTGTAGTCCTGATTAGATACCGCTAAAGCTAACTCAAAAGTTTAGAAATTCATAATTTGGCAAAACTTGCTTTTCAAAATATGGTTATTATGCAAATAATACGATGTAATGTCCAACCAAATTGTAATCACGATATAAATTTCGTATTAATTCACATATTTTAGTGGCAATGCAATGTAGTAAGTCAATTTCATTTAACGTACTCTAGTCGTAACGTCGTTTGAACACCTACCATGACAGTCAGGGGATCCTGAACATGAAGTCTCTGTGGCTATAGATACTGAAGATGTCGAGGTAGTTGCTAATGTCGAAGTAGTATCAGTAACTACTGAAGATGTCGAGGTAGTTGCTAATGTCGAAGTAGTATCAGTAACTACTGAAGATGTCGAGGTAGTTGCTATTGTCGAAGTAGTAACAGTAACTACTGAAGATGTCGAAGTAGTTGATAATGTCGAAGTAGTAGCAGTAACTACTGATGATGTCGACATAGTTGGTAATGTCGAGGTAGTAGCAGTAACTACTGAAGATGTCGTGGCAGTTGGTAATGTTGAGGTAGTAGTGGTAGAAAATGAAGATGTCGACATAGTTGCTAATGTTGAGGTAGTAGTAGCAACTACTGAAGATGTCGCGGTAGTAAGTAATGTTGAAGTTGTAGCAGTAACGTCGTGAGATGTCGTTGACATCGAGGAGTCTGAAAATTGGCGAAAGGTCCAGTTTACTCGTAAGGGCAACTTTACATGCTCTAGACTTAAGTCAGGAAGACAGACGGCGTAAGCTAATAGTTTGTTCGTAAGCTAGGTTGTTAGTAAGGAAGTGGTAGGTAGGTAGGTAGGTAGGTAGGTAGGTAGGTAGGTAGGTAGGTAGGTAGGTAGGTAGGTAGGTAGGTAGGTAGGTAGGTAGGTAGGTGGGTAGGTAGGTAGGTGGGTGGGTAGGTGAGTAGTTAGTTGGTTGGTTGGTTAATTGGTTGGTTGGTTAATTGGTTGGTTGATTGGTTGGCTGGGTGGCTGATTGGGTGGTTTGGTGGCTAGATGGTTGGTTAGTATTAGTAGCTTAACCAACAGGACATGACACATTACAACATAACTAAATATTTAATGATAAATATTTTACTGAAATGATGACAACGCACCTGTCTCGGTTGTCTCAGGTGCTTGGGTCGGTGGGACAGACGAAACAGATCCTGCACTGTGGCTATAAGGGGTCGCTGAGATTACGGAATCTGAAATTAATCAAAAAAATTTATAACTGGATTCTTATTGACCCTTCTCGTACTGACGGTAAACTTGAATGGAGTGTGTTTGTTCTCTTTCAAGGCAGAGAAATGGTTCATTAGAGTTAAACTCTCTGCTATACGAGGTTTCAAAGACCTCATCTAGTCGTAATTTGGTGACTTTGGGGATCTTAGCGTTGACTTGCTGTCCGCACAACAGCAACTAACCTTAGTAAGTAACTTTTTTATTCTGTGCTTTTTGACAGAAATGACAAGGTTATACTTACATGATGTACTGCACTCAACTTCCAGCCAGCAAAATTCACCAGTGTGAACAGAAGGCGGTGGAATTGGAGAGCTCGTTGTCGGCGAAACAGTGGAACTTTCACTCACTGACGTGGCACTTACACTCGCTGAAGAGCTCGATGTCGGCGAAACAGATGAACTGTCACTCGAACTTGCACTCGCGGAACTTGAACTCGCTGAGGAACTTGATGTCAACGAGACAGTGGAACTCTCACTCACTGACGCACTTACACTGGCCGAAGAGCTCGATGTCGGTGAAACGGAACTGTATCTCGTTGACATGGCATTACCACACGCTCTATACGAACTGCTGACGCTGGAAGAACTAGAACTCATGCTGCCAGAAGATGATGATGACGTCGCGCTGGTATCAGACGATAAGCTTACGGATGATGACGACATGCTAGCATCAGATGACGTGCTAAGAGATGATGACGTCATGCTCATGGACGCGGTCGTCATGTGCTCCATGGAGGATGAAACATTTCCTGATAAAGAGAGAAAATAAATTTTATAAGCAGAAAGAACGTTATTTGTATGAGAATAATATGTACTTAATCTCGTCATGTTCGCTGTGATGTTGGTATGGTTAAACCTTGCTATGCCATGTTTATTGGCCGGAAGCACTAGCTTGGTAATTCCCTCTGTTTTTTTTTTTTTTTTTAAAAAAAGGGCAATGAAATCAGTATATCAATTAAAATATTCCAGCTCTTCTTACTCCATTCAACTGAAACCGGTCTTAAAGTCAACTTCTTCTTTGAAAAATTGTACAGGGATTCTTCTTAAATCTTGAAGCAATTACTTTATAATTAAAACTGACAGTTGCTAATTACATTGTTTTTGTCTTTTCGTTTGTTTCCTTTTGACTATTTCTATCAGTTGCCAGAAGGTATCTGATGTCTTAATTTTTTTATCTCTTCTTTTCGTCCGCGCACATTTCTGTCGTGATTATGTTAAGTGTTGTTGTGCTGTCATTGTTATTGTTTCGTAGTTGTTGTTGTTGTGTTAGTTCACTTACCCCAAGTACTCTTGCAAACGCAGACTTCGTAGCAGTTTGATGGCACGGATGGCGTCGCGGAAACTAAAATGATAAGAGCAAAGACATTTTGAGCTTAAGCTTGCTGAGTTACTTTGTTAATTACCTTTTTATAGGAAATTAACGCTCCATGTAAGTAACGCCAATTATTAAAATTTGCGTTAATTTAAGAGGCGTTTTTTTTAGCGATAATATCTGCGACATTTAAGCGGAACGTTAATTTCCAAGACCTTCTTTTGATCCCAAATACTGGATACTGTCTGAACACACATAGAAACTAGAAAACAATATCCTTCTCTTCTCTGTACACCATTTTTTAGTCTTTTACAATGTCAAACACTTAATATTTCCAATTTATTCTTCCTTTCGGAAGAGGGGTACAGCAAACAAAATATCTTAAGAGACATCACAAATCGCGTTAATTTTCTTAATTTTTGCCATTGTTGCATAACCTTTAGATCGCGAAAAATGCGCGGAAGAAAGGCCAAAACCCAACTTTCTGCGCGTGATCGGCAAGTCATGTCGTCCTTTATCTCCTTGTCCAATTGTCGCCATTGTTGCGAAAGCAAGTGATTTCGCACGTCCTGTAATTCATTATTTGCCAGTTCTTCAAAAATGAATACTGATCTGGAACAGACGTTTGGATTCACATTTTCCGAATTAGCCGAAGACATTCAAGCGATCTTTTGTTATCACTACATTTTAAAGTAATCTCTATGTATTTGCTTGTGATATCCCAAGTAAATAGAAAGTTTCTCCGCTGGGTGTTTATTTTGAATTTTGATTGTTGGAAATGTGTATAACAACTATATATAAAAAAAGAATAATGCATTGAAAACCAGCCAGACATTTCGAATCACTTTTGTTTATCAGCAAGGTGTGTCCCTTAAGTTTGTCAAACTGTCATTCTAACAGCCAGTTTGTCAGGTTAATAAGATAGGTAGAAGTGTGCATTCTGTCGAAGATACCTACCTTGACTCGCAAGAGATCCTGAGAACGACGCCTCTGTAGTTGAGACTGTTAAGGATGCAGAGTCAGTTGGTGAAATCGAGGTCGTGACGTCAGAAGAGGTCGTTAAGGAAGCAGTTGAGTTTGAAAATTCTGTATAGTGAATACATTAGTCATTCGTTATAGTTTCAGTATTGTATGTTACTTTTTGAAGTAAGAGCAAGTACAGGCAGGTCAGGCAGTCAGAAGGCCTTCAGTTGATATCCTAGAAAACACCTGATTGAAGAATCGTTGACCCATGAAAAGTTTAAACTATGAACGTTGCGATCTAATTTTTTTACTGGGAAAAATAATTGTCGTCTGCGACAGAATAAACATGATAGTAAAGCAGGTTGCATAAACCATTCTCTTGAGGCTCGCAAAGGAAGAAAATATCTTGATTATCAAAAAAGGAATATTACTAAGCTTGCAAGTTCTATTTACCCGGATATTTGTTGGGTTATATCGTTTATGGTCTATGAATTTACATGGTCAACGTTTCGCCAATTAGGTGTGTATAACAATTTTTGCAGCTTTGATCTGTGTTGTTTGTTTTGCCTTTTGTAAAATCATTTCAGTGAATGGAACGTCGTGTTCAGTACATTGTCTATGTCTGTAAGCATTCTATGTCATTTATTTTAAATGCAATAAAGCGACGAGGAGCCGCGGCTGCTTTAATTTTCAAATCGCGAACAACGTGCGAAGAGAAGACCAACACTCAACTCTTTCCCCTCGTTTAATTTTTTCCTTTGTCCCGTTGTTTCGCCAGTTGGCAACGACAGGTGATTTGTGCGCGCACTGTTATTCATTATTTGCCAGTTATTCAAAATTTGAATTTGAATGAATGGACTTTTGAGTTCAAAATTTGTTATTTGCATTTTCCGAATAACGTGAAGACATATGAGAGATCTCTTTCAGGCAATTTTCTTTTTTAAAAAAATCTTTATGCATTTCCATTTGATAATGCAACGACGACTACAAGTTATCTGAAAGAATTTTCGCTTGTTGTTTACTTTCAATTTCAGGGTCTCTATGACAACTATCAATAACAAAGAAAAATAGCTACAGTGTAACTTTAGAATCCAGACACTTCGAATTACTAATCTTTCAACTATGTGGTTTATTTTTCGTCAAAATCATTGTATTTTGTTGAAATTTGGTTTCAAAACACACAACTCAGAATTCGCCTTTTAGTTATCTATCTAAAGTCTTAAATTGTTGCGAAAGATGAAAATTGTTCCTTAATTATACTCGATAGTACCTAATAGTCTTTTCGCAGCTTGAATTGGGATTCAGTTCTAAAGAAACATCAACATAAAGAAGTTTTTTTCTTTTCTTTTAATGGGGTGCTCACTGTTTTTAGTAGTCAAAGAAAGCCGCCTAGCCGAAACTTAAAACTCAAAACAAAGATATTTTAACATTTTCTATCTTTCGTCTTTGCATGACCAATACTGGAGAGAAATTTTGATTAACGTAGGTAGCTGCGTAAAAAAGAAACTTTCAAATTTGTGCAAGTATTTGGGTTTGAGATGTGTGAGTTAAAGAGATTCAAAACACGAAATATTTCACTTTTTATATGCAATTAGAAGTCAGCGTCTTGAAACATTGGACTGTTGTTAATATGTTAAAAACTATGATCTTTTACGCCCTTTTTTTATGCCCGTAATGATTAAAAAGTCATTTCAGCCTTGATAAAAACTAACAGTCATCCGAATCGTGCATTCGAATCGTAAATTGAGACTGATTTAGTTTTAAAATCGGTTTGAAAACGACAAATTTTGAAACGAGATCGATTTGATTGTCGGAATATATGTAGTAAGACTAAAGTAAAATATAATGTCAATAAAAATTAAACGTGGAACTTTGAGTACCTACCTGAGCTACTACCGCATGAAATCGACAGGAAGGAGACGAATACCCATATTTTGATGAGCAATAGTCGAGCTCTCCAACTTTTTTCAACTGAAATTGAGAATGCAAAATGGTGGTTCATGGATTAGCAACGCACCATAAAAATTCACATTTCAGCAAGTCTAGATTCATAAAAATTGTCTTTTAAATTGAGATGACACCAACCTTTTGAATTTTTTGTATTGTCCATCCCGACTTAACGTCTCGTCTCAATTAAGCAAGATCAATTTGGTAAAATCCACAGCTATTTTGTGAAAGTTGCAAAATATCTTTTCACTTGAACTGCGATCGTTGCACTCTTTCGATCTCTGAACAACTGCAGGAGTGGAATCAACGGAAAAGCATTTAAAACTGCTATTTTCGGCCTCCTCCGTCATATAATGAAGCGAATTTTCTTGATTCAGAAAAAGAATGCGTGCTTTGCATCATACCTCACTTTATGATGCCTGCAGTGACGCAAGCCTCTAACTGTGTCGATTTGTATGAATTGTAATTAGTCAGCTAGTCTGACGACTTCAGCAAAGTAGTGGGTCCTAGTTGTTATGACTTTTAGAGTTGCGTTTCAGTATTTGTTTTGAAAGATGTTGCTAGAAAATTGGCGCTAAAAGCAGTTATTATAAAGGATAGCTTGTTATGTTTTTGTTTGTAATATTAAATTAATGGTAGCCATAGAAATGTGGTAAACTCAAGCTTAATACTGCCTTTTTTCATTGCAGCTTTCTGTGTTTCTATTCCTTGTGAAAGAAATAAAAGAATGAGCATAATTTGTGACTATCAACAACATCCCCTTGTATATTAAAAAGTTAGTTCCATAACGCCTATTCTGATTGGACAACTGGCAGTGTTGTGTAAACACTGTTGATGACGTCATGCTGAATTTCTTCTCGAAATTACGAAAAAAGGCAGGGAGTAAAAAATGTTTTCGCTAATTGTTAAAACACGCTAATAAAAACAGTCCCGGATCATTTTGAAGAACTCGGAAGACCTTGTATCAATGTTCGCGCACTTTCAAATTCTTCCAAACCCACTCTTGACTTTGCACGTGGTTATGTAAACATAAAGCGCGTTTTCCAGCTTTTCCTTAATATCAACATGATAAAATATTAAAGCTTAAAAACGCATATGAATGTATTAGAAAGTCAATAGCTTTTACAGAGAATCAAAAACGTGCAAAAACTGATCCTGACTCTCAAGATTTAATGTTTTGATAGTAATTTTCAAGGTTAACTTTTGGTAAAAAAAAATCAAAATTATAAATTATAAGTTAAGTTTAAAGATTAAAAATCTTTAGGTAGCGTTAACTGATGTCATAAGTCTGGAACATTCTTTCCTTGACTATTTCAAGTTGGTTACCACAAATAGACGCTTTCCGTTTGCAGAGGAAATTAAAACATTTGACTTGATTCCTTTAAGATCAATAAGGCTTTATTTGTATGTTTTGTTTTGGACTTGCATAGCAATTGAGGATAAAAATAAGCGAAAATAAGCCACGACGTTTCGAACTCATCTTGAGTTCATTATCAAGTAGATATGAGTAAAATAACGGTCGAGTTAAGTTTAAATGAAAATAGAGGTGATAGAGTATATTAGAATATTTTAAAAGCAGTGTTTCGCGGTCAATAGCGTTCACAGTGTTAGTGCGTGCGGTATTTAATTAGGTAAATACTTTCGCACGTATCGAGTCCGCCTGCGTGTTTAGTGCTGGTTTTCTCTCGCAAATTATAAGCATTTCGTTCACTAAACAATATACTCTATCACCTCTATTTGCATTTAAACTTAACTCGACCGTTATTTTACTCATATCTACTTGATAATGAACTCAAGATGAGTTCGAAACGTCGTGGCTTATTTTCGCTTATTTTTATCCTCAATTGTATATCGACTTGCATAGCGTTACGTATTTTGTATAAAAACGGGACAAAAGTCTGTGTTTGCTATAAAATGCATATTTTTAATCTCTCACGAAAAAATAACACAATGGTAGTTGTGAGGTATTGTTATCAAAGACTATAATGGCTACCATATATATTTTCGCGTCATTTAATTTTCCGCGATTGCCAAAAAGTCGCAAAATAAAAAACTCGTGGAGAAAGTGATCCCGAAATTTTATAACCCTATTGTGAAAAAACCCCTTTTTTGACTCTTACGTCGGTTTACATTATTATCCTAATCAACGCTCACTTTCTAGGAATCAAACAACAGCGAGAGAATAAGCATGGTACATGCTGATGGTTCTGTTCAATTTCATTGTGAGATGTGCCTATAAAACTAATGTGTTTATTGAACTAACGTAGACTATGGAAACACGATGACAGCTCCTTAAAACAAAAACAAAAACAAGTTCTAGTTGCAAGACATTGTTATCCGCTCGCATTTCTTTCCCTGCTCGATCATAATAGCTGCCTTATTGTTATCTATTTTCACGGGATTTAATTTTCGCGATTGCCAAAAAGTCGCAAAATTGAAAACCCGCGGGAAAAGTTATCCCGGAATTTAATAACCTTAAAACTGTTCATACGTAATAAAGTTCTTGAAAATTTTCTTGTAGTTTTGTAATGTAGAATATAGTACAATGCAGCCTGCCTTGACCAGTGGACGAAACACGACAGGCGATTCAAGTTTTTCGGATACAGTGAAGAAACGCTGTCAATCAACCTGTTGCTAAGAATGACATCATCGCTATATACTTCGCGCGCTAACGTTGAAAAAATAAAAAAAATATACAAGAATCCTTGAAATCTGTTTGCTTTTTAGCTAAATACGTAGAAAAGCAGCATGATCGTTTTGTAAGAATCATGAATTTTTTTTTCTCAATGAAATCTGAAACTTAAATTTTTCGTTTCAAGTTGTCGGTTGTTTTGTGTTTTGCATAAGTGAAAAGATCTCGGGTAAACGCTGTGATGATGTCTGCTCGTCGAACTGAATCGACAGGTGCGTTTTTCTTAAACGGTAAAAAATAAAATTGTGTAACAGTTTTGGGTAAAAATTGCTTGGTAAAAATCCAAGAAAAACTTTAATAAAATAGTTGGCATCTAAGACATGTGAAACATTCTTCAATAATAGTCCATTACGTGTCCATTATGTCTGCCAGAGCTAGAAATTGGCCAAATTTCAAAACCGAAATTGACCTTAAATTAAAAAGTAAACAATTTTGCTATTTTCTTTATTCATAAATAGAAAATGGAGCGCGTTTCTACGTAGCCTATGCAAATAAAAGAGGGAGTTTGAGGGGAGAATTCGAATGTTTTTAAAGTAAACATGGGCCGCAGAGGGGACTTTATAGAAGAAGTACTTTTGTATTCTCCCAAATGTTCTCGCTGGCGCCCTGCAATGCCAGTCTACTTGACTTGAATTTTCTTTCGAACAAGTATAAATATACTATCTCTTTATTCAAGACGATTTCATACTAACACTTTTCTTTATTTCAATTTCACCGTTAGGTTACCGTTTATATTCTGTATTTATTTTCTCTAGAACTTTAAGCGCCAAACTCGTCGGCTGGTGGGACATAAATAATAAATAACTCTTTCTGAGCACAAAAAATAAGCCATAAACATTACTATAACATAGCAACAGCGCCATCCGATTTTAAATGATTTCAGGACGATGCAACTTTTATCTTCATAAACAATTGTATGACAAACACAGTGTACAAACGGAGAAAACGCTTACAGTAAAATTGAGCCGTGCCAACCCCGGGAATATTTTGTCATAAGTAAACGTTTAATTCATAGGCGGTTATTTCATTTAAGTTGTCGAAAAGAAACGGCCTACGTGAATTGACCAAAAGAAAGGAAGCTAAATTTGTACTTAAGCCAACTGGCTTATGCTGCTTGAGCCTGTCTCGGTTTCTGTACCATTGAGGGACTAGGAGCATTGCTTATAAGCTCTCGGAAGGCCGAAAATTACTGTGTCACAGCTGTGTTAAGTTTATTCTAAGTTTTGCCAAATACTCGCTATGAAACTTAATGTTTTCAAAGAATTAAAGTTACAAGCCAACGATATAGAGGAAAATACATGGTTGCGCGGAGATGTGAAATTTATCTTCTCGTGTTCGAATCGATATCTCACAAGTAAGCGCAGCGAACGAATGAGATATCGATTTGAACACGAGAAGATAAATTTCATATCCCAAGCAACCATGTTATATTTTGTTCATTATATAAACCCACTAATTTCGATGTTTTTTGGCGATTTTCCGGAGATTTCAGACCATTTTCTGAAGATTTTCAAAGATTTTAAATGTTGTCTGAAGGTAGTATGAATGTTTCCGAACATTTTCCGAACATTTCCTGAGATTTTCGAAGATTGCCGAAGATTGTCGAAGACTGCCGAGGAAGATCCGAAGATGTTTCGACTTAATATTGTTAACCTTTGGCTCATTGAGCATTGAAACATGGCAAACTCTGCGAGCTGATTGGTCAAAAATGATATTACACGTGTAGATATCATTTTTTTTTCCACACTTGTGATACCATTTTTATCGATTTGCTCTATACCATTGCAGTTTATATAATAAATTTACTTTGAAAACTGTTCAGCCCAACAGTATTTCAAAAGCTCATATCGCAATCCGTTGCAAACATTGTCACTTTTAGCCATCCGGATTTTCTTTGTATTTGTTTGTGTTATTGAAATGTTCCTTCATGCTTAAATTTGGCTTAAATCCATAAACAGTTCCTTTTACAGGATTGGCTGAGAAGACAATAGACAAACAACAGAATGATAGCCCTAGCCCTTAAATCAATAGAGGTGACAGCAGGGAGCGAATTAAATTACAGGTTCCGAAGAGGTACATGGCGACAGAAATGGAATGCTAGTATAGCCAACCCGGGGGTGGGGGGGGGGGCACCCTATATATTTTTGGGTGGGGGTGTGCCGCTTGGAATTTAAAACCCTTACCCTATACTAGACCATGTTTAGCTGATTTCGCAACCCTATACTAGACAACACACCGAAAATCCCTACCCTATCCCAGACTTGCATTTCTTTTAAAACTGTATCAGTGTTTCCATGGAAAACAAGCTGTGAACAACGTTGCTTTGCGTTTAGGAAAGTACCTTTCTCTTCTGAGTTTCTATTCCTATTCTGGACTTAATTCATCATACCACCGATTAGTTTTATAATTTGTTATAATTTCACCCTACGGGATATCATAGTTGGTTTTAATTTCTAATGCTTGTTGCCTTGACTATAACCACAACTCGAGTAAATAAACGCAGTAAGAAGCTTAAGTCGGTTCCTGCGTCATTAACTTTGCTCAACGTTAAACACATATTGTAATCTTTTGCAGGAAGACTTTGTATTTTGTCAACGGAGCGTGCACTCCGCGTCTAGGAAGTCAAAATTACCATTTAAACTCTTTCGCTACACAACTTTAGAACTTCTGAAAGCTTTCACCACGACTGAGTTAGGCAAGTTACGCGCCAAAATTTTCAGACCAGGTCAAAAATCCAGGATTTGTTCGATATTACAACTGACGAGGAGAGAATGGAGATTACAGAAAACTCAAAGGGTACAAGTAATATTTAAAATGTTTCAAGTTTACTTTAATTGCATAACAACAACAACAACAACAACAACAACAATCTTTATTTCGTTCCGGGAAAAATTTTACGATAAAGATAAAAACATGCAATGTGAAAACATAACAATCACAAATCAATCACAAATCTGTAGGAAAATTCATTTTAGGTGGTATTGTATTCTCAACTTAAAAACGTTGTTGAATATATACGAATTGTTGTTTATGTTAAATACGCCATGAATTGCCTAGAAACTTATTACGTCTCAAATTTTCAGGTCTACGAGTATCACTCATCGTACAGACATGGATATTTATCTCCTTCCTGTCAATTTCAGATGCCAGAGTAATAAATATTAACATTGGTAGGTTTGAAAACGAGCCATCTACCCCACTCAATTATTTTTTTATACTACCTGGGTTTATTCGTTTCAAAACGTCGATTACTAAGCACTTGTGATATTTTCCTATTTTCTCAAATATTGTTTGCGAATTTTTAACCATACTTCGTAAAGAACTTAATTTTTTACAAAAATGTGAGAGATTTAACTGATGCTCTCACTATTTCTATTTTTTTTTTTCATTCCTCGAATTCTACTTGAATAATGTAGTCGTACAAACATGTGACTAAAAAAACGGATCTGTCCTAACTATTTTGGATATCGCAATCGTTTTCATTTTCAAGTTTTCGTTTTATAGTCTCCGAGAAAAAAGCTGATTCCTTTTGTAAAGATCAATTTATGATTGGAAAAAGTAAATTTGAATCTGTAGCATCGCTTAATGCCAAAACGAAAACTTTTTTCGTTTGGTAAACACTTAAGCAGGAAAGAATGACCCAAGAGAAGGGGATGTTGGCTTATCGATTTACCAGAGTTAATTGACATTCAAGGGTGGTCGCATTGTTAAGCGAAATGAGCGAAATCTGTTAACATTAAGAGCCTTTCATATGTAATTTTAACCACTTCGGTTTGGCGTTCAAGTAGTATATAATTTAGAATTTTATTTAAAATACTAGTCAACCAAAGAATGTTTTCTTTTCTGCGAAGTGAGAAAAGAGATATTTGTATATTACATTAGCATATCAGTTATTAACTCTCCACCAGGTATTTGACCTGTTGGCGAGATTATTTACCTAGTGGGCTCGTTAATTATCGCCCATATTTTCTTCTAATTTACTAAATTCAAAAAGTGACAAATTTCGCTGACTTTGTGGTTGCAAGAGAAAATCTTCAGAGAAAATTTATTTATGTTTGCTTGATTTCCATTTAATTAACCTACAGATGTTTATAAACATTTTCTGACTATAACTTGTCTTAATTTTTTAAGATAAAACCTAAGACTGTGTTAAATGCATTGTTTATAAAAAATATATTCCTCAAATGAATATCTTGATGATTATCAATTCAACTGTTCAAATGTCGGTCTATGTCTATTTTTAATATTTTGGTTGCTCGCATTTGAATAGCTACTGGCTAAGGCGTGAATATCGTAGAAAGCGCTGCAATCACCACAATTAGACTTGTGCATCCCTTGGAAATTCGTTAACAAACAGCAAACCAGCGAGAGCTTTAATCTGTTTCGCAGCTTGCGGGATTAGCAACTAAGTGATGAATTTTAATAATTTCTGGCTTCAAAGGAAAATATCAATATTTAAATTTTTGGGTAATTACTTAAAATGTTAAGTTGGTTTTTTTACTTGTAAATGTTTCTGTGATTGACGGAGCTTTGTATTCGTTTTCGTTCTTGTAAAATATATCTTCTGGTCAAAAAAGAAAAAAAATTAAAGTACCCTTGAGTGAAGAAATTGTTGTCGTAAAATACCCATTACCGCGAGGTAAACGTTAAGTCGCAACGAAACGTGCCAATTGTTAGAAAAAGCAGCAATTCAAATTCGTGGAAAAACGCAATCGGCCAAAAAAATCGAGAAGAAATCAACAGTTATTTAAAAAGCTGAGTTTCATGTTGTTGATATTTCAAACAGTTGTAGCTTTTACCCTTTAATTTAAATCAAGAGCAAGGCAAATTTCTGAGCGTTATTTCATGTTCGCTATTTAGTGTCCAATTTAAATAAAGGGTATTTTGCATTAATTCGGTGCTGAAACTAAGCAGTAAAATATCTAAAAATTGTGCTTTGGAATCGTAATAAAGTAATATAAAACTTGTGAAGAAATGGAAGTTATTTCGCGACGTTGTTTGATTATACCAAAAAAATTGATAACATTCTATTTCACACTTTTAAATGCGGCAGCGAATATGAAATAGCGCACAACTGCAAGCGTCAATTCAACGGACTAGAAAAAAAACAGCTGCTTGCTTAAAGCGAAATAGAAAAGCGACAAAAAATGAAGTTCGTTAAAAATAGGAAGGACATAGAAAGAGGGAATTCGTTTTATCGAAACTGTTTACTCGTCGTGTTGCTATTCGATCTAAAAAAAAAAGATTCCTGGGAAAGGCAACATACAACCGATTTTCACATCTGAAGCTGCTAAAGGCCCTCGAATCCACACACAACATTTTTTCAGAAGTAAATTTTGTTTTCTTGGCACGAAACATTTTTTTTTTTGCTTTAGCAATGTTTCGTGACTGCTTTCGTGACTGATCGACTTATTTGAACTAAGGATTCAAGTGACAGAAAGCACAAAAACGATTTTTGTATTTGTTGATCTCAAAAACCGAATGAATCTTTAACCCTTCGTAAGACTTGAATGTTTTGAAAAAATACTATAAATAATTTAGTGTTATTTATATCGATCGTCGTGCTTCAGAAATTGGTGACCATTAATTATAAGAAACGTTTACTAAATTACTTAAAAATATTTTCAAGGCTTTTATATGTCTTTCCAAGACGGAAATTCTACGGAATTTGGTCCAACTTTTGTCAACAATCTTTTAATTACTAAATGATATTTTCTAAAAATAAAAAATAAAAAACGAAATCTTAATCCAAAGTTTCTTTTCTCACGGTTGAAAAGGCAAGAGCAATATCTACAAAGCTAAGCGCCACTCAAGTTCGCAAAAGATCAGAGTATTTCATCAGAGTAGTGTTCATCTCTCGTTCCATTTACTATAATAATGCAAAAAGTACGGTTGTAAATAATGTTTCGATAATTTAAAATTAAAAATAGAATTTTTAATTCTTATATTTTTATTGGCAATGGACCATAGTCTAAAATATTATTAGTAGTTTCTTTTAACGAATCTGAATCCCGCAAAAATTAACCTTTTTCTATTTTTTTTCTGTTTATCGTTGCCATGGCCTTTTATGTGCCCTAACGTATCATCGTGCTGGGTAGATATTGAGTGCAGGACACATAAGTTAACTTTTCTTCCTAGTTTAAGAAGAAAGAGTAATAATTTTGTACTGTTCAAGATAAATTATCATCCCCATCGTCATTATCATCTTCATAATCATTATCTTCATCATCTTCTTCATTATCGATAATTTCTTTATCCCGATTTGGGAAACAGGTCATTTTAAGACAAGTTACACCAGTCGAGATATCAGTTATTAATTCCGGCTATTTAATATCCGTAGTACAAGCCTTGCACTTAAATTATTTTTGGCTTGTTCCTTTGTTTTTGTTTTTTTGTTTTTTCCTTGTTTTTTGTTTTGTTTGGTTTTTTGTCTGTTTGGCGTTTTGTTTCTAGACACTTCTAATGGCTGTATCTCGTAAACGTTCATAATGAAATTTAAAAGTATAGAAAATCGTAGATTATGTCCCCAAACTAGGGAAACGAAGCCAAACTCTAAAAAAAAAACTAAACAAAGCAAACAATATATCAAGGCAGTTTCCCCACCAACTCCATCCATTTGCGATAATGAACTGGAGTAAACATGTCCTAGGACATGAGTCTATTCACTAACGAGTGAGTTCATTTAACTAATAAACATGATACTAAACAAGTCCTGTTTGAGACAAATAAGTCCAGAATAACTTAGCAACAAATAGCGTGCAAGCGCGCGTCTAGTTAATTTCAATTCTCGTCCATTTTCAGTTTTTCCAACACCCACGATGTCTATCTCACCAACTTTATCGACTGCCGCACCGACGACATCCAGGATGTCGCTGCGTACTGAATGCAACGAGGACTGCAATGGTAAGTATCTATTGACAACATCCTTGAAATTGAATAGAATAAATTTGTAGCGCGCTCAACTCTGAGAGGAGCAGTGATAATAATGGTCAAAAGTAGGAAGATTTCAATTCATCGTTTTATTGCGACAACGCTGTTTCGTGTGATCAAAGTATGACCACACTCATCAGGCAACATCAACGAATGACCGTTAAAATACATAAACTGGCAATAAAAGGCTATCTTAAGGTTAGTATGCGATATAAAAACAGTTGCTATGATATATAAAAACTATAGGGTTTAAAAACAGAAATTGCGTATACTAAAGATTGCGTTACTTAATCACAAAGTTCTTGAGAAGGAATCTGTTTCTGTGTGGGCAGGAGCTTGCTAGTTCATTTCGCTTGTTAAGACTGCGTAAATTCTTCTTACAAATGATTACAAATTTTTCAAAAAGACATAGACAACATTCCATACGACAAGATCACTCATCATCATCATCAACATCATTATTATCATCATCGTTTTATCTACTCACCAACACTGCGTGAATTACTGCCTACTTGTTGCCAGGCAAAAAAGGTCTGGAGGCTAACGTTTCGACAATTTAATTTGAGCGGACGTCAAATGCGGAGACAAGCGAAAGCTGTTGTCAATCGATGGTGTCAAGAAATCCGTTATTGAAACTGATTTTTTCGTTTTGCCGTGACACTATTGGATGCTGATCCAATGGAAAGGTTTCCTAAACGGTTAATTTCTGTAATGCATAGCTTCAAACAGTTTACTGTACATGTGTTGCACAATCGTAATAAATGACGTCACTCCAACTAAGAAAACTACATGCTACTTTAATGAGCTTTGTACTTCATGTACGCCCAGCTGCTTCTTTCTTTGTTGATTTTTTAACTAGTAAGCCATGGACCAACAAGTATGCCAGCTAGGCTTGTCGGTTGGTGGTCTGAATCGCGAAAAAAAATGGCGGCCCCAATAATGTTTCTTCCCGTTTCACAGCATTGTGGCTCAAAATATATGTTTACTGATAACTCGCCTTTTCACTTAAATTCATTCATATTACTTGTTCAGTCGACATTATAGTATTTCTTTAATTTGATTTCATCTTTCAGGTAAATGTGATGGTAGCGCATATGTGGAATGCGGCCTCTGCATTGAGGTAAGATGACACGCTTCGATTTCCTCAAGTATACTATGCATGAATAGAAATTTATAGCTCACTTATTCAACCAGCCAGGTGATGCTTCACCGATGGACTGTTTTGGCACGTGTTATGGAACAGCAACGGTGGATGAATGCGGTATGTTCTAACTATTCTATTCTTGTCATGATGGTACACACCTCGGTTTACATCAGTTTCCAAGGTGAACACATTACCCAGAGGGTATGGTTATGGGTCAGTTTTTTCTGAAAATGGGTATGGATTGTGATCAGTTTGGTTTGAAATAGGATATGGCTTGTGCACCATGGTCATATAGCGATAACTTTAAATTTTTGGAAGAAACTGTTTTCATAACTTGAACGTTCTTCTCTTTAGAAGTGCGATTAAATGAGCTTGGGAAGCAAACCGAAACAGTTGCTGGGTAGGGTCTCACCTAAAATAGGATATCGATTCTTTAGTTTCTGTCAGGTATAGAATAAAGTAGGAAAAATCGCATATTTTGGTGTGAAATAGGATAATGCTTTCTAGAAGCCCGTTGCCTCCATCCCCCTCCCCCAACTTAAGATTTAGGGCCAGGGAGTACCCCCCGAAGTACACCTAAATCTTTTTACTACTAATTTTGCAGTTTAAATAAATAGTTCAAATAAACCTTGTTGTTATAAGCTCGTTTCTTTTAATCTGGTTTCAATCTTCTTCAATCTTAAAGGGACTATGTCATGCAATTGTAAGCGATTTTGGCACTGACCAACTGTTCGCAGAATTAACTGAAATATCACAATAACGATTTAAAACTGTAGAAGAACTCAAAGGAAACACAGGCATGGATGGGCAAAATTCGAGAAGATTGAAACGGATTGCCTTCGGGTAAACTTGAAAAACGTCGGTCCAATTTTTTTAAAGTTTATCTTAATTTGTTTCAAAGTTACAATTACAATGCTTAAGATCATTCTTGTTTGTTACAGTATGTGGCCATGATTTTGCCAATTAAAGACTTTTGCTCTGCCAATTTAAAATTTAGAGCTCTTAATTAACGAAAATGTATAGAATTATCTAAAGCAGCGTAACCTAGCCCCTTTGATTTGTTATTTTATCTTTTTGCGTTGGTTCTTTATATATTGAGAACATGTCGTGACAACATCATTTCATTCAGGTGTCTGCAGTAGAGACAACAGTACATGCGCCGGATGCGACGGTATTCCAAACAGCGGTTTGACGTTTGACGCATGCGGTGTGTGTGGCGGGGACGGATCAACCTGCACAGTTTAACCTGCACAGAGATCAAACTAAGAAAAACAGTTATAATAATAAAGGGCCCCTAATTCTTGCATTGTGTGGTTTGTTCTACTTCATTTTCTTTATTAAGAATAGAAAATGGAATGCGTGTTTAAACTAAGAAAAACAGTTATAATAATAATAAAGGGCCCCTAATTCTTGCATTGTGTGGCTTGTTCTTCCTCATTTTCTTTATTAAGAATAGAAAATGGAGTGCGTGTTTAAACTAAGAAAAACAGTTATAATAATAGTGGGCCTCTAATTCTTTCATTGTGTGGCTTGTTATTCCTCATTTTCTTTATTAAGAATAGAAAATGGAATGCGTGTTTAAACTAAGAAAAACAGTTATAATAATAAAGGGCCTTTGATTCTTCCACTGTGTGGTTTGTTCTACCTCATTTTAGAGAGAGTTTGGGGGAATTTAAATGTTTATAAAGCAAACATGGGCCGTTGTCGAGGATTTAAATAATTATTACATTTGTATTCTCCCAAACGTTCTCGCTGGCACCTATAATATACTAACTTCTAAATCAAGACCAATTCATACTAACATTTTTCCAAATTTTCATCACAGTTTTTTTAAACTTGAAAATTGTTCCATGTCCACCCATCACTCGCCACAATAATTTTTAAGCGCCAAATTTGTCGACTGGTGGGACATAAATAATAAATTACTGTTTTCGAGCACAGAAATTAAAGTATAAATCTTACGATATCATGCCCTATTCTTACTTATTTTCGCGAGTACTAATTTTCGCAATTTTTGCGATTTCAAAATACTGTATTTTCTCGATTAAAAGCCCCCGGCGTTTATTTCAAACTGTTTTATTTCAAACCCGTCGTTGATTTGACTTCTGCAGTTCGTTCGAGCCCGGTGTTTATTAATCAAGGGTTTTTATTTATTATTTTTGACAAAAACGTATTTTGGTTATATGCCTACAACTTATTATTCGCCAAGTAAATAGCTGGGGGCCTAATTTTAACTCCAACTTGGAGACTTGGCGTTTATTTGGTACCCAGCGTTTAATCGAGAAAATACGTAACCGCGAAATTTATTACGCGCAAAAAAACATTGCGCGAAATTTAAGAACGCGAAAATTAATACCATATTATAGTTTATATCAAAACAGTAAAAAAAATTTAACTGTTTGGAACTGCAACTATTTATACTTGAAATAGAGATTACTCCATGGAAAATGCGCGCGTACGATTTTTATTGACGAGTTGAGTAGTATCAGAAAACGAACGAGTGAGCGTAGCGAACGAGTGAGTTTTCTGATACAACTCTACGAGTGAATAAAAATCGTACAAAGCATTTTCCATGGTGTAATTTGTTTATTTTATAGATACTGAGGTTTTTGAAAAGCAAATTAAATCGCTCGACTTTTTATCAGTTACACGCGTGTTTAGGAAACCCATTCATCTGCCATAAACTAAGATAGCTAAAACATGTTTGTCTTTCAAAATCACATCTTTAATGAAGTAGCACAAGAAATGAGACGTCAGTTTTATACTCTCACAACTTTTACAGAAACAACTTTTGATAGAAAACCTGACTGAGACTTGTACAAAACTTGCAAGTTCCAGTTCAATGTTTTAACAGAACGAAACAGCGCTAAACGCTGAATAACTCAACGCGAACTCGAGCGAACTTTTACCAAATTAAATCAAGAAAACAGTCTGCCAAAACCAAGGACAAACCTGCAGTGTCTTCGTCATCATCTGAATCAAAACTCGCTACAATCCCTCGGAGTGAAGACGGCCCGTATTCTTGTCCTTCCTTTGTGCGAATTTACTCAAAGGTTTATTCAACTCGGCAGGAGGAATTTCGGTTATCTCGCTTCGTGTTTCTCTTTTTGTTTGAAGAAACGTTGTGACAACAAGGCCGCCTTGTTTCGTTTTCTTTTTAGTGTTTTGGTTTTCCTGTTCTGCAATATAAACGACTCAGTGGAGCCGTAAAAGACACAAACAAACCTTGAACGTGTCTCCGCCATGTCGCCGGTGTTTACGACGAGAATCAAAATGGCGATACGGTGTTGTTCACAAGTTGTTTTTCGTCGTTCGCGCTTGTGATTGGACGAACGACGTTTTTTCACTAGTGAGTTTTCATCGTTCGCCTTTCCTATTGGCTAATGCATTTTACGTATCATTTGTACGCAATCGTTTTTTCGTGAGAAAATCTCAGTATCTATGATATAAAACATATTTCCGTCTTGTTTTTGACTAGCATCTTTCCTCTCATTACTGCTTTCTTCAGCTTGTAAATCGGTTAAAACCCCTAGAGTGCAGTCACCAAAGTTTCCATTTGCAGACTTCTGGTAGTCAAATTGAACCAGATCTTTGTATATGTCCAGTAGTTCCTTAGTCTTTGACGACTAAGCCATAAAACACTGACAAAATTGTGAAATTTATTACACTTTTGCTCTAATTTTCCTTGCAATCGCGAAAATTAATACTCGCGAAATTCGGCTCCCGAATTTTTGCGAAATTAAGTACGCGCGAAATTTAGTAAGAATAAGGTAGTAACAGCGCCGTCCTATTCGGAATGATTTCAGGTCTATGGTGCCACTAGCGTCTTTACCTTGTTACCACATACGAAGAAAACTTACCAAGCCCGGGAATATCGTCAAAGGCAAACGTTTTTGTACTCAAATACAGTTATTGTATTTAAATAAGCTTCGTCACGGACAAAACATTTTGAAAAAAATGGCATTTTTTAAACTTTTTAATTCGTAATCCGTGTTAATCTTCGTCAGTCGAAACCAATCTTGTTTATTTTGAACTGTTTTTATTCCTCTGTTGGTGTTTTTCTGCATAAGAAAACTATTAATTATTTTGAGGTTTCCTTCAAGGTGAAAGTAAGAAGAGAAATGACTTGAAATACCGTGACATAGCTACTTTAAATTGTCGAATGGAGACAACCAACGCGACTTGACCGAAAGGCAAAAAGCTAAATTTGCACTTAAGCAAACTGGGCCCAGGCTGCCGGAGCTTATCTCCGTCTCCGTAGTGTGAGGGACTGGGAGCATTCTCATGCATGACATGAAGGTTTCCCTAACAGATCGCAGGATTCAGTTAGTTTGCAGCCATCTTAGACTTCAAACAATGTTTCCTCTTTCGACTAAAAGATAAACTTTCTATCCTTCGTGCCATTGCAACTAAAAATAATAAACTAGTTCAATTCAAGGAACCTTGGTCCGCTCTGTTGTTGAACGGTTGGAATAAGGGTGAGAATGTTGTCTCTGAAAGGAGGGTTACCCTCAACGCTGAGCCATCCTTTGCCGAGCATTTATATAATGAAAGTTGTCCTTACTGTCGGAGCCAGAAATTGACCCTTTTAGTTTCGCGCATGCTCTATCAAATTTTGTCCCGACTTATCCCTGGTAGGCGAGGCAAGAAATAGCGCAAAATACGTCCGCTCGCCCCAGGGTCACCCCACCTTCAAAGGGAATGAGACTACAAGTCACCTTGCGAAATCTTCGGGAAACCTTGATTCAGTTTTGCTATCTTCAGTGGACCTCGAATAATTTATTGGTAATGACAATTTGCGACAATTCAATCGTCGATTTACTGTCATTATGTAATTTTTGATATAAAACAATAAGCAAATATTTGTTGCCGTTCATTTCCTCGAATCTGACCTCTATTGCCAAATTGACGCAACCTCTGTTTTCGTTACGTAAATGTTGTGGGAGTTTGAAACGTTGTGAAAAGTTTGTAACAAAACATTGCGAAAACAAATCGAGGCAAGCCAAACTGCGAATGAAAGTTCAGTCTTGGGCAACAGTTATTAAATCTGCTATGCAATTTCGGCTTACAGAGCTGAGTTATAATTTTTAGTAAGCGACCGAAATTTCGGCTCAAGAGGCAGATTTTACAAATTTGAGACACATGTCTGACGCAGTTTTCGAGTAAACATCGTTGCACGTGTAATGTGTTTGATCGGTGCGAAGGCAAAATCAAACTACGTGCACGTACATAGCAAAGAGTAAACAGAGATGAGAAAAATACCACCCTGATTGTAGATTACTCATTTCCTTCTTTTAGGTCGCTGTCGTAATTTCCTGAACAACATTGTCGTTCGTCGAGAGCTGTCATCCGTCCTCGCACGTCTTCCGGTATTCAACTTTGCCAGATGCGTTTAATTTCGGCGTGAGTTAGTGAAATATTGCAAAACGAAACGAGAAGGTCTATTAAAACTTACGTTGGCTAGTTTCTACCTGTGGTTACATTTAGCCAAAATAAAATTATTATAGCAAAGCTTTTGTTCGCTTATCAAAGTATATAAAAATATGACTGATACAAACTATTTAAAGTTTATCAACATTTCTGCTTAGCTCCAGCTTATTCTTTAGGGAAAGTTTTAAAATTATTACGAAAAAACAAAGCTGAAAAGTGCAGTTTTCCTCAATCATGTTTTTGGTTTCGTAGTCAAAGTGGTAAACCACATTTATTCAAAAACATGAAAAAGAACTTCAAAACTTGCATTATACACGCGATTTCGTCACGTTGTCTCTCCAAGTTTCCATGACAACCACCAATTATATAAACAGAAGTAAATTTCCTATTTTTAATTTATCTAATCACTTTCGAGGTTATTATTAATACGCCCTTATCCTTTTCTTTTTCTAGCAAAATCGTCCGCCATACGAAAGCCATTCAAAGTCGCTGGCGCGTTGACAGCGCGCAGACGTTGTATCATTGGTTAATTATTTCGCCCTACGGGATATCATAGTTGGTTTTAATTTCTAATGCTTGTTACCTTGACTATAACCACAACTCGAGTAAATAAACGCAGTAAGAAGCTTAAGTCGGTTCCGTGCGTCATTAACTTTGCTCAACGTGAAACAAAAATTGTAATTTTTACAGGAAGGCTCTGTATTTAGTCAACGAAGCGTGCACTCCGCGTCTAAGAAGTCAAAATTACCATTTAAACTCTTTCGCTACACCACTTAAGATCTTTTGAAGGCTTCCACCACGAGTTAGGTGAGTTACGCGCCAAAGTTTTCAGACCAGGTGAAAAATCCAGGATTTCGTCGATATTACAACTGGTGTGGAGAGAATGGAGATTACAGAAAACTCAAAAGGTACAAGTAACGTTTCAATTTTTTTTCAATTTAGCTCTAACTGCATCAATCACAAACTTGTAGGAAAATTCATTTTAAGTGGTTTTGTATGTGAAGTTTTGTAGCTATATCGCAACTTAAAAACGTTGTTAAATATATACGAGTAATTGTTTATGTTAAATACGCCATAAATTGTCCAGAAACTTATCTCGTCTCACATTTTCAGGTCTACGAGTATCACTTATCGTGCAGACATGGATATTTATCTCCCTCGTGTCGATTTCAGATGCCAACGTTGTCGGTAGGTTTGAATACGAGCCTTCTATTCCACGATATATTTGTTGTCGCTACATGGGTTTATTCGTTTCAACAAGTCGATTAGTTTGTACTTGCGATATATTCCAATTTTCTCACAAATATTGTTTGCGAATTTTTAACCATACTTCGTAAAGAATTTATATTTTTACAAAAACATTATAGGTTTAACTGATGCTCTCACTATTTCAATATTTTTTTCTCGAGGTCTATCGGAATAATATAGCCGCACAAACATATGAGTTAAGAAATGGATCTGTCCTTATTACTTCGGTTTTCGGAATCGTTTTCAGCATTTTCAAGTTTACGTTTTGTAGTCTCCGAGAAAAACTGATTCCTTTTTAAGATCAATTTTTTGATTGGAAAAGGTAAATTTGGTTCTGTAACATCGCTTAATGCCAAAACCGAAACTTTTATCTTTTGGCAAACACTTAAGCAGGATAGAATGACCCAAGAGGAGGGGATGTTGGCTTATCGATTAACCAAAGTTAATTGATCCAGATGCTGAATTACACAAGAAATATTTCTTGTTTTTGCCGTTAGTAGAATGTAACCCGTAAAGGATTTTGCGCCCAACGTTTAGCAGACTGAACGCCTGGTTAAATTCGGCGGTGCGTTTTGAGGGCATCTTTTAATTTTCTTTATGCAAAACAGAAGAATAGAAACAATTATTTTAATAGTTCTTTTTTAAGTGTTGAAAAGGCGACGTATCTCTAGAATACACTAATAATCTCACAATTCTCGATATAAAAGTTGCTGTTTTTATCCACGATGCCTCGAAGTTTCTATCTTTACGATTTTCGTATTTGTAACCCTTAGCAACGTCAAAGTTTATCGTAACACCTCTTGGAGATAAGTCAAAAATGGGTTTGTAACAATTAGCAGTTGTGGTTTTCATTCAAGGGTGGTTGCATTGTTATGAAAATCAGCGAATTCTGTTAACATTCAGAGCCTTTCAGATGTAATTTAAACAACTGCGGTTTGGCGTTCAAGTAATAAACAATATATAATTTAGAATTTTATTTAAAATACTAGTCAACTATAGAGTGTTTTCTTTTCTGCGAAGTGAAAAAAGAAATATTTCAAAATTGCATTAGCATATATATCGGTTATAAACTTTCCACCAGGTTTTTGACCTGTTGGCGAAATTATTTACCTAGTGGGCTCGTAAATTCCCATATTTTCTTCAAATTTTCTAAATTCAAAAAGTGAAAAATTTCACTGTTTTGAGTAACACTGTCGTTGTGGTTGCACGAGAAAATTTACTTATGTTTTGCTTGATTTCCATTTAATTAAGCTACAGATGTTAATGAAAATTTTCTGACTATAACTTGTCTTTATTTTTTTAAGAAAATGCCCAAGATTGTGTTAAATGCAACGTTTATACAAATAAATATCTTGATGATTTTGTAGCAAATTTTCAATTCATTTGTGTCGGTCTAGGTCTATTTTTAATATTTTAGTTGCTCGCATTTGAATAGCTACTGGCTTAGGCGTGAATATCGTAGAAACTGCAATCGACACAATTAGACCAGTGTATCCTTTGAAAATTCGTTAACAAACAGCAAACCAGCGAGAGCTTTAATCTTTTTCGCAGCTTGCGGGATTAGCAACTAAGTGATGAATTTTAATAATTTCTGGTTTCAAAGGAAAATATTAATATTTAAATTGGTGGGTTATTACTTAAAATGTTGAAGTTGGTTTTTTTACTGTTTTTGCACGGGGCTGTCGAAGCTTTTATTCTTTTTTTCTTTCTTGGAAAATGAATGTTCTAGTCGAAAAATATCAAAGTACTCTTGAACGAAGAAAATGTTAAAAATGAATATAAATTTGTGATAAATAAATTATGAGAAATAAACCATTACTGCGAGGTAAACGTTAAGTCGCAACGAAAGGTGCAACGAAAGGTGCCAATTATTAGAGAAAGCAGCAATTTAAATACGTGGAAAAACGCATTCTGCCGAAAATCGAGAAGAAATCAACAGTTATTTAAAAAGCTGGCTTTCATTTTGTCGATATTTCAAACCGATTTAGCTTTGATCATCAAAACTAAATCAAGAACGAGACAAATTTCCAAACGTTATAGTCCGACTAAATTCAGGCTCCATTCAAATTAAGGGTATTTTTCGTTAATTTGGTGCTGAAACTAATTAGGCAAATATCCAAAAATCCTTCTTTGGAATCGCAATAAAGAAATAAAACTCTTGTAAAGAAATGGAAGTAATTTTGCGAAGTTGTTCGGTTAATCCAGAAAGATTAGCCACATTTTTTTTTAAAGATTAGCCTCATTGTTTTAAAAAAATCAATAACATTGTATTTCACACTTTAATATATGGCAGCGAAGATGAAAATAACGCACAATTTGCCGGCACCAATTTAACGGACTTGAAAAGAAAGAAAGGTGCTTACTTTAAGCGAAGCAGAAACGCGAGAGAAAGAATGAAATGAAGTTCGGGGAAGCTAGGAAGAAACAAAGTCCTGGGAATTAAGGCAACCTGCAACCGACTTTCGCATCTGAAACTGCCTAAGGCCCTCGCATCCAGCACAACATTTGTTTAGAAGTAAATTTTGTTTCCTTGGCACGAAACTTTTTTTTTGCTATAGCAGTGTTTCCTCGCTGTTTTTGTGACTGATCTCGACTTGTTTATTTTTTTATTTGAGCTTTTAAAAGATTCAAACAGCGAAAGGTACAAGGCGATTTTTCTATATATTGATGTCAAAAACCGAATGAATCTTTAACGTGGGGTTGGTGGGGGTTTTCGTAAGACTTCTTAAATGTTTTGAAAAAAATGTTATAAATAATTTAATTTTATTTATATCGATCGTCGTGCTACAGAAATCGGGACTTTGAATGTGAAAAAAACCTTTGCTAAATTACTTAAAAAAAAATTCATTGCTTTTATATAACTGCCCAAACTGCCCAAGACGGGGCAGCTTTGGGTGTCCAAAACGAAAACTCGACGGAATTTGGTCCAACTTTTATCAATAATCCATTATTAAATGACATTTTCTAAAAAGAAAAAAACAGATCATAATCTAAATTTAAAAACAGTTCTTTTCCGAGGTTGAAAAGGCAATTGCAATATCTGCAAATCTAAGCGCCAGTCAAATTCGCAAAAGATATGTAATTCTAAGGTTTTGATACGACACAATTATTACGCAATACCTTGTACCGAGCTTTGACAGTTTTCATTTCGTAAAACGTTAGGATTTGCTTACATCCAAAGTTAATGTCTCCCTAAAAGTACCGGAGTTAAGATTATCAAACTAAATCAAGGGATAGGAATTGATCTCGGACTATGGCCCATTTCTAGTCAGTGTAGAGAACATAAAGCAGTCTTAATAGATGAGTTATCTTGAGGCAATTTTACCAAATAAGTGTTCATCTCTCGTTCCCGAAATAATTTTGCGTTAAATTCGAAATCAAATTAAGATTTTGTGGGCAAAGAAAAGAGGAGAGTAAAAACGCACGAATCAAACAGAATTCAAGTTTAACTGATTTCTGATTTTTTTGTTTATCGTTGTCATGGCACTATCTGTTTCGTTAAAAAACAAACGATACCAATTGCAAACTTCACTCTGATGTGATTTTCATATCAATGCGACGAAGGTAACGTAAATAAAAACTGAATAAAAATGATTGATATGGTCCGGAAAAAACTGTTTCGAGACTCCTTTAAAAACATGAATGTGCGCAGTATTACGTATACAGCAGTGGTTGGAGCAACGACCTTAAAATAGCTACGCCAAGGGGATTCGCAGATTTTTGGTCTAAAACGGTCTGAAATAAGTGGTAGGAAACTTTACCCATGAAAAACATTATCTTTAAACATCTGAAGGAAGATATAACTTTAATTTGCAGATAAAAATCAAACTACGGCTATAAATATTGAGTTTTTCGAAGATCCACGGAAACAACTTGAAAAGTTAAGCCTTAATTTTTCAAGTTGCAATCCTTTTTTTATCCCAGCCATCTGCAGCCAAGGACGCTCGTTAACAGTTTCAGTGTCATATAGCAATGTTAATAGAAATGGACTGTTATTTTTAGGTTTCCTGCAACACAAATATAAATTTTGGCTGTTCTAACAACTGGTAGAATTCGTGACAAACCCCTTTTAAACACGCTTTTAAAACTGAAACAAATACGGATCAACAACTGAAAGATTAAAAGTAAAGCCACGTATATAAAGTTAATTGTTCTGCTCCTTTATTTTTTTAGTCAACGTTTAAGTAAAAAAGCTTTCGTTAATACTCTTCGGAAATGACAATTTTCCCATTGCGTTTCATATTTCAGTGAATTCTTGGCAGTAGAATCGAAACAAACCGCATCCGAAAAGGACGACAAATTACTTCAGTTTGAAGGAATACTTCGATATTCATGATAATTTCACAAATATTGCAATAATTGAACGGACATGTAAAGAGTGAATTACAACAGAGACAGTAATAGCAAGGCGAAATAATATGTACTAACTGCGATTGTCAATCGTTAGGTAGAAAGCTAGAGTGCCCAAAAATATTAAAATAAATAATGTATGCTCGTTGCAAGACAAAATAGTGAACGCTTATTACAGAAGAAGTGTTAACTCATAATAGTTTAAACGCAGACCTGTGTATAAAGCTCGACACAAACTTGCAATTCCTAGAAGAAAAGTAACCTAAATGTTATCCTTTGGTTTCACAGAGAGTTCCGAGACAGTGAACATGGGCGACGTAAACCAAACATACACGGTCAACGCGACACAGTCCATGGTTAATGTTACAATGTCAGCTACAGTGTCGCCATCTATGGCAAATGTTACAATGTCAGCTACAGTGTCGCCATCTATGGCAAATGTTACAATGTCAGCTACAGTGTCGCCATCTATGGCAAATGTTACAATGTCAGCTACAGTGTCGCCATCTATGGCAAATGTTACAATGTCAGCTACAGTGTCGCCATCTATGGCAAATTACTCTGTCCCAGTCTCCGCAACACCACCGCTGCCATCAAACTGCTACAGAGTCTGTAGATGCAACGGTTCTGACGGTGAGTGAATTAAACGGATCGTGTCAAGGATTTTACACATAAGATTGAAATATAAAAATAATCACTTAAAACAAGGAAGGAAATTTCAATAACGCGACAAATACAAAAGAAAGTACGGATGGACATAAATTGAAGAAGATTTAAATGAATTGCGGAATGGGTTATTGAAAAACTGTTAGGCTGAACAGTTTTCAAAGTTAATCTCGTTTGTTTGTAACTTCTAATTAAATCGTCCGGGAGACAAATGTGTTCCTATTTAAGCTATGGTTTTTGTCATTTAGATTCATAAAAGTAATTTCTTTGCTAACATTAAGTTCATAGGGAGTATTTGGCAAAAGTTACAAATGATGCACTTAACTCAGCCGTGACACAGTCCCTTTAACGGGTGCTGGTTTGTATTGTTGCGAGATTCGTCAATAGATGTTGGCATGAATCATATTGTTCTTAACTTGTTACTTTTTGCCAAGGCCCTGCTGCTACTTAGTACAGATATATTAAGGCCGGGAAAGTTGATATTTATAAATATTTATGAAGGATTAACTACACATTTCTTAAAGATCTTTAGCAGGATTGTGCTCAATGTTCTTACACAGTTTCTTTTTTTCCTTCATACAGCATATGCTTCCACCATGGTGTACAACATGACCGTTAACGCGACGCTTAGCGTGAACATGACGGCCGTGCCAGTAAACATGGCATCATCACCAGTTGACGCGTCTTCTTACGACATGAGTCCAACACCCTCTGGTGTTGACATGTCGTATACAGCGAGTGCAAGTGTCTCGGTAATGAGCTACAATTCCTCCATTTGGCCGGCACCGAGTTCTGCAGTTTCACCGCCTTTTATGTGCCCTAACGTATCGACTTGCTGGGTAGATATTGAGTGCAGGACACGTAAGTTAACCTTTCGTCCTTGTTTTAAGAAGAAGAATGATAATTTTGTACTCTATAAGATAAGTCATCATCAACATCGTCGTCGTCATCATTCATTTCCTTTTCCCGATTTGGGAAACAGGCTCTTTTAAGAGAAGTTACACCAGTCGTCATATCAGTTAATCAGTTCTGACCATTTTTAATATCCGTAGTACAAGCCTCGTATTTTAATTATTTTTGGCTTGTTCCTTTGTGTTTTGCTTGCTGGCTTGTTTGTTTGATTGTTTTTTGTTTGTTTGTTTGTTTGTTTGTTTTTTGTTTCACACTCCTAGTCACGTCAAGTGCCTATATGTTGTAAATGTTCGTAATCCAATTTAATACACTGGAAATTAATATTGGAATAAAGGATAGAAAATAGCAGATTATGTGCCCACGCTAGGCAAACAAAGCCAAACACTTGAAAAACACTGAAAAAATAAACGAAACTTTACTAATATATCAAGGAAGTTTCCCCACTAACTCCATCCATTTGCAGTAATGAATGTGACTGAACAAGTCCTGTTTAAGGTCAATAAGTCCACAATCACTTAGCATTAAATAGCGTGAAAGCGTGCGTCTAGCCTATTTCCAATTTTCGTCCATTTTCAGATTTTCCAAGACCCACGATGACCCCTTATGACTCAATGACTATTTCACCAACTTTATCGACTGCCGCACCGATGTCATCCTCGGTTCCGCCTGAATGCTCTGGAATAGTTGACTGCAATGGTATGTATCGTTTTTACAACATTCCATGTGACAAGTCAACTCAGTCGATAGCTTTCTATCATCATCATCATCATCATCATCATCATCATCATCCTTTTCATCATCATCGTCGTCGTCATCATCGTCGTTATCATCATCATCATCATCATCATCATCATTATTATCATCATCACTATTATCTACTCACCAACACAACGTGAATTATAAGCCAGCTTAGTGCCAGGAAAATTATTGCTGGAGGCTAACGTTTCGTCAATTTAATTTGAGCGGACGTCATCTGCGGAGACAAGTGAAAATTGTTTTCAATCGAGGATGTCAAGAATTTAGTTATTAAAACTGATGTTTGCGATTTTCCGTGACACTATTGGTCGTTGATCCAATGGAAAGGTTTCCTAAACAGTTAATTTCTGTAAAGCATAGCTTCAAACAGTTTACTGTACATGTGATGCACAATCGTGCTATATGACGTTACTTCAACTAAGAAAACTACATGATACTTGAATGTGCTTTATACCTCATATACGCCCAGTTTCTTTATTTCTTTGTTGCTTTGTAACTATAGTAGGCCAAGGACAACCAAGTAAGCCAGCAGGCTGGCTCGTCGTTTGGTGGTTTGAGTCACAAAATAAAAACTGGCCCCAATAATGTTTACTCCCGTTTCACAGCATTATGGCTCAAAATATTTGTTTACTGATAACTCGCCTTACCTATTTTCGCTTAAATTCATTCAAATTACTTCTTTAGTTAGCATTATAGTATTTTTTTTAATTTGGATTGCATCTTTCTTTGCTTCAGGTGATTGTGATGGTAGCGCAATTCAGGGATTGCGATGTCTGCATTGAGGTAAAATGATACGGTTTAATTTCCTCAAGTATACTGTGCATGAATACAACTTTTTAGCTCAGTTATTCAGCCAGCCAATTTTTGTTCGCTTACGTGTACAGCATTTATGAGAAGTGTCATCAAATTCTGCTATATAATTTATACTTGTTAATATCATTTTCCTTAAAAGTGCAGTGTCACGAGAATTCTTATAACTTTTCATGTTAGCTCTGATAGATTTATTAGGGTGCACTCAGTGATCAACAAAATAACCTTTGAAAAACAAAGAAAGGCATAAACTTATTCTACAAGATGTGAATAAATATAATCATTGGTTTAAAAGTGGTTTTCTTTCAAGTTACATTGTCAAATTTTAAAATGTTTGCCAGATGTTTTCAAAGTATTAGGCCATTATTGCCCTATCCGCTTACAGCCAAACCACCTTTGGACACTTTTCATGACTAGTATAGTTCATTTTAGCAATGCCAGGCTACTATGAGTGGTTTTCTTATTAATAGTAACACCTTCATTGCATTTTCAAGTAGCACTAAATCATGGTGACATTGTCTCTTTAAGGGCAACACAGGTGTTGCTTCACTGAGGGACTGTGCTGGCGTGTGCGATGGAAACTGCGAACAAACTCCAGCTGTGGAATCTGCTTAGGGGAAGGGGAAGAAGATCCGTTCTTGGACTGCAACAGTACGTGTTTTGGAACAGCAACGACGGACAGTTGCAGTGCGTGCACGGGTGGTACTACAGGACTGATAGCGGATTACTTAAAGGATGAATGCGGTACGTTCTAACTATTCTAATTTCCATGATGGCACACACCTCGGGTTACATGAGCTTTCAAGGTGTACCCATTACCCAAACTGGGTATGGTTTTGGGCCAATTTGTCAAAAAAAATGGGTATGAATTTTGATCGAGTTTGGTTGTCATAGGATTAACTGAGATATCACAATAACGACTTAAGACTGTAGAAGAACTCCAAGGAAAAACAGAAAGGCCAAAAAGTGGCTTGGATGAGCAAAATTCGAGAAGGTGGAATTGAATTTCGGCCCGAAGTTTATATCAATTTGTTTAAAAGTTTTTATTTACAATGCTTGAAATCATCCTTGTTTGTTACCGTATGTGGCCGTTATTTTGCCAATAAAAGACTTGTGCTATTTAAAACATGTGGTAACAACTTCATTTCCTTCAGGTGTCTGCAGTGGAGACAACAGTACATGCGCCGGATGCGACGGTATTCCAAACAGCGGTTTGGTGTTTGACGCATGCGATGTGTGTGGCGGGGACGGATCAACGTGTACGGAGATCATGGCGACTATACCACAAACCATTTCGAGCAGTCAACCGAGTGTTTGGGTGATTGGAGCTGGACTGGATGATGGTACCGAGACAGTATGTGGGTTATATGACCCAGAGAGTGGAGACATGGTTGTCAATGCCACAGGTAAAATACGAAAGACAATTACTTGATAATATTTGATGAATTTAATTTTTGGCGGCCTTCGAATAGACTGTCTCCTTTGTACACTAAGCAGATGGCAACAATGCTCAAAAATGCACCCAAAAAGAGTTACTGAGCATTGCCATGGCTCTACATGTGCGTGATACCTTTTGTTAGGTTCTTTGCTGCATTCGATCCTCGTGCAAAACAAAAAACTTGAACTCTTGTATTCTGGTTGTTTTTAAAAAGAGGAACTCACCGATAGTGTATTGTGCATATAGCTGTTTGGAGCTTAACGCGGATTTTTCTTTTGACTTTCTGAGGTTGGGAAGGGCGCGGGCAGTTCTGACAATAACGGGCACACTAAACTTTAGCTAACTAGAATACTCGTTGAAAGTTATTGCTAATTTGATTTATTTCCATTTTCTATCTTTTCAATTCTACCTTTAGCATCTCAACGCAATCTGACGCATGTCCGATGTGAATTCCAACCGTGGGTCAATTACACCGCGGGCGTGTACAACCTGTCAGTGACAATTGTCCACAGTAACCAGGCGGATGTGAGAACCAACAAATCACTTCCGGTGTATTATTACTCGAGATCAGACCTCTCTCTGACAAATGTAATACCTAATGAAGTTCTCAAAGGAGACCTCCCACAATACGTGACCTTAAACGGCAGCAGGCTCTTTAACTGGACAGAGACCGTGTGTTATTTTGGTTCCCAGGAAACTCGCGACGTGGTTTATGTCAATGAAACTCATCTTCAGTGCAAAGTAAGTTGTTCTTTTCTTTGCCACAGTGATGTATATTAACACTGTCAGAAGAAACCCGGGGGGCACAGACGGGGAGCCCGCCCCGCGACCCCACCAACCATGACAGGATACCCCGAACGAGGACCCCCACCTAAGACGTGACAAGCGAAGGACGCTGTCGAAAAAAACAGGGGGACAGGCACCAATGACGGACAACCCCAAGGCCCAACAGGAAAAGGCCCCCGGGCGGAGCCCCGAAGCCGAAGGAGTACCCCCCGGGGAAGAAACACAGTGGGAAATTGCTTATTTGATCACCGACATCTAGTCGTGCAAACGAGACAGTCAAATATAATGTCAGGATTTTTTGTCTTGTTCGATTTCAAAACCGAGTTCCATTGAAGTGTTGACACGAGGGCATTAGAAAATCAATCAATCAATCAATCAACGAACGAACGAACGAACGAACGAACGAACGAACGAATAAGGAACAAATGAATGAATATGTGTGTGTGTTTGTTTATTTTTTTGCTTGTTATTCCATTTCGTTGCAACAGCTTCTAACAATTCACTCCATCTTAAACTTTTAGGTAACCGCAGTTGACACCTCGACGCGTTTCTCTGTGTCCCTCTCAATGGACGGTGGACTGGTACGAGTTGGCAATGCTGACCTGACAGTGTTTGCGAGCGCACCCAGCGTTAGAGGGGTGAAGTTCAGCGACACGGCAGCGGAAATTCTGGTTCAGTTTGACATAGAAGTTGACATTTCCAGTGCAGATGAAACATGCATGCTTTTCTTCACAAGTGAGACAGTTGCCACGTTAGGAAATGACCCAGACTGTTTCCTGATCAACACTCAAGAATTAGTAATACTTCTAGGAAATGGCGCTAACGTCACGATTAATGACAGCTTGGTATTTAAGGATAACGTCATCAAGGCCCTCGGTGAACAATACAGCAGGTTCCTCACTGGCTCTTTCCCAGTCAACCCGCCTGATAACGCTGTGAGACCCACGCCCGTCATCACAGGTATGCAGCGGTAATATATATTAATTGTCCAAATTATGCAATAAGTCTTCATATTTAACAGCGAGACTTTAACCCCGTGTTTTTTCTTGAGCGATGAATTTCCACCATAATGTTTTAGTGGATTCGTCGAGAAGAACTTTGGTTAACAAGCTCTGGCGTTTCGTTAGCCGTTGGAAATTTAACGACTGTGTGCCTCTGATTCGGTTGTACTGTTGAAAGCACAAATCTTATCATAACATCGATGAGCATACAAAATTTATGTCCGGTTTTGAATTTGGATCAGCTGCTCTTTAGAAGACAACTGACAGTAACAATGTTGCAGTCTCTGATATGAGACTGCGGATAATTGCTTTGTTGCGTTATTGTTGCTTTGTTGCGTTTTACTCAAAATGTTACAATTATTGCAATGGCTTTGTGGCATTTTACGATAAGCAAAGCAAAACCTCTAGTTCATGCATGTCAAATCTTTGTGGATGAGTATACCTACTTTTTATTACGTTAAAGAAATTGAACTTCTTATGCTACGCTCGCTTTACAAGTGAATTGGCGTAAAAACCTCTGAATCAAGCTCAAATGCAAGCGCGGCGGAGAAATGTGGAGCTATCCATTCTTTGTTCTTGCGTTGATCGAGTTTGTATATTAAAATTAATTCTCCTACTTTAACAAAATTTAATAAAATTATAGTATGATAACATAAAACAAACAAGAGGTTGTTATATATTGTTTTCTCCATCACTTAAGTATACTCGACGTTAACGTTGCGTTTTCTAACACAGGCCCTGACACACTTTCCTCTTGTGGAAATCTTACTCTGTCTGGTCTCCAGTCCTTCGGGGGTGGCGGCCGCCCACTCATCTTCGAATGGGTGTTGAATTCACCGAATGGTGGACAATATGTAACGGACATAAGAGCCGTCCTGAGCGGGCTTAGCTCAGACGCCGATCGCGTCCACATCTCAGGGACACTGTTCAATTCTGGCAAAACCTACGAGTTTAAGCTCAAAGTGGCCAATTTTTTAAACCCATCAACCTTTGAAGAAGTTACCCATTCGCTTGTGAAAGCTACTGATCCAGTCCCAGCCTTGACGCTGAGTTCAGCCATCGATCTTAATGTAGGGGAGGTCTATGTCTCGGAGGAGCTATCGATCAAAGCCGGTGCAATTGTAAGCGCAATAGCAGTAGTTCAATATGACGGTTACAAATTTCTACTATTACTTGAAGTGTTTTCCTGTTGCTTTATTCTACGCTTTACCATCGTCCTATTTTCTTCTCATCTTACTCTGCTTGCTCTTCTTTCTGCTTATACTGCGCCTCCTCCTTCTTATCCGCCTCGAATTCCTCGTCCTTTTCTTCCTCCTCTTCCAGTCCCTCTTCCTTCTTCCATTTTCCTCTCTCCTTTTTTACCCCTTTTAATTCTCGCCTTCCTCGTTTGTTCTACTTCAATTCCTCATCACTATCCTTCTACTTTCTCCTTCTCCTTCTCCTTCTCGTTCTCCTTCTCCTTTCCGTTCCCTCTATGCCTGGCCCCATTCGCGTGCTCTGCATGATTTTGCTCCAATGTTGCCACTAGTTTACTTCTAGCGTTTCTTTTGAGTCTAGCCAGACGCAGTGACTTCGGTTCTTGTTTTATACGACAACCCTAAAAACTCACGTCTATGTATTTATTTACAGGTCGCTCCTTGCGTAAACAATACAAGGGTGGACTTTTCATGGATTGTTACATGCACTGATGCAAGTGCCAAACAAAAAGTGGAGTCCAGTGCATCATTCCAGGCTACTAAAAACCAGGCCACCCTCAAAGTAAGCCAGGGTGTATTGACCGGTGGTGTTACCTGCACATTTAACGTGACGGGAAGCATGAACTACGACCCTAGTGTCAAAAGTTCAGTCACCCAAGACATCAAAGCTCTAGCCTCTCCTATTGAGCCAGCTATATTTGGAGGTAAGGGCAAACGCAAAGGCGGTAAAAATTTGTCGATGAAATTATTTAAGTATTTACAGTGTAATATTTGTTCACCATTTGCATCTTACTACGACATTTTACTATCACACTGAGTATTTTCAGCCACTGTTGCCTATGGTTTCTTTCTAATTTCATCTTGATCTCAAAGTCGTACGTTTCGCATTTAGCATAGTGTAAAAATTGGGAGGACGCAGTAGCCCAATGGTTAGCGCGCTGGACTTTCCTGGATCGAGCGTTCCGGGTTTGAGCCCTGACCAGGGTCATTGTGTTGTGTTCTTGGAAAAGAGACTTAACTATCATAGTGCCTCTCTTTACCCAGGCGTAATGGGAACCGGTGAACTAATGTTGGGGGAGAGGGTAACCCTTCGTTAGACTAGCATCCCATCCAGGGAGGAGTAGAAATACTCCTAGCCGCTTAATGCTACAGAAACCGGGACAAGCTCCGGAGGCATGGACCACTTGGCTCGAAACAAGCTTTACCTGTTTATCGTATAGCGTAAAATGCACCTTAACCTGTGGTTTTTTTTGAACTTTTTAGGCAATCTACTTTTCGGCCGCGACAGTGGTGCAATAGAACTTGACGCCGAGAGCCTGACGTGGGACCCTGATCAAACCAGCCACTCTTTATCTTGTAGCTGGCGTTGTGAAGTTGTAGGTGGTGGACTTTGTTACTCAGCTCGTGAACAAGGAAAGGTGATATTCTCTTCCATCTCTGGTTTCGTCGCTGGGTGCATCACGACGATACAGAGCAATCACTTCGAAGCCGGGAAATCTTACAAAATCATGTACGTCTAGAAAACAGATAACTTTTAAATGTCTTTTTGATCCCAGTTTTATTTTAGCGAGAAGAGAACAGGCCTGCAAGAGCAAGAACGTCAGAGTGCAGTTGTTTGGAGACTAGCGCTTTATATGAGAAAACACGAAACTGTGTTCTGTTGGAAATCCGAAGTTCTGATTGGTTCTTCCAGTGTTGTCTAATTAAGAATTGTTTTATGCTTAGCATGAGTATATCGAGTTATGGATACACGAGGGAAGTTTGGAGAGCACTAAAGAAGCGTAAGAGTTGCTCTCGGCTATCTCCTCGAGAAACTCTTACGTCTTTACTTAAGTCGAAAATGAAGTTTTGGTTTCTGACTTAGAATTCGTCTTTCAACTGACCAAGTCAAAGAATATTTTTTTTACCAAACAAGTAGTGAACGTTTCTGGCCTCTCTTTTATTTTTCAGCGCGGATGTAAGCAAAGGCGCAAGGTCTGCCTCCACGTCTGTGACATTTACTGTGGTCGAGGGTAATCCTCCAAAAGTGTGGGTAGATTTAGCATCCATCAAGGTTAAGGCGAGTGACAGAGTTGAACTGGTGGGGTATTACAATACCAGCGTTCAGCCTACCAAGGTGGAATGGACCTCCGCACAAGAACAAGGTACGTCCATAGACTAGAGGCGCGTGCACACTTGGTGCCTGGGCACGGTACCCGAGTACGACCCTCACTGGGCACTAATGTGAACACACTATTTTTTCAAGTACCCACGCCATAATTCGAGCACGGTGCCCAGTACAAGGTCTCGACCTTGTACTTGGGCACTCAATGGTACTTGGGTACTTTGGTTTTCTGTGTGTGAACACGAAGCTAATTTTTTGCTGGTGCTCAGGTAACAGTGCTCGGGCACTGAGTGTGAACACGGCCTAAAATTACGATCTGAGCTCCAGGACCTTTGGGGGTGGGGGGAGGGTTGGTGTCCACCAAAGCTTCGCAAGCACTCATTGTGATTCTACAAAAGTAACGATTTTAAAAAAAGGAGATGAAATGATTTATATTTTAATCCCGTTGACTTGAGCCGCCATCAGGAATTTATTACAAAACGTGCATGAACTCGCCCAAGGAGACTTTTACATGGGGCGTGATATTGCCATAGAAAATAAGTTTGGGGTGAATTTCAGAACAATTCAGGGTATTAGTTGGACACGATTTGGTGGGCTTTCAGACTACAACAATAACCGTCATAAAATTTAATAACTTTAAAGTGTTATGACTTAGCTCATAATACATAATACAACAAATTAACTGTAGTCCCAACTCAAATAAGGCAGCACAGAAAAAGATGCAATTACTTTCTCTTATATATGCCTCTAAAACGATGTCTAAGCCATAATCAAGGGATGAAGGAATATTGCTATACTACCTTAAACTAGGTAGAGTTACGGAGTATCAGACCACGCGAGGAAGCCTCAAATAAAACTGGCGTAATTTGAAGCTTATTAAAATAGCCAAGGGAATCATTCCAAAGGGCGTTTCGCTGAAAGGGGTCCATTTGAAGGACGTCAATTTTAGTCCTCAAAGGCATATTAGTTCTATCGCCACTTAGCCCCTCAGTCTTCAAATGAAAGTCGATAGATCTCTACATAATAGCTTCTTAAGCTTTCCCAGACTAACATGCATGTAGCGATTTAGATGTCAAAGAGAACAACCAATCAATATTCTTGCCTTTGTTGTTTTGCAGGTTTCTCCGTTGTTGACTTGAGTAGCCTTAACACCTTCAAAGAATATTATCCTCGCGAGGCCTCATTTGTTCACTTGATTCTTCCCGCGAATTTTCTGAAAGCGGGCTCCAAGTATCGATTCAAGCTGACAGTAAATGACGGAAGTAAGGAGGGTGTGGCCTCCATGGATGTGGAAGTAAGAACTGGGCCTACTTCCGGTTCCTTCTCCGTTGCACCGACTACTGTGAAAGCGCTGGATACGGTCACTGTGTCCGGTGAGTAAGCAGATACCCTTTGACCTTTAGGGACGGACCAAAGGGGGGAGAAAAAATTGAAAAAAATTGTTGCGCGAAAGACAAAAAAATTGCAAACACGAAGAAACAAAAAAAGAGACGAAAAAAACGGCAGAGGGAAAACAAAAAAAAAAAAAGGCAGAGGAAAATTCTCCCCCCCCCCCCCCCCCTCCAAGAAAATAATGGTCCGTCCCTTATGATATAGCTTAAATGGCCCCTTGATAAACAATAATTTAGTGAGCTCGCGGAGATACAACAGTGTTAAACTGTTAAACAAAGGAAACTCTACATTGTAAAGCAATGTGTCCATGTGGAACGTCGTTAGTTCATTGCATAAACACTGGTCAATGAATATTTCAAAGATTTTCCGATAGGTTACGATCCTTTCCAGAAGTCTTTCGAAAATTGTCCAAAGATCTTGACATGAAAAGGTTTCCAAAGACTTTCAAGAAACATGCGCAGATATTTTCACCTAACACTCACAAATTTAGTTTTTAAGTCAATATGGCAAAACAAAATGTCAATTTTATAAGAGAAACTTGTATTCAGTTAAGATAATTTTTCAAAACCCTTGCTGTTCTCAAAAGTTGTTTATCATAAAGTATCATGTGTTTTATACTTGCAGCGAAACAATGGATCACCGATTCTGACGCGGGTCCTCTTTTATATGCATTCGGAGAACTAATCGACAAAGATGTCTGCGAGACTTACGGGGCCCCGTCACCTGACCCAGAAAGGCAAGAGATAGTGAGCCAAGGATCTGGTCCAAACAACATTCTACAGATGTGTGCGGTTATAATAGACAAGTTCGATACGTATGCCATTGCAACTTTCAATATTACCTCCAACCCACCGAGCGCCGCTGATCTGACCCCGGACGCGCTAGACAATTTGATCGCTAATGCCATTGAGGATAAGTTGCAGAGTGGGGATGCGGATGCTGCCATGGGCGCATTGATCAGTATTACAGACACTGTGTTAGAGTCTAACGATACATCAGGTGGGTCATGTTGTAGCTATGCCGTTCTGATGACGATGGCTGTTGCTAGGTTCAACTTGCCACAGGGCAAAATCACTTCGACAACTAGGCTTGTAACTAGCTGGCCAAAAAAAGATTCAAATTACATGATTTTCATCCTTTAACCAGCCCGAAATATACCATAAGTATTTAGCAAAGGGAAGTATTAGTATTATAGTGTTTTTTTATATCTGGGAAGAAAAAATTGGGATTGCATGGATGTTTCCATTGCAAGTCCTCGAAAAAGACGTAAAAGGGGCAAGAACGAACTACCCTACGCGATTTATCAAACAATCCTACAAATAATGGCTGGAAACTTCAGAGAAGGAGAAAAAAAGAAAAGAAAGAAAAACTAGGAAATTTTAAAAAATAGAAACATCAGCCTAATTGACTGCCCCAGTCTTGTAACATGAGTAGTTGAGTCACTGATGTCCCTATAATTCATCTTTCGATCGCAGTCCGTTTCAACCTTTTCTTATCTTTTCTCTTTTGGATTCTTATTAACTTTGTTATTTTAAATTTTCAGCTGAGTTGAAGAACAACATCTCACAAAAAGCACAAGAGGTTATTTTGGGAATCCTGGACTCTACCTCAATTGACGGAGATAACGCCGCCCCGCTGCTGACGGCTATTGTAAAGACTGATGCTAATGCTGCGCAAAACAGGTAAACTTCTGACCTTAACAAACCTTATCATTCTCGAGTCATATTGAAAAAAAAAATTCCCAGATAATAGATCATACGAAGGAAAAAATGTTCTAGTACCTCATCAGCCGAATGTTTAAGTAGCAGAATATTTTAGAGAACGAGATCGTTTTTAGCAATAGAAATTACAAACTTCTTAAATTTAAAGCTTTCTCCCTCGCACAAAAGCGACATTTTTATCTCTCCTATCAGAGAGCTCGTCTGAGATGGCATTTTACTAACGAAAGTTTAGTTGCTCATCACACCTAAATTTGAATTTCTGGTGCGATTAGGGACGGACCATTATTTTTGGGGGGTATGAAAAATATTGAAAAAAATTGTTTGCAGGGCCGAAAAAGACAAATTAAATTGTTTGCAAACGAGATATGTACAACAAAAATAGACTGAAATTCGAAAAAAATGTTTTGCAGAGGTGCATAAACTAAAAAAAAGGTTTGTAAAAATGAAAATATTTTCATACCCTCCTCCAAGACAATAATGGTCCGTCCCTTATAGGCCTTCCAAACAGACATTCCAACGAAATGAATTGATTCATTATGTGCCCTTGAAAATACATGTATTTCAATCTAATGAGGTCTTTTTATCTTTTATTTTTCAATTCAGTACTGGCATGGCGATAGCGGCAGTGACGATTCTAAAGGGATTTGATGACGAAGCACTAACTGATGATAAGGCCGAAGGCTTGTTTGACTGGATGGCGGACCTTGTCGGTGATTCTCTAGGAAATGATACAAGTTTGAAAGAGGTGAGGGGCTCAGTTCTGTGAAAGAATGAAATAGCGTGTTAAATAGCGTGATAAATTTCAAGTCTTTCAAAACTCGAAAGATCGCGGCAAATTCGAATGGCGGCAAGCCTCCCAAAACACACAACATGATTACCCTGAAAGACATTTTAATCTTGAATCCAATAAGCATCATTTCCAGGGCCTTCTTTGGCGTAGACTTGCCACGACTCTTATGAGTGACGTGGTCGCGAGAAAAGAGTATATAACACATAAAACGGACTTTGGGAAGGTCTAAGGTAGTCATTGTCTGTACCCGAAGCCATCTTGAACGAAATCAATCTTTGTTCGAGTTGGTGTTTAATTGCCTTTGAAATTACGGTAACGGCAACACAAGAGAGCTTGACGCAACCTAACGTTAAGTAATGTAGCATTAAGTACCGTAATATTTTTAGAAGAAGCGTACCATAACATAACGTCTTGTGCAACTTCCTCAACAGACCACGAAAGATTTCTTCGACGCACTGGCCGATAATTTGGACGAAGGTCTTCTCCTTGGTGATCCCCCTAGGGAAGTGTCCGATGACAGGCTCGGATCGGTTAAGATCCAATACACTACCTTGGAAAGTGAGGTAGCCACCAGCAGTAAACCCGGTGCTCCCAAGTTCGACCCCGGTGACTCGCTAGCGGATCTGTTCAAGGCACCAAGAAAGTGCGGAGAAGGGAAAACTTGCAGTGGGGTGGTACTGGAACTCATTCAGTACAAGGACAATTTGCTAACGGTGGACGAAAATGCTCAGAATAGTGATGTGGAAGTTGATGATGCTAAGGTATGGTAATTGTTCCCCGCAATAAGCGCAAAAGTCAAAAAAGAAAGGAAGGAAAAAAGTATTCTAGAGGGATAGAAACTCTGTTTTTCTGAGCATGACGCAACCAGAAGTATATATGGGTTATCCCTATAGATAGGATTTTTGTTCATCGCATGTATGTAGGTGAAAAATTTAGGTGATTCCCTGCTATTGCATTGCGCATCCTTACTGCGCAGAAGTTTACGCGTAATTAGCGCGCGCAAATAAACAAAATGGCGGCTTTTTCCTATGCCTTGGCTCGCGAGAGAGATAAATCATCGTTTTCTCGTAAACGAGTTCGGTAACCTATCATTTTTTTCTCTTAGTTCGAAGTTACCAATTAAATTATTTCTATAAAATGAATACAGATCAATTTCTATGGCAAAATGATACATTATCACCGAAAATGTGTACTTTGCCAGTACTCGTAAAGAAAATATAAGGAATTATATGGTAAATACAAGGTCTTCCTGCTCCTAAACGAATACGGTGACCCCCCTTTTGTATTTCAAAATTTAACTTCCCTTAAGGTAAACAACCAACTGGCAAAGTTTGGTTGGAAATCTATGAGCAGGCTATTCCAAGGGAATAACCTTAAAACAAAATACGTTCTAGAGCGCCATACTCCACTAGCTGTCCCTACCTACCCCTTACCATTCTGCCACGTTGCCCAAACGTCGTGAGGAAAGTTACTTAAGTATGTAGGTATATGTATGTACGATCACAAACTCTAAGATTTAAAATTGAGTCTTTGTACAACCGCAGTTAGCTTAAGCAGGCTTTTGGCTTTTAGCTTCTGAGTTGAAAGAGGTACAGCGAGCGCAATTTATTGTAAAATGTCTCACACAACAACAAAACACAATGTCCCGGCCCGTTGAGGTCTGAACGCACACGGAACTCTCGAAGTTCATGCTTCAACAATAATTATGTAGCTTTCTGCACTCGTTACGTGCCAACGATTCTAGCATGTTTTTCAGCATACTTGAATTGAAAAAAGGCACAATCAACACAAACTGTTGTCCAACGTATGACCGTATCTCTTTTTCTGCACTTAACAGGTTATTGGCCTTGAATTAAAAGACCCAGTTACGAAGAACAGAATTCCAGTAACTGGTCTGACAAAACCTCTAAAACTGAAGTTCAGCGTTTCTCCTGCACCAGCTGGCAAGCAACATGGCTGTAACTATTATGACGACGGAACAAAGACCTGGGTGAAAACTGGTCTTACGGCCGTAGATGGAGGAAACAACACGTTGATTTGTGAGTCAACGCACGCAACATTCTTCGCTCCGTCGAATGATGCAACGAATAGCACTTCTGCTCCTCCAACGACGCCTGCTGTTGGAGGTAAGTACAAGTTGGGCTTAAATGTCTGCGCGTTATCAGAAATAACAACCCCCCCCCCCCCCCTCCGAACCCCGCCCCGTATAAGACAAAGAATGATTCCATAACTTCAGCTTCAAAGTCATATAGTTAACACCAAAATAATTAAGAACAGACAGCTTTTAGGGAAGTGGTCATGACAAGTGTCGTCGACGAGGACCCACCTTGTGTTGGGGTAGAGGGCTATGCAAGATACCACCTGGCTAGAAAGCCAAATGGACAAAATTTATTGGCCTCAAAATGTGAGTTGAGACTTTCATATTATTAGCTTGCCTTGCTGGAGAAATGGCACAAGGAGTTTTAAATCTGTTTCTTAGTTTCTTCTCCTGATAGAGTGGGGGCTTTACAAACAAGACACCATCTTTCAAGGTGGGGAAAGGGCGGGGGGTACATGAAGAGACCACCTGTCTTTTTGCAGAGTGGTGGGTCCTGTCTGAATACAATAGTTTTGACCATTTCCCTTATAAACGATTTCAAAGGCTAGCTGCACCTTTTTTTCTTCGATCTCATTCACGATCTCAAGCAAAACCGACTGAACGGATTTTCGCCTCATACAGAAGTCAACAATATATGACTACCAATAAACAATCAAATCTTGCAACAGCTAAACTAACTTTTGAGACTTGGAGAAAGCAGTACCATCACTGGCAACCAAGATCAGCTACTGACAGAGGCTCGCACTAACATCAGAGAAACGACTTGGTACTTTTGATATCCTATCCTATGAAGATAAGTGCATTCCGTAGCATGGTTACCGGTGCCAAATACTGCAAGCGGCATGAAAATGGTACTGAATTAAACCAACGTCTCAACAATGCGTATTAACGTATCTTGTTCTCATTTTCTCGCAGCGACACCAACAGAAAAGGAGGATGATGATATGACAGGAGCTATTGTAGGCGGTGTTATTGGCGGCATTGTGTTCATTCTGCTTGTTATTCTTGGGGTCTGGTACTGCACTAAGAAGAAGAACAAGAACACTGGCAGGGTATCCCCAGAGGACCCTCCCGAACCTACACCAGTGGATTAAGATCGGGAGAGCATGAACGAGGAGAAGGGGGCTGCTTATACTATTACTAAAACCAAAAAAAAGCTGGCTATTTTTGTTACAAAAACTGTTCTACTCGATTTACTTAGGATAGGGTACCAAAAGGTACGGGTTTCTCTGATATATACCTTGTTCCACTTAGCTTTGACCAATCATATTACCTGTCTCAAACACGTGACAAAACTCGTGTTACGTAACCAAAAATAGCTTTTTCAGGATCATGACAAGGGGTGAGGAATCCTGTCTTTATTATCCTATCCGGATTATTTGCATCAAATAAAAATAGTTTCACTAGTATTTTAAAATTTATGTTAACAATTATAAAACTAATTCCTATAATATAGCAGTTCTAACTGGAAGTAATACCCCTGAAAGCCTTCTCAACAGCGGTGAGCACACTTCCGTGATCAAATTAATTATAGATATTTGTGGCTAATTAATTTATAAAATTCCTTGTTTTCTCAAGAATTCATTCATACGGACAATTCATCGACCTCCTTTTTTGAGGTGTTTAAAGCCACCTATAGCAAGTGTTTTATTATTTTTGAGCTTTGATTAACGAATAATCATTAGGGAATAGCCCAATTTTGATATATTAAAATTCAGCCCAAAACAATTAACCTCAGGACGAGGCTATTGAGTTTGTGGGGTTTATTCCCCAGAGCCTCGTTGTGATGTCTATTGTTTTAGGCTGAATTTTAAAATATCGAAATTGGGCTATTGGCCACACACAAGTTTTTCATAATAAGTAAATTGTAGGCCCATAGGGCCTACTACAGAATTAATTTATATAATTTATTTATTTTGTGGTCAAAGTGGCACAAAATGCATGTAAATACCACGTGCTAGCTGGCCTGGACAGTTTTGTATCATCATAAGAAAGTAAGCTTAGTAGGACAGAAAAATGATAGAAGAATCGTTATGCCGTAGTTACTTATTAACGACCACGAGTGAGAAATACAGTCTTCGGTGTGAACTCGTTTTGTAAACTCTGATGCATAGCTGAAGGCCCTTAAAATAAGTTTCTGATAGACGTACATGGCTAATTAAACGCTAGCTGCATAACACGGATACAGTGAAGGGTGAACAATTCATATATCTAGAATGTAAATATCTCCTTTATTAAATTTCACTAATTTGCATGGACATGTAAACGTGGCTTACACTTACTAGACTAAGCTCCTAACATAGGAGCTCCTATCATGATCCAACTTTCAAAACAAGTTAAAAAGGAGTTGCAAATAATTAGAGTGATTTTATTAGAGTGATTTTCGATTGCATGAGTGTCGTAAAACCTAAACCAAAGCAATCACTCTGGCCAATTACAAAGGACATAGACATTTCAGTGAACCAACTAAAACCGCGGAGCAAACCGCGGGAAAAGCGTGTGAGCGTAATGTTCTTTTTGGTCAAGAAAGTGGCGCGAGGTTTTTCACATAGCGGTCAAATTTCCGGCTTTCGTTAATTAATCAGTGACCAACCATAATACGAGGCGAAAAAACTGGTGGATACAACAGTGATGTAATTTTCTACTGCGCAGGCGCAGTGTATTTGACCGCGCTGTGAACTTGGACAGTTGCAATTACATTTAAAATGTTGAAATAACGTCTGCGTTTTAAGCAGTCAATTAAACTTTTTGAATAATTTCACCTCATCCAGACCTTTATCGTAAATGATCGCAACTCAGTCGCTTAGAATTTATGCACCCCGTGTGTTTAATATTGTAATAAACATATTCTGCCTTAAAGTTTGGTGTGTATTACAAATTATTAAAACTTTAATTAAAAAATGTTCAACAGTTTATTTTCTTTGGATTTAAATCTCGACCATAAAAGTCCTGTATCACATACGAGCTGTGACGCAAATATCATGTTCCCCATGAGCGTCTTCCAGTTTTATTCTAGGCGTTATGTTCTAGCTACCATAACTGAAATTCTACCAATTTTAATGAAGACGTAAAGAACAGCGTTTTCCCAGATTCCTGTAGCTCTACAAAAACATGAAGCTGTTTTCAACAAAGGCATAAGTCTGCGTTTGGGCCTAGAAGCCCATAGGGCGGAGCTTATCCCGGTTTCCGTAGCATTGAGCAGCTAGGAGTATTTCTACTCGCTCCTGGAATGAATGATAGCCCATCTTAGGGTTATCCCCAGCATTTAATTCTCAGGTACCGAATAAAGAGCCTGCTCGCAGGCTACCTCGCATCCCAAGTCCAAGGTGGGGACAATAACCTGCTTAAATTTCATATTGACTGCGTACTTCTTCAAGAATTTATCCATTCCTTGGCTACTGATTATTCCCGCGCGAAAATTCAAAACCGAGCAGCATGCAGCTGAATCACAGACACGAATATCTACAGAGTTACATAATCAGTTTAGAGTCAAGTTTTGCGGGTAGAATTTTGAACGTCTTCTTAGCTTGCGCTGTTTGCTATGGCTTCTGGATATGAATCAGTGTTTATAACTAAAAGATTAACATCCACACAAATCAAAGGCTCTTCGAGCAACCTCATGGTAATTCGATGGATGAAGTGCCGACCTCCGCATTTTTTCTAAATAAGTGTCCAATAAAGTAAAGCAATCTCACTTTGCTTTATTTTTCCACGTGAGTTGCGACATTGATGGCTCGTGCTTTCAGGGGTCGTAGCGCTATTCAGTTTTCACAACCAAAATATTTACCGGTTAGTGTATTACCTTTGATCCTTTTAAGCATTAAGTAAATTTGTTTTGTGAATATGTTTACTTTTCTGTCAGCACGTATAGCGTTATTTTTGAGCAGCGAAAAAAAATTGAGAGAAAAGATACGCCCGAGCACTTCGTGTATCTGCTCGAGTCAAAAAGATGAAAAACGGATGACGTGACACGAGGTGACGTGACGCGAAACAAAAACGTGCCGTGGATGTTGTGTTGACTAAAACACGTCACAAGGCGAGCGTAATAATTTTAACAGTTTTTAAGCGTAACTATATGTAGTTCATTGGTGCTATCAGTAATGTCACAATCTCACTTAATTTGCCTTCGAATGTTTTCTTGCGTGAATGGGTCATTGATAGTTTTTTTCTTCAAATAAGCGTTCAATAATGTAACACAATCTCACTTTATTTCTCTGTGAATTTCCATGGGAATTGCGTCATTGATGGTTCGTGCTCTCAGGCTTCGTAGCGCGAATTCTATTTTATCACAAAAAATATTTAAGTGTAACCTTTGATCCTTTTTAGCATTAAGTAAATTTGTTTTGTGAATATGTTTACTTTTCTGCCAGCACGTATAGCGTTATTTTAAGCAGCCATTAAAATTTGAGAGAAAGATGCGCGTTTCTGCACGACTCAAAAAGATGAAGAACGGATGACGTGTCACGAAGATGATGTGACGCGAAAAAAAAAAAACGTGCATGAATGTTGTGTTTACTAAAACGCGTCTTTGAATGTTTTCTTACGTGAATGGGTAATTGATAGCCTATGCTCTGAGGCTTCGTTGAGCGAATTCTTTTCTCTTTTATCACCAGAGGATAAGTGGAAGTGATCCTCTTTCGATTTGTTTTGTGAAATTCAATTTAGTTCCCTGAAAGAGAGAGACCCTGGAACGAGGTTGAGATTTGATTGACATGTGCTGAATGCGTTTAAAGGACCTTTCTGTCAGCACGTTTCTCGTTTTAATGCTAAATTAATTGCGGTTTGATATCAGAATCGAGTGAGTGAGTGTTCGAGTGAGAAAATGCGGCCCATAACATAACCTCATTACCATTCGGTAAAAATAAGCTGCTGTGGTTAAAATTTTCAATAATACCCTGAATTTAGTCATTTCACGTTGTTAATTCGAGCTACGAAATGGTGAGATGTACCAAGATGTATAGTGCACGTGCAGGTCCAGAAGTCCATTAGCACATGCTACAAACGGTGTAGTTTTCGTTTCGCCGTTCCCGTGGAAACGGTAATCTCAAATCATGTCAAATATGGAAGGTAACAAGATCGGAGACCGAGTACAAACGTTATTTTTGGAATACAATGTTTTGTTTGATGAATAAGGCCTTTGTTTATTGTAAGGAAGACAGTTAAACAGCTCGTTTAACTGTAAGATTGAAAAGTTAACACTTACTGACCAAAGTCAGCAGGTGCCAAACAGGTGACCAATCAATTGATAAATAATGGTATACACCTCACGTGCAATAAACCACAGGTAAATTTAGGATACAAATTAGCATTAAACCCTGGCAATATACAATGGGCTACAATGTATCTTTTCTGCACCTGTATATGGACGATTTCAGGTTCGATTTTTCAGCTGATTTTTTAACTATCACAGAATGAACCTTATCCTTTGGCTAACTCAGTCATGCCTTTTATCTGTGGCTATTTTCTTTTTGTTTGGAGAAGAACTGGTTTTGAACCACAAACACGGAGACGTGCTGTGCACGAAAGCAATTCGCGTGGCCGGCGAAAACACAAAGCAGTATTCCAATAATTCGCACTGCTGCAAGTTGAAAAAGTGTTCAAAATGGCAGATTCCATTCGGTGTGCTTGCCACCGTACAGATAAGCCTGTTACTTGTGATTCTTGGTCTTCGAAGCCACGGGAAATCTCCATGGCCTTTTTTGCCTGTTGTGTGTGTTACCAGCTGGATATTGAATGTTTTTCTTTTATTAACGAAGCTCGTCGTCTATTTGACTCCAGAGCCTGAAGCAGTCGAGAATAGTAATTATACGAGTGCGTTTTTTACGTTCGTGTGGAATTCTCTTACAGCCGTATTTGCGGTGGGTTTCCAAAGGATTTTTCACGCCGTTGCACACTTAACACCAAACAGTGACAAACAAGAGGGTCCGCTAAACGGATTCTATTTCTGCTCGCATCAATCTAACAACGTTTTGGGAGAAATTGGTGGAAATTTACGCCTTGTTGTTATTGTACTGATTGTAGCATATTTCATTTCTAGTGGTTACACACTTTGCCTTGTTCTAACTCACGAAGAACATGAGCTAAACAAAGAACAAGACTTGAAGCCGAACAGAAGCACAAGACAACGAAGATCTCAAAAGCGTGGGGGTCATAAGGACAACAGCTCACACATGGGATGGGAGGGTGAGAGGCAAGCCAACAAATCAACAGAAGGGGCAAACGCATCGCGAAATTGTCTCCGAGACTTGAACAAAAACAAACTTAGTGTGGCATTCATTGAAGAGAGTGATGACGAGTCGTTTGTATTTGGTTGGCGATTATAAATACTAGTTATGCAACGCTTTCGAGTGGTATACCGTGAAATATCCCACGAGTCGCTTGTATTTTCGCGGTATACACACGAGCCTTTAGGCGAGTGTGTATACGAAGAAAATACAAGTGACAAGTGGGATATTCCATGGTATACCACGAGAAAGTGTTGTGTAACTATTTTATACCATGCCATAGAAAATACGCTTAATAAATTTCGTCGAGAATAGGATCGCAGCGCACGATGGGAAGGTTGAGTTGAATACCTTCGAAAATACATGTACAACGGCTTTCCTGTATTCTGATTAGCTGTATTTTCTTTGGCATGGTATAAAGCTTGGTATACACTGCCGGAGCTTAAAGTATACCGGTTTCTGTAGTATGAAGTGTTTAGAAGTACACTGTATCCCTACTCCCCCCTGGATGGGATGCTAGTCCATATGTCACCTTAAATATTAATGGACTAGGAAAACCTCATACAACTAATGATAATGATAATGCATTTATATAGCGCATTTTCCATATATATATGTTCAAATGCGCTTTACATATACTGTAATTTAAGATACAATTGTAAAGGCCAGACCACAACACCGGGAGCTTCGTGCCCTACTCTTTGCGAATAGTGTGTGGGTTCTTTAACGTCCCCTGTTAGAAGACTGAAGATACAGGAGACGGAACCTACGGTTTATCGTCCTTTTCCGAGAAGACTAGAATGTCTAGCCATTTGCAGATGTAATTACAAAGGCAGCACATTCTCCTCAGTTATTTTAAGACCCTGAGTGTTGGTCCGGTCTGGGGTTCGAACCCACGACCTCCCGCACAGCAGTCCGGCGCTCTACCAACTGAGCTAACCAGGCGGCGGTTACTACATAATGAATGTTACCCTAAAATAACCACGTCAATAGTCTTGCAAATTCGTCAGTTTTAATCTCTACACGATTTGTTTTCTCAAAGTAAATTACACGTACAAGATTCGTCAAGATACGTGCGGATAGCTTTGCTTCAAACTTAACTTCGCTTCCTTTCAAAAACAGTTCAAATAAACCTTGCGTTGAAATAACCGAGCAAGCACCAAAAATAAGAGTATTAAACAGAGTGGTCTGGTCGCAAGAACTATGCGAAGAGTAAACTGTACAGAAGATTACAACAGAGTGCTAAACATAGAAAATAAACGAAAAATTCTATTATATTTTTACTGTCTGTTGATAAAAAACTATATCTTTACTAATAGCTATATTAAGGTGCTTTCCCTTATTTTCCGTGGCAATGAATTAAATACCAAAAATTGTTGTGCTTTATCTTTTCTGCAAATTGACTTTTTATTGACATTCTAAATAGAAAAACGGTTAACGCGGTCAAGATGCAACAAAATGTGACAATTCTTCACAGCACAGCACGGTGGAGAGAAAACGAGAACTAATTTATTAACAATGCTATTTGCATTCATGCAAAAAAGGCTTTGGCTAACCCGCCACGCAAAACATCATGTGCAAGATCGGGAGATCCTCGGAGCACCCGAAGAGTTTCGAAGCTGTATTAGCCAATCAACCAATAGCACGAGCACTACAAAAGTTTTCACGTCGGCATGAGGTCGAGACTTGTTGCTTGGCAACGGAAACCGCTGGCTCAGACTAATTTTGACCGATCTAGTTACTTTGACGCCATACAATATAAATGTAGAGCGAAGAAATGGCATTCTATCGAAGAATATTTTTCAAAGATAATTCCCTTCTGCGACAACTTGTTTTTCCAAATAAACTCTAACTTTTTGCGCAGCAATTCCTAACGAAACTGGGTAAATTAGCGAAACGTATTACCACTTTCTTACAGCTAAAAACACTTTATCCCTATGTAATATAGCTATCTGTGTACAATTTCGAATCACTCTAAATAATTCTTGTATAATACACTAAATTCGACTTTGAACACCTCGAGCCCCCTAAACCGCTCAACTCATACCCCTTGTGTTTGCAGCGGGTTGCTTTGCAGCACGGGATAGGAACAAGGTAGAATTTTCACGAGGTTTACATGACATTCAATCCTCACTCCACGATGGCGGAAGCTTTGAGTTAACGTATCACATTGACGACGCTATGAACCTGCTCTTCGCGACTCTTCTCGTTCGGGACATTTCAATGCTATTTACATGAAGCCAGACTGTCCTTTCGGCTTCGGGTGAATATGACCCACATCACATGTACAATGTTTGCGATCACAGCATTTTATCGTGGTCAAGATGACGGCTGCGCGACCACAAACACGATTCAGTGGGCTTCTTATTGATGACTCCTACCGCCTTTTTCCACTTAGTTTTCGTCGGTGGAGAATAGGTAATCGCATTTTTCTATACACGTTTGAATAAACAAAATAAAGTACATCTGGGTAGACATCTCTAGACGGATGAAATCCGGTCGGATAATGGTCGGAAATAAAACCAGAGACAAGTTCCTTGATTCCATGAGGTTGACCTTGGAATACTCTGTCACACTGTTAAAAAAATAATAAAAAAAACAATGACCTTTCGATTGATCCTAACACTGAACTCTACTCTATTCTCTCTACTCCTAGGCAAGTATTGAGAACTGAGGATCTCATCATCTCCAGAAGACTTAAAGCTACATGTAGATTCTCCTAATGGGAGCTGATAAACTGTGCGTAGTGTCTTGACAAGCCTTCTAGAAGAAAATAGAAACACTCTAAACGAAAATAAAGCTCTCTAATCTTAACGCGAAGGTCGTATTAACTGCGTGGAACGGTAATTTCAGCGACGCCAAAAATTTATACGCCACCACAGTAATTTCAATTATTTTGACCCAAAACACTGAATTTGCATAAGAAATTTCAAAAATTTAACAACAGATGTCTGATTGACAGATGATTTTCCTGGTCAAATTTTAGTACTTTTGGTGTACAACGCTATGGCCCGTTACGCCAGCATCATGTCTGACGCAGTCTTTCCTCCAGTCTATACGCGTGATTATTACACGACTAAGGCGGTCTGAGGGCCAATAACTTAATCAGCCAATCAGATTACTTTATTTCCGCTCCTGCGAGGGCCGATATTTTCCAAGTATCGGACCGGGTGCACGTAGTAGCGCAAGCGAATGAGAGGCGGCTGTATTCGCAGGCTAATTCCAGCGCAATTTAGCGCAAGATTTTTGCTTGATTTTTTCGAAGTTTTGTATTGCTTTAAAAATGAAATGACCTTAAACACAAATAATTATAACTCCTTTAGCGCGCGTAAAAGTTTTGCTGCACACTGTTTTCCACGACATCTACCGGGTAGCAATTCTCACTACACAAATGTTCTTAAAGAAAGTTTCCAGTCGTGTAATAAATCTTTTATTAACCAAGCTTGCTCGGGACCGTACTGGGCGATTATTGGCCCTCGGTCTTTTTTGTACGGACCTCGCTGCGCTCGATCCATACTGACAAGACCTCGGGCCAATATTCGCCCAGTACGGACCTCGCGCGTGGTTAATGAGATATATATATACCGTACTTTAAAATGTTCCGTACCGGTTTAGATGAAACATTATTCTTTTGACGACCGCAAGGTTGTGTGGTGGTATGTCGTGTAGAAGCTGCTTGAGTCGAGCTAAACGGCTGTTGGCATCAACATGAACTGTAAAAGAAGAAGAATAAAAATTAAAAATTAAACATGTCGTTGAATTCGAATTAATGTAATGTTTGCCTGCCGGGAAAATGCCATTTAAAAGACGATGGCACAGCCGCGCCAAGTTGACCGAAAGCGCGGAAAAATAGCAAGTGTAAGCGTCACAAAAAGGCGGCAAAATATTCACGAAACAACGAATCGAATAGCAAAAGTTAAATTTATAAAATGCATGGCCACAAAACTTAAGTCAACTTCTACTTACACACTAAATACAAATGAAAAAACTTTTCCATTGAACTACTTACTCATGGCATCATGAAAGCCGTTTTGATAGGATCCAGGGATTATGGGCTCGGGAAGAAGCTTCAGGAAGGACTTTAACGCGCCTGTCACCGCGTGGACCCCAACCCCCAGCTCGGCCAACTCCACTTGGTGATCTGGTAAAAAGGAATTCAAAGAAGTCATGATTTCGATTCACATACATATCGACGGCACAAAGTTTAAATAAACATTAATTATTATATGGCTACAATAGTACGCGCGCTCTGATTGGCTGCTGAGCGGGCAAGTAGTATATAATCACTTACTTTCTTCCACTTTCTGTTCTATAAGGCCGATATCTGCTTGATTGCCGTTGATTCTGTAGATGCCCTCTACTTGCATTCCTTTGAGAAGAAAAATAAATTAAGTCCAAACCTTTAGCTTTGATCAAATAAATTGTCCATTAAGGTTGTTCATTAAGAGAAGCGCAAAAATTTCAACCCCGACCTGTTTTGGCTGATATGTTTGAAGAACCCCAACAGGACACTTTTTCACCCGCTCTTGGTGAAACTGTTGGCAATTTCTTGGCCGTGATTTTTGGGATTAGCTGTTTTGTGTTGGTAAGGTTTTTTTTTATTTCGTATTGGGAACCCTTTTTGTCTGACTAGGTTGATTGGATGCGCCCTTTGCAGCTTACGGTCACGTGATACAAAATCCGCCATGCTGGAGTGCAAGCGACTCTCTGGGACATCCAAAACAAAGGAAAATTAATCGTTTCAACGAAAATGGTTGAAAAAGTGATCAACTAAACCAACAAAAAAGCTTTTTTTCCCTTAATATCACATGAAAATACTAAACCAAACTAAAACGGCTGAATTCATTTTATCTGCCTTTTGCGAGATACCAAAAGCACTAAAACGGCCAGCTTTAGGAATTTTTCTTTTTGTCTTTTATATCAAATTGTAATTTTTTATGTTAGCTATATTAATTTTTGTCTTTTATATTAAAATGCACCTAACCCCCGAAACAATACTTTCAAAATTGATTGTACATGAGTTAGAGAGTTGAATGGTTAAATAATTCTTCATCTCAATGTTGCGTTTTTAAGTTATGAAGGTTTATTTTTCCAACCTTGAGAAAGAAATATTTAACCATTCAACTCTCTAACTCATGTACAATCAATTTTGAAAGTATTGTTTCATCATCATCATCATCATCATTTTATTTATTTGCCACTTTAGAATTACAAATACAAATATATTAAAAAATAGAGCGAGGAGACCTCCAAGAAACCACAAGGCTTATGGGGGAGGCCACCTCGGGTTAGTAATAAGCGGGGCGTTAGTAATTTCGGGGGTTAGGTGCACTTTAATTGCAATTTTTTAGCTATAGGAATTTTTTCTTTTTGTCTTCTATATCAAATTGTTATTTTTCTATATTTAGTTAGTATTAACAGGTGAAGAACCATGTAGTATGGATATACTGTTAATAAACCATTACTATTATTATTATTATTATTATTATTATTATTATTATTATTATTATTATTATTATTATTATTATTATTATTAAATCAATGGTCATGCAGGGGGTGCAATGACTGCCTAACGAGTGCGTGACTAACCTGCACTCTCCACAAACTCGATGCATTTGTCAATAAAGACTGGAACATGTGATCCGGGTTCACAGATTGACTCCAGCGGCTGAGCGAAGTACGTGAAATTATTGACCTTTTTCTGTCTACTTTCGAAAAATTTGTCGATTTTTTCCTTGTCTTTGCGCTTTTTCTTCTCTATTCTTTTCAATCGTTTCTCATCTTCTTTCGACTTCTTCTCTTCTTTCTTCCGTTGTTTGAGTGCTTCGCGTTCCTCGCGGGACGGCTTCTTTCTGGACGATGACCACGGCTAAAAAATAAAATAACAAAATCGATTTGAAAAACATCGAGAAAAGCTATATATCTGATGTAGAAATCCACAGTTCTCCGGAAATAATCTGCTTTATAGATAAAGGTTTTTTTTTAACCTCGATGCGTAACGCTTTGAATGTTTTTTTTTCCCTCAGTCCAATGATCGATTGCGTGACATGGCATTCAATCCAGTATTGCATTACAGGTAACGCACACTGCAGCGTGATTATTTGTTCGAGTTGCGTGACTCACGCGACTCACCGATTTTCTTGGTTTGTGTCCTGGAGAACCTGGGTCATCTTCCGTTTCCTGTCAAAAATGGAAATAAATTTAAAAATCGATTTAGGATTGGCATTCGATGATCAATTAGGAATATTTTATTTAATTCATCTTGGCGAATAAATGAATAACATACTTCTTCCGTGCCAGGATCCGATTGCCTTTGAGGAAGGTCCAACAGAGTGGGCTGTAATCAACAAAGAGAAAACACGATTTAGTTTACGGCCACTCCAAATGACTACGATCACTTAGGTAACAACTTTTCAGACCGGCTATTATAATGTCACTGCTTTTAAATCTTTTCTTAGCCTAAAAACAGGTAAATATTGTGCTAGCAAGTCGAGGCGAGTACCGCGACCGCCGCGGCCTACAAACGTCACTTAATAACAATTCTATTTCGCCAAGCGTTATTAAGGCAGTCTGGCAAGATGCGTTGCGCGTGCACGCCTTCATGTACGCACCCTGACAAGTCCTTTATGTTTCGGCCTGGTGTCCATACCGCTCCAGGAAGACTCATCCTCTTGGCTCGATGACATCGTCCCACCCTTCCTGGATTCCTTCTTGCCTACAAAACAACCACATCATCGACGTTAGAAAACTCACTTGAAATGTAAACCCTCACCTCTCCTACGGTCACCGCTCCATGACCGCGGGCAAACGTCTTAGACAGTTTTTCTTTCAACTTCGGGGAATTTTGTTCACATTGTAGTGGAAGTATAAGCAGGGACAGATGAAATAGTTGCTGGATGTAAATATATTTCCATTCCCTCAACTAAACGAGTATTTTTACTTTTCAAATTATCCGCATCCGAACCAAATGGCTTTGACAATGGCGCCAACAAGTCTGCAATTGCCTGTTTTCAAACACGTAGAACTTTTTTTAGTAAAGCTCCAAAACATTTAGTAAACCATCAGAATACTTGTTAAGTGTTGAACTTTTAACTGTCAAAATTAGAACCTTATCTTTGAAGAACTTTTCTTTCTTATGCAAATTTCTATCGTTTGACTGCGGTCGACACCGCACCTCACCCCTCCCCTTACCTGATCTCCCTCTAGGGAAGAGCTGCTTCTTATGCACCTCCGTGGGCACGTTAGGCGTGGTGGACTGGTTTCGAGTGGTACTTCGGGACCGTCGAATGCCGCTCTTCTTCTTAGCCGGGCGTTCTTCAGTTCGAGGCAGGGTCGCCTCGTCCCCAGTGCCCTGATCGGAAGTAGCGCTGTAGCCTCTCTGTTCGCGTCTTCCGGTTACTGGTCGACCAAACGTGTCTGAAAAATACCACGACGGATCAAAATCAAAGCAATTATTGTTGGGAATACTGCGAGGAGCGGGACTCTTTTGGTTAACACATTGGAATTGAGATTTCAAGCGCAGCCAATTGCTAATGTCGTGTTGTAGTAAGACACTTTTCTGTCACAGCGCCCCTTACCACCCAGAACCTGGTTGTTCAAACAATGGATTGCGCTATCTATCAAATAAATCTCTATCCAGTGGATAGCGTAATATGTTTTGCGAACACATATCCACTGTATAGCCATTTATCCGGTGGACAACGTTATTCGCCGTTTGAAAAGGTAAGACAAGGTGTTTAAATTGGATATGGCAATTATCCGGGGAGGAGTAACAATTCCCCTCGTTAATTTATGCTACGGACATCAGTAATACTTCGTGCCATTTGTCTTGCAACAGGACAACAAACCTCCGAAAACACTTGCCCAATGTAATAACGTAAAGTCTGTGTCCGAGCCTAAGAGGCCCATACAGCCGGAGCTTAACCCGTTTTCCGTATTGCTACTCCCCCTGGATGGGATGCTAGTCCATCGCAGGGTTACCCCCCAGCAGTAAGTTCGCCGCCATTTATACACCTAAGTGGAGAGAGGCACTGTGAGAGTAAAGTGTCTTGCCCAAGAACACAACGCAGCGCCCCCGCCAGGTCTCGAGCCAAGCGCGCTAACCATTAGGCCACCGCGCCTCCCACTGTAATAGCGCAAGATAAAACACAATCGCTCAGCTCACCTCGCCGTGATATTCTCTCCAATGTACTAACGTCTTCAGCGGAGTGCGCCAACCTCAAGGATCCTTTAGACGTGACTTTCGCGTGCTGCTTGTGTTTCTTGTCGGACGCGCTGGGTTCTTGCACGACAGCCACAGCGATAATAGTAGGCCGGGGTTTTTCCGACACCTTTAACTTGTTTTTCAAAGCCTCTTGAACCTGTGCGTACTCCGGGTCGCTAACGTCCTAGAAAGACGATAGTAACGGACATACACGAGGGTTATACACGAGGCTAAGGTCTCGCTATTTTGTTTTGCTGTTTGTTTACCGTAAAATTACGTTAACACGCCTCAAACCCCCTCCCCTTCGTTCTTTCGAGGATATATGTAACATCCCCTTCCCCCTCCCCCAAACCCTAACCCACATCTGAAGCACGGAAAAACCTCCCAATTATACAGACGAGCCAATTGTTTATGCGCATTCTTACTTCCCGCGTAATTCATGACGCAATGTTACGCCATGTGATGCATCGACCGCGCGTGTCGAATCAACTATCTAAACACAAAGGCTGGTAGCCATTGCGTTATCACTTTACTGTTCAGTTTGACTCCACATTTTTTTAAGACAACTTTCTCTTCTAAATTTTAACACATCGTAAAAACATGAACAACAAATCGATGCAGGACGCTTATAGTTTTCTGTCCAAACGGCATCGAATCTTGTATCTTGGGGCTGTTAGACGAGTGCAAATGTGATCGCTAAATGATTAGATTTGCTTTAGGGGACGTTACTAGTATGCACAGGTAGCTCTTTAAAATCGTAACAACAGAAAACGTTTGGACTAACATAAATAGGCGTGGTCACCTCTTGTTGAGCAAGTGGTGCCTCCATATCCGAGCCCTTTCTGTTTCTGTGCAAATCAGGCACGGATGAATGTACCTCCTCTTGTCTGATGTCCATCTTCACCCACACGTCCTGTCTCGGCATGACCACCTTGTTATTGAAGAAGTCGATCTTTTCCTTGACGCGCAGAAAATACGGATCCTCCGCCGAGATTGATTGAGCCCTGGGCTGGACATCGGCTACAGCAGCGTAGGGGTTCTCTTCTTTGCGGTCATCATTCTTGAACGTGTTATAGCCCTCGTCGTCAATGCTCCTAAGCGTGTCCGTTCTGGAGTCGGCCGGAGGGAAGTCCTCGCTCAAGTCGTAATTCCTCTTGGGGAGAGGTGGTGGGGCTTCGCGCGCCGTAGGAGGGGTTTCTCGGGCGGATTTTTGCGACTGCACCAGGTTGTTGTTTGCGTAGAGAGTGTTCTCGATCAAGTTAACCTCGCTGTCGTTCATGGTGAGATCTTTGGATTTTCTGAAGGAGCGCTTTCGGGAAAGGTCCACCTGAGCGTACGTATCTTCACTCTTACTCTCTCTCTTTTGCCACACGCTGTCACTAGCCGGGGTAGCTCCAGGAACACCACCGCTCTGTTGGAGGCTTAGAAACAGCGCGTTGGGCGTCGAGGTGGCGTACGGCTGGAGCTCGCCACTTCCTCTGGAGTCCCTTGCCTGGCTGTTTTTGGCAGCATCCACTGGTCTCTTGACGGAATTAAACACAGCGTACGGGTTGATTTCCGCATCGTCCAACGTTCCTTCGGACATGCGGTGTACCGCCTTCGGAGAGACAGGCTGTTGTCTGTCGCTGAGGCTTCGTCTTCGGTTGAATTCGTCCTCGCTGTGCGCTTGTCTCTTGCTTGGGGGTTCTGGAAGTGGATCGTTCCTTGATCGGATTTGATTGTTGTGTTGTTTCTGTGACAAACGTAGCTGTTGTTCGGCCTGGAACTTCGCGTAGGCTACCTCGCTGTCTCGCTTCTTCTCCCATACTTGGTTGAAAAAGGCAGCGAACGCACCGGCTGCAAAACAAGAAAAGAAAACAGTCAGTGTTAATTGAGAAAGATAAGTAAATTAGTAAATTATACACGTTCGTGGCCTTGCTCTTTTTCGGTTCACTATAGCCCTCGTAGCTGGCGGTATTGTTGGGTTTTAAACCGCTCGTTGTCGCGGCTTCGCCGCTTGCTTGTGCATGCATTAAAACCTAATAAATACCGCCAGCTACGCAGGCTAGGTTTACTACAGTTGTATTTGGCGTTTTTCCACCTATTTTGGCCAATTTTACAATGCTTTTTCATCAGGAATATTCCTAGTTTATCCAATTTATTTTGGCGCTGTTTCGAGCAGTGTTTTCATTGCCATTCTTCAAAGAACAGTTGTTTTTGACCAGGTAATTTCTTCTCTTTCCTCTTATGCTTCTAGTTCCACGATCCACGATAAAAAGGGAAAATGTACTTCCCACAGTCCTAGCATCATTTCGAATTATCGCACAAGCTCCATCTACTACAAACAAACCTTGATGTTGAAATTGCGAAGAAGTGGTCTGGAACTTGCCAAACAGTTTACTGGCCAGGTTAGTGCCTTCAGCCAACAGAGAGGCCGCTACATGGCTGTGAAATACAACACTGGCACCAGATGCGCTGCCTGTTACTGCCAACACCTGGATTGGAACCTGAGGGATGAACCCTGAGAAACCGCTGTAAGAAGAGAAAATACCAAATAGTTACTTAAAGGGATTGCGTTTATTTTATTAAGTTTTGCTTGATACTCGCTATTATACTCATCACTTTTGGTCATCCGTACCTTCTTTTGTATTGCTATGTTACTGAAATGTCCCTTCATTGTTTTAGGCGTTTTTTATATTTCACCGAATTTGATGGCCATTTCCCATGCCTAAATACGTGACACAGTTCCTTTAAAGGAGCTACGTTACGAGATTTTTGGTCTCAACTGTTCTGAAATTAGTGGTAGGTAATTTAACCCATGAAAAACATTATCTTTGAGCATCTAAAGAAAGATATAAACCTAACTTGTGGAGAGAAATAAACCCACGACAATTAATAACAATTTTTTGAATACGCGCAGAAACAACGTGAAAGTTAAGCCTCCATTTTTCAAGTTGCAATCCATTCCTATCCTAGCCATCCGTAACCAAAGACGCTTGTTAACAGTTTCAATGCTCTAATATAGTAATTGCTAATTAAGATGGACCATTATTTTTACGTTTCCTACGACACAAATATATTTTTAATATAGTATTTTGGCTGTTCAAAAATCTGTTAAAATCCGTGACACAGCCGCTTTAAGGTGACTGTCCCTAGAGGGATCTAGGTACAAGGTAAAATGTAACTGCTGCCAGAGATCTGAGGTAAACCGGCCCCTTTTTTGTGCTGGCATTAGCTGCGAACTGCGTAAAATATATTGCTATGCTGAGAAATTTCACATTTCCCTTACAATACAAATTTTATTAACACTCCCAAATGGGGCTTTTCAGTACCCTTTTCAGTCCCTTGTGCGAAGCAAAGTACAAGTAATTGCATTACCTGAGGGTTCCTAGGGAGGCCTTTCGTATAGCTGAGTACACCAAGATGTATCCATGGTACATTTGGTAATTCAAACTGTAAGCTCCTGCAAATAACAGCATTTACATGTAAGATTCTATTCTATATAAACTTGGTTATAAAGTCTGGAAAGTACAGAAGTGTAGTACCACTATAAAATCAAGCACTTCAAAAAGGAACTATAGAGAGTATTACACATTACAAAAAGTTTCACTATTTTCTGGTATTCTCATACATAGACATATGGCTTACACGCCTTCTGACTTGAGTAATTCAAATTGTTAAAGGATCAGTGACAATCAAAACGCTGTGAAAATGTCGCCCATAAATTCCCAAACTGACAAGATATTCTCGTGGTCTACAAAATTAACCTATTGTTGTGTGAGGACCAATGCTTTATTTTTCTAACAAGAAAGCTCTGACTTACTGTGGTATGAGGTGAGAGTGATTTGCACTCGTCTCTTGTCAAACCCAAGATAGGTTTCCAGGATGATGGTGTCTGGCCTAGTAGAACTCCGCCAACAGTTCTGATGGTGAAGCAGCGGCCCAAGAATCAGTTCCACTGGATAAGGGTCGCCGCACATTGCACACAACACAATCCTGAAATACAAGTCACACACAAGGCCATTGTCAGCTTCTATGAAGAATAAGGTCCTAAGAGGTTCACTAAATTGATCATCTGTCCTTGACTTTTAAGTTTTTGCTCGAAAATTCGAAAGTTTGAGCGAAATATTTGCTTTGTTTTTGCTGTGTTTGAATTTTTTTTTTACAGTGGCTCTCGCATGCTTTGTCGCTAAAAATGACTTTTGAAATAAAGATAACATGAAACACTTGTATGTGCATGTTAAACTACACAAAAACAACAAACTTTCTCTAAAAACTTATACATGTACATGTAAATTGTTTGTACATAAATCTCTGCTTTTGAGCAGTAAGCCAAATTGGAATATGTACATGTATGTACACATGCCTATCAAATTCTTGAAATATCTCTGACACTGACTTAGTGAGACGTAAAACAACGTTCGTGATTTCATTTTGACCAAGAACCTTTGGCTTTCTTTAGTTCTCGGTTGAAACGACTATTTCAATTTTCACTGTGAATGTTTTTTTACATTTCCCTTAGTCAGTCTCAGAAATATTTCAAGAATTTGTTACTTCAACTTTTGAGTGCAGGCAATTTAATTTTACTTTTTCGTATTTTGGGCATGGTGTGGCTTATATTGCTTTTTATCTTCCTTTATTTCACATTTCAAAATTCTTATAATCTAAAACAAAGAAAAATTAACATTAAATCAATCTGGTTTGAGAAAACATAAACAAATGAATTTAACAAGCTTAATTAGACAAATCTAAACCACAACACATACATGTAAAAGTAAAAGTACATCCGCAACAGCAACAGAAACCAAGTCGTTAAATACAGACTTTATACATAGTGTACACATGACTTAAGATATGAAAATAACTTTCTTACTTCAAATCAGGTTCGCTCTCCTTCAAATCCTCCATTGAGGATATTGTGCGAGCCTGTTGCTTCAGAATCTCAAGCAATCCTCGCATGGCATCTACAACTTGTGTTTCATGAATCATCTTCCCAGGCGAAAACCTGGCTACTGGCAAGTCAATGAAAGTTGCATTGTACCTGAAATGATAAAAACATGGTTGCCATGGACATCAGTTTTCAAAAGCCCCTGATTTTTTTCCTAATAAAAATAAACTTTTCCTGACCAAATAAATCCAACATGTCAGAGAAATATAGATGTGGCCTTTAGCCCCCAATAGCCCAATTTCGATATATTAAAATTCAGCCTAAAACAATAGACATCAGGACGAGGCTCCGGGGACTAAACTTTAGAGTTTGTGGGATTTATTCCCCGGAGCCTCGTTTTGATGTCTATTGTTTTAGGCTGAATTTAAAAATATCGAAATTCGGCTATTCCAAAACAAAACACATCGCTGCGGTCACACAAACCTAAAAATAAATGTAAAATTTAATGTTCCTTCCAGCCATCAATGGTATTTAATCAGCAGTGTTATAATTTCAATTATCCCTGAATTTTCTTCAATTATAAAATGTCAGTTTTCACTGACTAAAATTTTTCCTGACTCTGAAAATTTGACGTTTCCCTGACCATTCCCTGGCCTGCACAACCCTGTGAAGTCACTTGCTTCCAACTTACAGTGTACATGTTATAATTTTAACTTGATAATGTGACGGCGTTCGACATGTTTTTTTTTTTGGTTGAACGTGTTTTATTGTCGTTATCAGTGATAAGCAAACTCTGAAATTCAAAATCCAACTAACGATTGTGTTTCCTTTTTTCACTGCCATTAAGCATAAAAAACAGAAACAAACAAAATTGATCAAAATTCACCAATCACAACTAACAGACATGACCTTTTGACCTGGTTGAAGTGAACTGCTGTTACCTAACAGGTCCGCTAAGATGACTGATGGCAGCAAAAGCATAAACAGTTGGTCGAGGGTTGAACTTCAGAGTTCGCATATAAGATACATCTATACTGCAACATATTCGTTACATATTTTAAGAGTGCCTCAAGTGTGGCGCTTATTTGAGAGCGGCGCTTATTTAAAATTTGGATGCACCAAAGACTTAAATCTTTTACAGTTATTGAAAACAGCATCTTTTGACTGTCAGTATTCGTCTCTTGCTGAAGAGAGAAGTTGCGCTAGCTGTCCTGGCACAGTTCGCGGCCTTCACACGATTTACAGAACTACGTAAGTACTCTCAGAATGTTGGCTAGAAAAACTAATGGGCGAGTGGTAAAAAAATCACTTTTTACTTTAAAACATCGCTTTTTATCGAATGAAATGTCCAAGTTTGTTTTATAGTTGCTTTGTAGTGCTGTTTTTAGATTAACGGAATTCTTCGAATAAGCACCGCATCAGGTCTGCGGCACTTATTCGGGGGCGACGCTTATTCACTTTTTTGTCCCAAATGTGGCAGTTATTTGAGAGCGGTGCTTATACAAGTAAATACGGTAATAAACAAGTCATGTACCTGGAAGCCAGTTCTTGACCTTCCTTTCTCAGTTGATGAATAATATCATCGTTGTTGGGATTCCGAGCCAGGATTAGAAACGTCGGAGGAGGATGCTGCATTGCGTTTGAATCGTCAATACTGTCGTACTTTGACCGGTTGTTCATTTCATCCAGACAGTCGCGAATAAAATCCAGAGAACTGAGTGAGCCGTACACACAGAAGCAACCAACTGTAGGAGAATTACAAGAACAATTCAGTTAACAATAACTATAATTATACTGGTACTTGATTTGTAGCAGTAAGGTGTTATTTACTGTCAGTTTGCCCACAGCAACTAATATACAGTCAACCTTGACTATCAAAAAACTGCAGAAATTTTCAGTTAGAAAAGAGATGTGACACAAATGATTTGGACTAAAAAGGTGTTATTTACAAAATAATGTACTTTAGGTTCACCCAGATATTGGCGTACAGTAAACAGAATACAGTCAATCTTAATTATCAAAAATCTATGGATTAATTCAGATACGCTGTACATGTGGTTTTGATTTCCACAAATTTTAGAAGACCTTGAATGATGTCTGGCTTGTCTTTCAAGTGGAATAATAATATTGCAGCCTGCAAAAACATTTTGTGTCCGCTAACCTGGGGTAGTAGTTTTGGGTGGGTGGGTATTGGGGCAAGTAAAGCCACATATAAGCATTTTATGGGGCGAGTTAAAAGTGAATTTGGGCTAGAACGTCCTCTCCACAGCTTGCCCCAATTACAAGCTGGAAAATTCAACTTCTTTCGACCCTCCAAGTTTATTTTTTTCCTTAGTGGCCATTTGGCCACCGACTCCTCAAGTTTGGTTGCCAGTGAAAATTTTTAGTGGTCAAATTAAGCTCACGCTTTCAATCCTTCTTCTCAATTTTAGTCGCCAGGCTGGCGACTTCAGTTCCAATTAAGTCGCCAGCTCTAAAACTTTAGTCGCCATGGCCACTAAAATGGTCTTAACTAGGAGGGTTGTCTTTGCATCCTGACTAGAATTCCAAAATTCTGCTTGGTGGACACACCCAGCCCGTATTGACCCTTCACATGTACAATGAAAGCGTTATTCACCTTGCCCACTCAAGTCAGCGCCAGCAAGTGCATATTCTGGCGGATCCATATCACCATCCACCATCTGATATTCCAGTTCATACATGCGCCCATCAAGAGCAAATTCCAGACTGTCTGGATCTCCATACGAACACTGGGTCTGCAGAGGTAAAACAATAATTCCAACATCAGCATGGACACTCTCGTTACCTTATACATACATTTTTACATAGACAGGTGACAAGAATTACAAGAAACCTATGTAAAAATACCAAGAAAATGAATAATCAAATAGCATTGATCAAAACTTTGGGATACACTCTACATACAAAGTAATTCGGAACTTTCTGTTGGCTGTGGAACCAACAAAAAGTAATTAAGATTCACTCAGCATGATATTAATTTTAATTAATTGTTTTGTCCTTTCATCAGTCCAATCAAAAACCATGTTGGTTTGCAAGACAGAAAGACAGAAAATTGCATAAGCAGCTGTTGGCTGTTTGATTGGCAAGGGAGTTTGAAAACAAACAAACAGTTTGACAGACTTGTACAAAGTCACTTCTCTCATTCACAATTTTGTGTTTGCATTTACATCTTCACAAAGGGCCTTTGCTCTGTCGATTTGTCTTCCCAGATTTAGATTCCTTTAAGTGATGACTGGATACAAGCCTGTCAGTTTGAGAAACAACAATAATTTGATTTGTTTCCTGTAAGGCATACAATGCGCTGTTCCAGAATAATATTCATACTCCCCCTACAGAGGGTTTCTTGATTTGAAACCTCTCCTTTGGAAATTCCAGTTTAGGTTCACACTTTCCTCTAAATATCTTGTTCTTAAGACCCCCTTCCCCCTTGGAATTTCCAATGATCATCCATAGGGAGGGTATGGATATTTTCTGGAACCACACAATCTTACTATAAGGTTATGGTGCTATGATTTTTCTGGGTTAGTTGTCACTCACCCGAATTTCATTTTCCATTGCTTGAGCAAATCCTCCACTTCCTAGAATCAGCAGATTGATCTGACTGTCATCGCTGTCCAGTGTTTCACTGCTGTCCATGAACTGTGGCCTGTCAATCAACAACAAATGCTTGACGTATATGTATTTGTAAGGGCCTTGCAACTAAGCAACCATAATACCATAACACAAAATCCACTTCTAATAATACTATAACCCCAAACGTTTTTAAAAGCAAAAATAAGACCACTGGCAAAAGCCTCTTCCAATCCAATGGGGCAATAAATTTACCACAAATCATTTACCGGTATGATGTTTTAAAACACCGGATGCCAAGCATGGCAAAATATTGTTCAAACCAAATTAATATTGGTTAAATTGCACTTTAATTGAACAAGTACATGTAAGAAAACTACAGCTTCAACTTGACTACTACTGTAGTCCTGAGAACATGCTTGAGATTATAAATAAGTTCTACGGAAATCAAAGATATAACTGACGCGACTTCTCGCACAGTGGAATCCGGATTTCTTAAACATCCAAAGGAAATAAAAACTGGTTCAAGAAATCAGGAATTCAAGGAGGGTCCTGAACAGGTATAATGGGAACTGGGATTTGGGGTAAATTTTCATTTGGGAAAAAAGGATTTGGGTCACTGGGACTGGCAATCACAAACAAAAAAACAAAAGAACTGCAATGAGTGCCAAAAGTGTTGAGACAGTCGGCACTTTTTGAGTACCTTGGACAAATTTTACCCACTCACCCCTTCAATATAACCCCCTCCCCCCGAAACAATGTTGTATTTGCTATCTGCAAGACTTGCCTCGTTTGAGTACAACATTGACAAAGGGGGAGAGGAGTGGTTCAGAAGCGGCAGCAGATTGAAAGGTGAAAAAACAGGAATTTTAAATTAGTATCAGGATTTCATCCAGGACTGTCAATCAAGGACTTTTGACGCCACATTGTGGACTGGGATTTTGAAAATTTGGGAAAACAATAGGCTGGAAAATGGGATTTGGGCAATATTTAGGCTGGGATAATGGGATTTATTCCCCTCCTTCACCCTGTTTAAGATCCTCTTCAAGAAATCAGCAGTAAAATCACAAAGTTGGACTGAGTGAAGCAAACCTTAGGGAAGTACAAGTAACTTTTGGGTCATACATGTAGTTATTTGGGAGTTTCAAGTTAACAAGGGATAGAAAAATCAGGATTCCACAGCATTCTATATATAAGAATTCAGCAATTTTTTTCTAAAATAACTGGTATCAGCCATCAGTCTGATAGTACAATAATTTTAATTTTATGCTTAGCTGTCTACACATATATTGTTTTGAACCAAATTTCTTGTGAAAACATTTGCGGATAACAGTTGGCATACTTGAATCATTTATCTCTTAACCTGAGGCTACATCTGATTGAAAGCACCAAAAGGAAACTTTAAGATAAACCACCAAAAATATTTTGACATCACATTGAAGTATTGATGATTTCACAGATAAAAAATAAATAAATAAAAGGAAGCCACATCAGCCGTAGCTGGTTTTCATGTGGGTCCTCTATCCCGGTCGACTTCATGTACTTTTGAGACCCATTTTAGTGACTGTTTTCTTTTTTGATTGCAAGGTGTAATCTCAACGGGTAAAACAGGGATCTACAGATTGCACATGTGGCTAGGTTCTGAAGCAAGTGGGAGTTACTTGTGCTACATTCTGTTTATAGCTGGGTAATGGAGTACAGTATATGTTGCAAAACTGACCAATTTCCACATTTTTCAGCCTTCACACAGAAAAATTAATGCAAAAGCCAGATATTTTACCCAGCTCCTGAATTAAACCTACATCCTTGTATTTTACCACAATCATAATAATTTTGTCTATAAAATGACAAACTTAACCTGCCATAAATTGCGACTTTGTCGCAGTCTCCAATAATTATTCTTATGATCACAATGTGAATAAAAATTAATGCGAGTAGACAGCCTTATTTTTTTTGCAAAAATGTGATCTGGAGCTATCCTTCACCAACCTCATTTAAATAAATTATTCTGCCTTTCCAGTTTATCCTTTGTCTTTTTTAATTAATAAATTTTTAGTTTCAATCACTCTATTATCAGATCAACATTTGAGATTTAAATTGAAACAATCTGCTGATCTTTTCCTGTATGGGAGAAATATTGTTGAGGCTAATATTTTATGCATATTCTTAAGACACGGCATTGCTCATCTACTTAAAAAGTTAATTATTAAGGAAACTAAAAAAATTAGCCCTGTTCAGCATTATTTTCTCTCAAACAACAAAGATCACATAATTGCGTCAATTTACTGTAGTCTCAAACATGAAACTAGTTATAAAGCAAATTTTTGTTTTTGGTGAAGCGAAATTCTTGAAACATATTGCATGATATATTTCAACACAATCGTGCTTTGTTCAAACACAAGCAGGTGGATGTGAAATTAATTTTCATAAATAAAGTTGTAACTTTAAATGACAATGCAAAACAATGAGAAGTGACAGTGCCTCATGAATTTAAATAAATGAAAAATGCTTCTCAGACAGAGAAGCTTAGAAAAATTGATATTATAATACTCTTGTCAGACTTGATTATCATATGAATGGGCTAGTAAATGAACCGCAAATGAAATAGAAAGCGGAAAGTTTAACAGAGTTCGAACCCAAAGAGGAATTGTCTTTTAGAGAACAGAATAAAATATAAAATTAATGCAAATGGATAAAAAAAACCTTCAGTTTTATTTTCTTTGTCTGTTTTGACAGCTTTTCAACAATGCTTGACTGTTAAATTTAAATTATTTTTATCTCTGGTACTGCTGAAGTTCCAAGTTATAGGTCTGTAAGATGTATAGACATTGCTTAAAGGGCTAGCATAAAATGAAAATAATACATGTATATTCCTCCCAAACAGCACCACAATGAAAAGTTAGACGTAGTAAAAGCAGCAGAAGAAAATTCTGACGGTTAAACTGATTTCATGCATGAGAAATCTTCAACAAGAAAAATATGTACACATATTAACAATCTCTGACTGAATAGAAAGTGTGAAAATAAAATGAATAACAAAAACACTATCCCTGTGGGTTTTAACATTGGAATGTTGCAACTTCTGTCAAAACAAGTGCAAATATTTTGAAATAAGAACCGGCAAATAAAATAAAGGGACTTCAAATCTCTGTGTACTTTATGGAATATTTCAATCATGTGCAGCACGTTGAACTTGCATAAAATTATCAGCACTCATTGAATTGAGACAATGCTTCGAATGTTGCAAGACGTAAACTAAAACCAGCGATTAAACTTGAAGCGATTAAAACTAGAAAAAAATATATACACTGGATCCCGGGGTGCGATTTAAAAGTGGCGGAGCGCTTTAATCGTAATTGAGTTAAAATTGACATCGTTGAAACCTACATCGTTCGAACAAAGAGCACGTTATTTGACAGTAGATAAAACATTTTACCTGTATGTAGTTGTGGCCACAATCTCCTGCATGAGACGATCTCGGCACCGCTCCGCTCCACTAAGACATCTCGTAGGGCTGTACAACAAAGCAATGTGATTTATCAAGCCAATTTCTCTATCGCTGTCCAATTTGTCGAGCTGTTTGTAGCGATCGTCCTCGCTGAGTGCTTCTTTTATCAGCCTCATGTCTTCGTGCGAGATCGAGGGGCGCGTGTTGGGTTCAAGTTTTGAAAACAACCCAGCTGATTCGAATAACAATTCTTGAAAATCCGCTTTGGCTTTCTCGTGCATGTCTCGACGATAAGTGTCAAAAATCATTGTTTTGTCTGAATCGTTCAAGTACTGAAAACTTTCTTCGTTTTCAAGCAGCACAGCCGCCTCTAACCAACTTGTACCCGGTCGAATTTCCGGCGTAAGTTCCAAAAGTTTTCTAAACTCGTTCATCATCCGAAGGCGTTTTTCCTCAGCTTTTAACTTCTCTGCGTGGTTTTGAAACACTTGTTCAGCCCGCGGGAGAGAGAGGATATCAAAAGGAACACGTGGATCATCGCTGAGTAAATGGTCGCTTTCATTCCAAGCCGTTTCTTCAGGCAAAACAATCATCCATTTTTCGAACTCTTTGTGATTTCGAATCGCCTTTTGACAATTTTGCCAGTTCCAGTGACAAAGATCCATCGAGGATGCGCTCGGCATAAGCTCATCCAAAGCGCTGGGGAGTCTCGATAAGTATCCATTCAACTTTCTCTCCTCAAACTCCTTCCTCAGTTTACGAATGTGTTTGTTGAACAATCTCTTACACGCTTCCAGCCCGCAAAGATCGCGGTGAATTTGAAACTCCCTTTCATTTTCGACCAACTTTTTCGTGTTTTTCCAGATCACACGAAAGTCAGTCACTGTCCTATCTATAAGCCGCTGAAAATCCAGCACGGCTTTTTCTAATAATTCTCGTTGAGTTCTCTGCGCCTCTGTGAAAGGGATCACTTTAGAACGCGCCCTTCCACGCTCGATAAGCTGCGCCAAAACTAGAAATGCTAGGTCAACATTTACGTTCTCGTGAGCCGAAGTTTCGACTATGGGAGCGTTCAACTTTTTAGACTGAGCAAAACGATGAACCTCCTGTAGTAAATTAAGCTGTGTATCATCACATTTCGTCGCTACGAGGACAAAAGGTTTTTTACTTTTCTGCACGTAAGTCAGAATTGATGACAACAATCTCTCTTGTTGCTCCTCAAGTCGTTTCGACTGCGTTGCTTCGGCGTCGTACACGACGAGAAATCCATCAACAGTCACCTTTCCCCCGGGTAGATTGACTTGCTCGTAGTCATTCTGCAATGCTACTTGATCTCGACTAATATACATCAACTTTTCGGGCGAGGAAAGCTTTGAAATCGCACATCGCTTTGGGTACGGTGTGAGCTGCCCTCCTCGCGATAAAGGCATAAGTGTAGCATCGTCGATAAATTCGGTCTGCTCCAACACATGAATAACAAATTCGCTGCCATCCTCTGCTGTCTTCGTTGAATGACCCCAATACAAAAACTGATCGTTATTCAACACTCGACCGCCAAAGTCAGACGAACTGAACACTGAAGTATGTTCAGTTATGTATTCGTCGGCCAACGGCCGTACAAACCGATTACACAAACACGACTTTCCCACGCCAAAAAAAGATTGATCCCGGTCTAATCCAGACAAACCCACAACAGCAACGTTTACGCTCCGTGGTTCACTCCCTTTCTTGGACATAACGAGGCTTTGAAGCCGAAGATGCGAGCGTTCTCTGCCGCGGCCACTATCGCCAACAATTCGCCGCCATTTTTGATTTTTGTGTTTGATAATGAGAGGAAATCACGTGACCTATGCTGTAATGCGAGGCCCGTTGCAAAAATATCCCTGAGCTAAGAGGGTTCAAATTTCTCATTTGATAGGCGGCGAAAATAGCCCCGAGCAATAAATGACTCATACATGAAAGTCCATCAGGAAAATTACTAAACAATGCCCAAAGTGGCACTCGTTTGTCAAAGAAGCGTTTTATGTGTTCCGGAAGCGTACAAACTCCGCTGCATTCCGCATAGGGGTGGTGGTCAAAAAACCGGAGAACACGGTATTCGTGTAAAGCGCGCGGTTTTTTCCAGAATAAAGAACTGTGGCTTTGACCTTTTGTTCTAAGAACCGCTATCGGTTAGTTTAATAAATCAAGAAAGATTTGTACTCCCAGATATGGGCTATTGTTTTAATACGCCTAACTGCCTCGTGTAAACAGATGTAATTTTTTTTCTCTGTGACATATTTTCTGTTGTTCTTGGGCCGATTGTTTGTTCCTTATCGGCTTATGATCTTTCCATTGACTTCCTTGCCAAAGTATATTGCCCACTTGTACTTTTCAGACACCGGAATTGCAGTATTGTTTATTCTGATACTGCTAATTACATAAGCGCCACCGAAAAAAACTGTTCAATACCGACACTAGTATGTACTCGAGAGAGAGCCTAGTTTCTTGTACCCCCGGGAGAGTTCTATAATATGACTTTTATATGTTATATTGGAGCTTTAATAACAGCATCAAACGAGACATTATAGTGGTTTTATTTCGTTATTGATATGATGCATGATGTTGCTTTCAAATATTTGAATATGCTTTGTGTTATCATTTTGCGGGTTATAAGGGCTTGTCTATTTTACGCGCCTAGCGTGAAATGTGTCACATCAGTGCATGCGAGGCAATCATGTGAAGCGCGTGTTTAAGAACTTCCTACATGCAGAGTTAGCACAAATCAGCCGTTATAATTTTTGTTTTAACGAGTCAGCAATATCGATTTAACAGGAAAAGAATTTAATTATCATATCAATTTGACAAGTTTTAATTGTTTCCCGAATAGTCTCGAAACTGAAACGAAACAACGAAGAGATGAAGTGCAGTGTCGGAGTTAACCCGTGGGAAAAATCAGTCATTATTCAAGAGCTTTTCCTTGTTTGAAAAAAATGTTCTAAATAAAGATTGAAGATGTACTTGCTATGGCTTGCAGCTGTCTCTTAAAAAAAATTGGCTCTTGATTTTAGAGTCATTTGCATATATACTTTGTGACATGTTGATCATCGCATATCGATACGTCACATGAAATGTGCAGTCCGCAATTAGCCAATGAGTGCAGTTCCTCCTTTTTATCACGCGGAAAATACTCGGAGCGAAGATCACGCACCTGTACGTACTCTGTGCGGATCGCCAGCTAGTACAATGTCCTTTGGCTGCGTTTAGCTGCCAGTTATTCATTATTCACGGTTTTATCGAAAAAATGACGTGTAAAAATTACACATTCTTTTTTATATAAGAACGCCACTGCCGAGTTCTGAGGAATGTTATTATTTTAGCCCATACATTTTCTAAAATTTTGGGGCAAATCTCAGCCACATCGTTCTTATAATAATGGTTCTTTAAAATAAAAAGAGTGTATTCATGGCGGTAGGAAGTAAGGAACTGAAGAAAACGAATTTGGGACTTTCTCCTTATGAAGGGCTTGCTAGTTATTCACGGTAAGAAATCGCATGTTTTTATATTCGTGTTCGCAAATTAAAATAGAGCAATTGAATGGTTGGCTTGCGTCTTTATACCCCCTTCTCCCCCCCCCTCCCCCCCCCCCCGACATTAAAGACTAGTAAAGTCGAGAGACTTATTATACACTGGGACGAAATTGGGTGAGTTACATTCTTTAAAGCAAGATCTAGAATCAATCAATTTTATCAAGCGTACGTATACGCTTCCCTAAAATCTATGTAATGGGATTTTTGGGGGCCGACAGGGCAACATACAAAGAAAGTTAAAGACCGGATATCTTAGCAATAAGCCAGTTATTTACCTTAAATACCGGACATATTAGACTAAGGCCAATTACCACAGGAAGGAAGAAAACATCTTAACAACGTGCCTGACTGAAGTCTCGAGACTGCATCTGTTAATTTTCGTGCAGTTAAAATCAGTAATTCGTACGATGAGCCCTTATTTCGCGTCGAACGGGGAAGCACAGTAGAATCGATTTAATCTCTTTTTTGTGTATTGAGTCCCAAGAACTTGTTGTTCCAAGTCAAATGCCAAATATTCTTCGTGGTATTGCATACGTACATTATTTAGTAGGAAATCATTTAGCACATCAGGAAAAAGATGAACACAAGAAAATAAGTGTAGTATACTGATTTGACCGGTTTTGCCAGACTGAGAGCGTATACCGGGCGAAGAAGAATGTCTGAATTTTGCACATTCCTATACACGTACTCACCGGCGAATAACAAGTAGAAAAATGAAAAAAAGTTTTCACTCTGAACTCTCCTCTAGGCCTCTCAAGAAGGTTCTGAGAGTGCCAGAAAGAGGGGGAAGGGTATGCGTGACACGTGAAATGGGAAAATTAGACCGTGAGCGGAAAATAGGGTAATATTAGACCGTGAGGTGAAAATAGAGAAAAGACACGTGATCCGGAATCTGCTGTTTCAAATATACATGACACGTGAATTTGGTTAAAACTTGTGCGTGAAACGGGATCACGATACCCCCTTTGCTACCCTGCAGAAAGAGAATTAGAAGTGACCAGTTTCCACGCGAGCGACCCACGCGCGTACGCGCTGCACATGATCATGACATCACATCTAATGGCGTCATCAGCGGTAAGGGGGCTATGTCCGGGAGATTTCGAAACCAGGTTACGTTTTAACGAAGGTGCTAAAAATGCCACACGTTTTGGAAATAACCCCTTCAAAAGGAAATAATTTCCGCAATTTTTACCACACTTACATTCATTTCTGCGAAATTTAGAATCTTACTGATAAATATCTTAGGTGGGTCAGCGTGGGTTTTTGCGATCCGCGATAACTGGGCTAGCTAAATTCGGAAAGAAGCGAAACTGGATTTTAAAAAAGGTAATATTTCGAGGAAGAAATTCTCAGAACTTGTTTTTTTAGAACATCACATGTACAGGCACGTACAGCGAATGTTTTAGCGGATATAGCAATCTAAATCGCGTCACAACTACAGTGTATTGCGTATTGTGATGTGATGGTGAGCGCACCCGCCAGGCCCCAGGGAAAAGCCCGGGAACGAAGTTGTATTGCGTTCGTTGCGTGCGAGTAAGCAAAACTTTACAATCCGATTATCACTATTAAAACCAAATCCCTCTTAATACGGAAAATATTTACGTATTTCAACAAGATGCTTAGATTTAATTCCGTAATGAATTGACCCACGGAGCACACTGAATTGGATATCGAAAATTTTTTGTAAGAGGTCCTGTCGTCACGTTTTGCACAAATTAGATTGTCGTCATTTCTTGCATTAACTGAAAAATGAACTGACATCCACGCAATTTGACTTTCGATTCTTTGGGATCAGTCTTTCAATAATTTGTCCATGTATGGTCCAGTTTTAAAACGTACGGCTTACAGTATGACCTTTGATTCGGCTTGTCCTTGGAACAGATTTAGTGGAAACAATGAGACTACACATCATCTTGATGCATGCATGAATGAAAACAATATCGTTTCAAGAAGCGGTCGGATTATAGCTGTTCGGCTCGGCGCACGGTGCAAGGAATAATGTTAGCCCTACGACAGCCCTGACTCGTCCCCAGTCGTCTCTTTTGCGAAAATTCGAAACCCTGACCTCTTCTTCCTTCCCATGATTCCCTCCGTGTTCAGAGTCGACTCAAGACGAACTCAAAAGACGACTGGTAGCCTGCGAGCGGCGCCGTAGCGCGCGGTGAGAAAGGAAAGGGGGAGGACCGGGGAAAAGATCGCGCACTCACGCGCGCTAAAAACACACAGACGCCGCTACGCAGGCTAGACGACTGGAGACGAGTCAAATGTTAGCCTACTCGATTCCACTGTTAAAGAAAAAATCTGAAGCCATGAATTCAGCGGTAAATATAATTTTCCTTTGAAGATTCCGCAGTAGTCCCAGAAAATTCGTGATAAGTGTAGGTACTTTTGTATGGTTGTACAGGTTATGAGTGCAAGCCCAAAGAATGGTGCACAAATTTCATGGAAAATGACAACATATTTAGTAAACACAGAAAATGTCGAATTTAGTGTTCGCTCGAAGGATTTATTTATTCTTGACACCCGCACGATCCCATCGATTTCATCGTGTAATGAGAGCTCAAAAACGCTGCAACGCTAAACACAATGTTTCATGTTACTTGTCGCGCGCAATTGTGTTTTTTTTTATTGTTGTTGTCCGGGTTGTTATTTTTTTTTTGCTTTTTTCTGGTAGCTTCGAGGCAAGTTGCACTAAACGTTTTTTATAACTATACTCCGTACAGCGTACGTGCTACGCTCCGAAATGTAACAACTAATGCAAAATGTAACAAGTTCTGACGCAAAATGTACAACTCTTAAACATGGAATGTAACGACATTTTGACGCAAGAAAAAAAAACAAAGGAAAAAAAATGTTGCAACACATGCTCAATATTTCTAGGCAGTTTTCCAACTTTTGTCACGACATAACGGCTAGAAAAGTTGAACGAGTAATTGTCCAGAGTAACATGGTCTTTAGCTGGTTTAAGACATTCAAATGTTACACTACTTTGTCTACTTTATTATTATACCATTGCGCCATTAGGTCCAAAAAAAGTGCAAAATATGCCACGTTTTTATAAACTGTAGAACAGGGCAAAAGTACGGACGGAGAAACTTACGGAATACGGAAAAGTGGAAAAAAAGTGGAGTTATAAAAATCCATTATTCGATGGTTCAACATATAATACGAGCAGATATTTTGTTCATTGCTTGTATCTTTCCTCACCCCTGCGGAGCTCGGACAAAAACAACGCAACTCGCAAATTATCCGAGCGCATTATATGGTAAACCATCGAACAAGGTGTATTTCTCAATCTTTCACGTACTCTTTATTAAATAAAATCAATAAAAAATGTTTTTCAAGGCGCCTGCTCAAATAAAAACAAATTGGACATAAAAAAGCGGCCTTGATAACCTCTTTAAAACTTGCACTTCTATTTCTCTCTTCCTTTTCCATTGGTTTCAGTTATTTACGTTTCACCAAGTAACAAAATTTCTGCTGACAACTAAAATGACTCCTAAACAAAAAGAGCGTATAAACTTTACTTGTTATGGTAAGTTTGAAGCCGGTTAAGAAAATATTCCATGTGGTGCAGATGTGTGTGAACAGCTGTCAAACTTTCTCCCACACAAAAACACACAGACTGTCTGTAAGGCTGACAAGTTTTGAAAAGAAATGTCAACTTATTTTCCTCATATTTGACACAACACAAAAACTTTCATTTGCAAATCACCGTAATGATTCAATTTAGCGCCCGGGGCGCTTATTTACTTTTGGCATCTTAAGGGATGGCGCATTCGAGACAGGGCGCTACGGGACAGGGCGCTTATTTAAGTTTGGGAAACAACCAAATGTTTAATATATTTTAAAATAACTAGCAATAACATAAGCGGACAGTAACAAATTGTTGAAAGTTCAGTACCTTACAAAAATTGTTCATTTTAGCAGGAAAATATACCTGTACGGAGGTGAATGCTGAGTTTACTTTCGACGTCGACGACTTTAGTAGGGTCAGAGCCACAATAGGAGCGCTTAAGAATAGGGGCGCGTATAAGAGGGGGCGCTTATTAGAACGGGGGCGCTATTAAAAAAAAATGCATTCGATGGGGGGGGGGGGGAGCGCTTGTTCGGAAGGGGGGCTTATGGAGGAGGGCGCTTAATCGAATCATAACGGTATACCGCGTTAAATTTATTTGCCGACAAGTATTACTATTATCTTTAAACTTGCATTTTTTACACGTGTTGACATTTATTTTAAAATTATTATTAAAATATACATGTCTTCTAAAATACTTTAGATTGCTTAAAAACATCGGCTCTGCTCTGTATTAGTCGAGGGAACAAGCGAGTGCCCTTTCACGGAAAATCTTCGTTGAATCTTCGGTTATCGAAGAGTTCCGATTCTTATTCTCCAACCAGAAGTAGTCCGAGCACTCCGAAAGTTGTTTCGTCAACTCGTCGGCTTCAGGATACGTCACGTTGCTTAGCAACACGTCTGCTGAACACCGCGGGCTCAGCCAGTTTTCGATGACGAAGTTTTGATTATAAAAGTTACTTGCATTTTTTGCTGTTACCAAAATTGTTTTTAAGACAGTTGTTCATGTATTGCTTCGTTTGCCCTTTCCGTTCCACTTGAGTTGATTTATAATGTCCTCTGTCACTCGCTTTCCTTTCTTGATTACATCGTTTGGAATAATCTTCACAACAGCTTCAACCTGCAAAAAAGATATTTCGTCAAAAAAAAACGCCCTACAACAACACGGTATTAGCACTGGTTTTTGATGTTTTAAACTTAGTTTATCTAAACTTGGTTAGTTGGTTTGGCCAAAATATTTTTGTTTTTTATATTTTTTCTCTTCAATAAGTTGTCATTTGGTAAACACAAATATGGTAAAATGTTACAAACTTACACCTTACACAAACGTTTGTAGCAGATAAGCTCTACAAAAAATAATAATTATGTTGTAGTCAAGATTTGTTTCTTTTTCTTACCGTTGTCTGAGCCTTGTAGTAATTCTTTTTATTAATAGATTTACCATTTTAATACAATTAGAGTCACTGACTCATCCAACATAATGAAGTCAAGATTGAAGAATATCATCATCTAAACTAAACAAATTGGTCAGGTCTTTCCTGAGACAAAGTCTTTCTCAAAAACGTCCTCTTGGCACTAATATATTTTCTGCTTACCTTTTCTCTCGCAGATAAATTGTCAAAATTTTTGGGCAGCTCCTTTGGATTTACTTCTCCGCCTTTGTAAAACTCCTCCAACACCAATCTAATTATAAAATAAAACAAAACGGCACTTAAAATTCCAGCTTTAAGTCCTAAGGCTTACACACGTGATGACTTAAGTCTGATTTCCAAGTTAGAGGGAGGCTGTCTACACATCTCAAGCCTCGCGCCATGTTTACTTAACAACTCTCACTTTAGCCAATTGTCGAACCGGAAACTGTGCTATATATACCAAGGCTTATCCCCTTGGCTCTTTCTCTCTTTCTGCACAAGGGATGCAGAGACAAGACAGAAAGTCAATCCAAAAGTACGTCCGGGGCAGGTTTCTAAGGGTGCGTTTCTTTGGGAAAATCCAAAATTGGATCATTGATCTCAGATCACACGGATATTTTGCTCCCAAAGAAACGAAGAATCCGAAAACGGATTTTTTGCCATGAAAACCCCGTAAACACATTTTCACAAATAATTTAAGCATACAAAATCTTTTACAAAAACCACACGTCGAAGTAGATCTTCTTTAGCGTTAAGCGCAATGTGGCGAGAAAGCATCTAAGAGCGAAGAATGATTGCGAAATGATCAATGCAAACTTCACTCGTGACAATTTCAAAAGGAAACAACTTCCGTAGGCACACAGTGGCTGTTCTAGAAAACCTGTATCCCGTTAAAAATGATACTACATACCTATCTGAAGCTACCGTTTCCTTTTATCGTGAACTATTTTTGTATTTTAATCGAAATAACCGCCTAAAAGTTTCCGTATGGCAGTGTTTACAAAGAACGAACCTGTATTTTCACAGCAAAGACCGCTGGGCCAAGGTACTTTTTTCGAATCCTTTCCCAAAGAAACGCACTAATCATGAATCCTAAAAATCCGGATTCAGATATGATCTGATGTATCCACTCGAAGTGTGGATTCTTCAGATCATTGATCCAAGATTAATCATTTTCGGATATAGGTAAAGACACGCAAAAATCCGTTTTTGGATCAAGAATCCGGATTTGGATTTTTCCCAAAGAAACGCACCCTAATAGACCGTTTTACAGATTCTGACGCCATCTTGGCAGGGGGCAAACTTGTTAAAAATTGCAGTTAATGCATGGAAAAATTAAGGCATCTTGTGTCTTACAATGCACGGAAAATTACTGAATACGAAATTTGAAGGATATAGCCTTCTCGAGAAAAGTCGCAATTAAGGTTTCATTTTTCCGCTCATTTGTATGTAAAACAGAGCCACAGTCTCCGGGAACATTTTGGGACATTAATGTAAAACTAAAAAAGGCGATTCCTCGCCGTCCAATACGGCTGTTTTCTACAAATTTGATAAACAAAATCTTTTGCTGGGTATTTTTACCATTTAGTTCATAAAAAACACAGAACAAAAAAAAATCCTTGTTGAATCTTGGGCGTCGAACTCCCAACTTTCCCCATACATTTACTGTAATTTTTGCCGTGTTCGCCCCCAACCAACGCGGTAAAGCAACAATGTATGCAACATGCGCCAAGTGCGGGAAAAAAAAGCGCGCGAAAATACGCCTAAGGCAAGTGACCATTGGTTGTTTGGTTTTTGTTTTGCTTCTATAACTGGTTGAAAAAATTGCTGGCTTACAACCACGTGACAAAGCGGCCATGTTGGGGGTGACAAACCATTAAAACATTTTTCGCAAAATTTGCATGATAAAAAAGTTAAATTCCCAGTGGAGGGAAACGCTTTGTTCTTGACCCCCATTCTCGTCCCCATAGCCCTTTTGTTTCTCTTAGCCGGCTGGGCCTTGGCACGAGGAAACGAAGGGCTCTGGGGACACAGAATTTCCAGTCCTAGATTCTAGGACTTCCGGTCTTCATGTATGCAGTCATGACGTTTCAAAAGAATGTATGAGAGAGTCGTTATGTTTTTGACTTCCGTTTAGGAATTCTTTGTTCCAAACAGTCAATCAAAAAAAATTCGTTATCTCGTGCCAAGTCGGCTAAGAGAAACGAAAGGGCTACGGGGACGAGAATGGGGGTCAAGAACAAAGCGTTTCCCTCCACTGGGAATTTAACTTTTTTATCATGCAAATTTTGCGAAAAATGTTTTAATGGTTTGTACCCCCAACATGGCCGCTTTGTCACGTGGTTGTAAGCCAGCAATTTTTTCAACCAGTTGTAGAAGCAAAACAAAAACCAAACAACCAATGGTCACTTGCCTTAGGCGTATTTTCGCGCGCTTTTTTTCCCGCACTTGGCGCATGTTGCATACATTGTTGCTTTACCGCGTTGGTTGGGGGCGAACACGGCAAAAATTACAGTAAATGTATGTTGGGAGTTCGACGCCCAAGATTCAACAAAGATTTTTTTGTTCTGTGTTTTTTATGAACAACCCAGCAATAGTACGCTTGCCATGATTGGTTATGAAAGAACTTCCAGCATGTTCCATGTAGTGATTAACATGTACATTAATTTTATTACTAATAGCTTACTTGTAATTCTGTGAATTCATCACTTGACTGCTAATAGCCATTGTTTCCACAGGATTGTACGCCTGCAAAGTGCAAAACACTATAAATTCTGTGTCAAAATAGTGGCAGAGTCGGGCTGCCACGGGACACCAACAGTTTTGTCTGGAACGTACCGTACTTGTTGTTTACAGTGTTGATCAACTCAGTGTAAATGCTGGGCACCCTGTATTATAAATGTTCCCGAGAACACTGCAATTTTACGGCCTTGAATAAATGCTTAATTTGTTCTTTTAAAGAGACACACTGTCACGAGCTTCACTTCCAAAATGTAAGAGCCTAAGAACGAATGGAAACCTACAAATAGAGGTCCAGTTTTGTTAACAATTACTGGGCCAGTGTACTGAAGATATAAACAAGTGATAGTAGAGCGGTTTTCACTTGAGTGTCGAAAGTTAATTGCGTTTGCTTTGGTTTTGCATTGCTACGATCAGTGATTGGTTTAAAAATCTCGCGCCACTTTCTCAGCCAATCAGAACTAAAACCAAAACCAATCGTGACTCGCTCGCGCACGTTTTCCCGCGCTTCGTGCCGGCTACATGTATTTGCTTCGAGTTTTGATTGGTTCACTGGATTGTCTGTGTCCTTTGTGATTGGCCAGAGTAATTACTTTGGTTTTGGTTTTACGACACTCAATTGAAAACTGCTCTATTGTGATGCCATCAGGAACTTTAGATCTCAACTTGTGAAAGTCAGCCTGACTTTTTCAAGTTCCGGCTGCCCATGTGGCCTGGAAAAACAGCAAAAAAGTAACAAAGGCTCCCCTCTTCATTCAACAACAATTTACTTTATATCGTCATCTTGATGTTCTAGGTGCATTTCGAGTATAAGCGAGAGTACTTCCCCAATTTTAGTACTTTTTACTGAAAAGCAGAAAAATGCTCTGACTTTCAATAATGACCATAGACTTACCATAGCCAGGTTTATTTTTCAACGCAACCCCATAACAGTCCATACACTCTTACGTTGATACCTCCCACAACTCCCATATTTTCATGAAAGGAAGGCAACTCTGCCACAGGTGGCTATACGAAAGTAGTTTAACTGTATTTGCAAGAGGGAAACACATGATGGAAAATACATCTACAATCCCAGACATAACCTCTTGGGAAGGTTGCACATATACACCGCAATTTCAAAAACTTCGACATAAATGTAGTCTCTAGGTACCTACACAAGATGTTTGGCCCCCCCTCTCCTCCATATCAATGTTGAAGTATTTCTGAACATTATGATAGACAATATGCTGTGATTGAGGTCTGTAGGTAGACTTCAACATTGAATGAGGGGGGAGGGGAGCGAAAACTTGACGACCTTCCCAAGGGTATTGACGAGGATTGTAGTTTACCTCACAAAGGGCTATGTATGTGTGTGCAACTTTGATGTTACCTGGTGAAACCAGCCTGTGGGAATTATAAATAAGTCTCCAGCTTCCTGAGTAAAGGATATAGCTCTGGCTTGTTTAAACTTTGGATACTGTTTGAAGTCAGGGTTATATGCATCTATTGGACTGAAAAAATTATTTAACATTAGAGGAATAGACAAACAGTAGCAATGTAGCGATGGAAGAATACAAAGAAGCCTAGTGTACAACAAGTGTTCTTGTATATCTGTGTATCTATTTTGCGCATGTGAAATAAGAGGAGGGGGGGGGGGGCAGTTGCCTCTCCCTTCCCCTTCCTCTCCTCCTGAATCTGTCCTTCCATCCATCCATCTGGTTGCAGTGGCCTCTCCCTTCCCTTCTTCTGAATCTGTCCTTCCATCCATCCATCTGGTTGCAGTGGCCTCTCCCTTCCCTTCTTCGGAATCTGTCCTTCCATCCATCCATCTGGTTGCAGTGGCCTCTCCCTTCCCTTCTTCTGAATCTGTCCTTCCATCCATCCATCTGGTTGCAGTGGCCTCTCTCTTCCCTTCTTCTGAATCTGTCCTTCCATCCATCCATCTGGTTGCAGTGGCCTCTCCCTTCCCTTCTTCTGAATCTGTCCTTCCATCCATCCATCTGGTTGCAGTGGCCTCTCCCTTCCCTTCTTCTGAATCTGTCCTTCCATCCATCCATCTGGTTGCAGTGGCCTCTCCCTTCCCTTCTTCTGAATCTGTCCTTCCATCCATCCATCTGGTTGCAGTGGCCTCTCCCTTCCCTTCTTCTGAATCTGTCCTTCCATCCATCCATCTGGTTGCAGTGGCCTCTCCCTTCCCTTCTTCTGAATCTGTCCTTCCATCCATCCATCTGGTTGCAGTGGCCTCTCCCTTCCTCTTCTCCTGAATCTGTCCTTCCATCCATCCATCTGGTTGCAGTGGCCTCTCCCTTCCTCTTCTCCTGAATCTGTCCTTCCATCCATCCATCTGGTTGCAGTGGCCTCTCCCTTCCCTTCTTCTGAATCTGTCCTTCCATCCATCCATCTGGTTGCAGTGGCCTCTCCCTTCCCTTCTTCTGAATCTGTCCTTCCATCCATCCATCTGGTTGCAGTGGCCTCTCCCTTCCTCTTCTCCTGAATCTGTCCTTCCATCCATCCATTTGGTTGCAGTGGCCTCTCCCTTCCCTTCTCCTGAATCTGTCCTTCCATCCATCCATCAGGTTGCAGTGGCCTCTCCCTTCCTCTTCTCCTGAATCTGTCCTTCCATCCATCCATCTGGTTGCAGTGGCCTCTCCCTTCCCTTCTCCTGAATCTGTCCTTCCATCCATCCATCTGGTTGCAGTGGCCTCTCCCTTCCTCTTCTCCTGAATCTGTCCTTCCATTCATCCATCTGGTTGCAGTGGCCTCTCCCTTCCCTTCTCCTGAATCTGTCCTTCCATCCATCCATCTGGTTGCAGTGGCCTCTCCCTTCCTCTTCTCCTGAATCTGTCCTTCCATCCATCCATCTGGTTGCAGTGGCCTCTCCCTTCCTCTTCTCCTGAATCTGTCCTTCCATCCATCCATCTGGTTGCAGTGGCCTCTCCCTTCCTCTTCTCCTGAATTTGTCCTTCCATCCATCCATCTGGTTGCAGTGGCCTCTCCCTTCCCTTCTCCTGAATCTGTCCTTCCATCCATCCATCTGGTTGTAGTGGCCTCTCCCTTCCTCTTCTCCTGAATCTGTCCTTCCATCCATCCATCTGGTTGCAGTGGCCTCTCCCCTTCCTCTTCTCCTGAATCTGTCCTTCCATCCATCCATCTGGTTGCAGTGGCCTCTCCCCTTACATGTATCTGCCACTCCTCCTGTGTCCGTCCATCCATCTGTTTGTGCATTTGTTCGTTCGTTCATTCGTTTATTTGCTTTCACCCCTATTTTCCTGCAAGGCCAAAAGTCCCCTCCCATGGAAGTTTTTTTTTGGTTAAAGTACAAAGCTGTGCCCTTAGAATAGTTGCAAAGTAATACAAGTTGCTCAAAGACAAAATTGTCACCTGTGGCACCCAGGCTCTGCTAGGATATTTCGTAGAACTACACGTGCATGTTATAGTACCTGTTGTATTTCAAACAGTCCAGAGGAAACCCACATCTTTGATTTCGTCTGACATACAAATAATCATCTTGACCTGGTGGATACAGCTGTAAAGGAATGACCATGAAATATATCAATCACTTACTGTACAGCCTGCATAGCAGCAGAAACCCATAAGGATTGAAACCATATTTGGAAACACGAAGAATTTGTACGCGAATTCTTTATATGACGTAATGACACACGCAACATAATTTTTGCTTGAATTGTCACCAAAACACCGTAAAATTCTTACAGAAACTAAAGAAATACATTACGTGTATCGAAGCGAAGTTCTCCAGACTACTTCAAAAAGATGAAAAAGGAGAATTTAATCGAATTTATTTTTATTCAACCAAGCTTGTTCAAAAACAAGATTACGCCATCGAGTGCGAGCTAGTGCACGCTGTGAATTTAATCCAAATATAGTAATTTTGATTGGTTAAATGTTTCTCCTGATTTTCCAAATATGGTACTTAGTGTAGACGAATGTGCAAACGTTTTGTACAATGCGAATCATAGGGAATTACACGTTTCAACCCTTATGGGTTTCTGATAGCAGCCAATTCCTTTCTAAGCACACTGAGTGAGTGAAAAAAAGCAAGACAAGAAGTGCATCTGGGGGGGGGGGGGTGAAAAATTGAGGAGAAGCAGGGAGTGGGTGGGAAAGAAGGAATGCGATTCCTTTCCTCCTCCACCCCTCCCTCCATTCTCCTCAATTTTTTTTCTTTCTCACTCACTTGCTTGACTGCTAACATTTTTGTGCTTAGAATGAAATTGACTGTTACACAGGCTCCTTAATATATACTTCTATTAAAAGAAATACTACAAAGAAAATTAAGAAAAAATTGGATATGAACAGCTCAAACTATGATGGTTAGAAACTGATCCATGCTTTTTATACAAATGGCAACATATGAAATTTCAAATAAAGCAATGGACAAATCTCTTCTTGCTGCAAAGAAGGCTGGGACACTTTTTGCAAACATACCTTCCACATTTTCTTTCCTGACAAAACAGCATTTGTTCCTGTCCAGTTATAAGGATCTGTTTTAAGCAATTCAGTATTGTTAGAGTGTTTACAAAAACTATAAGTTTAAATACACATTACATAGCTGCAGTGAATTAATGAAGCCTGTACTGAACAGGGTTGTCACTAAGGGCCAGCTGTTGGCTAATTTCACCGGCTGAAAGATAACTTAAATCCGGCTAAAATTTCACATGAAAACAAAGACTTAAGCAAACTTTTAGAGCTGCCAAGACCAGAAAGGTCAGCTGGGCTTGTTGGTGAGCCAGCTTAAGTAGTGTTTTCTTAGCTTAACATCCCTGACTGAAGTAGCCGGCGTTGCAGATCAACCATCCAGGTTTAGTTCATCTGCAATGTAGGTAAGTACTGAAGAAACTTTTAAAACTTGCTCTGAACTGAGAAGCTGAGTATTCAATTTATTTTCAGTTTTTGCATGCTTGTTTTGTTCAACATTGAATGCATACTTGTTAAACATGCACACTGTACCTATGTGAAGAGAGGACCTGGAATGTGCAGTACCCCAAAGAAGCATAGCATTCCAGGGCCGAACCTCTTTTGGTAACAACTGGAAAAAATCTTCCTTCAAGTAAACCTGGGATAAGCCAGAATATTATTAATATTTATTTAATTATCTACTAAGACTGTATGAGTACATTGTAACCGCTTAGGGCAGAAAAAATTATTGATGCATCATGCATTTGCATTAACAGGCATGAAATGCAGAAATTGCAAGATGATATGCACAACACACAGAAAGAGAAATCCTTTATTTTTTTTATAAGGAAACATGCAATCACAAAATTATTGTGATTAAGATATTGTGTGATATAAAACAATCTTAGGGAGACTATAAAAACTATTTGCTGGCCTAAAGCTATTGAGTAATTTTTTTGTTTGGAAGCCTTCTGGCTATCTTTAGAATATTCAGAGGTCCTCAGGCAATCTTCAGTTAGCTGTTATTCTCTGATAATGTAGCACTGAATGGAAAGACGTCTGCCTAAACTGATCAAAATTCAGTTACGGGTACATGTATATTACCCTCTATGTAATTTTACTAATACGAGTTAATAATAAATATTAACAAACTGTTTTAATCCTAATCAGTCAGGGGAACAAGTGCCAGTTGATGGCAACATCGCTTCTCTGAGAAGTGACTGAGCCCGCGGTTTTCGTCCCAGAAGTTGCTAAGCAACATGACGAATTTATACGTGCAACTGCTTTCAGAGTACTATTTTGATTTTGAGGTTTTGGTTGGATAAAATAATTCGGAAATCCTTTGAGTGCTTCAACGAAGATTTGCCAAAACTGACACTGTCTTATTCCCCAGACTGTAATACTCACAGGCAGCCCCAGATGTTCTCTCAGTTCTGGATTCATTTCTATAAACAGCTCATCTTCCAAGTATGTCCACAACTGAGGTTGACCTTCATGAACATGCTCTGCAAATGTCTTCAAAGGAACTGCAAATCCGTGGGCTTTATTTAAAGGACCCTAGAGATATGACACATTAAAAAATTGTAACATTTGGAAGTTACATAATTTTTTTTAATGTACTACCTGTTTTTATACTATGTAGAATTAAGTGGACACCTCTCCTCAGTGGGTGTTGAATAAAACAACAGAATAAAATTGGCCACTGAAAGATGTTTAATCTGCTAGTCATGTCAGCATGTTGTAGCATAGTTGATACAGAATTTTTTGGGCATCTTCCGGCCTCCAAAATCACTTGAATAGCAGTAAAAAAAAGCGATCAAACAAAGAAACTACCGGTATCAAGAACACTTTATGTACATGTATGCACAAACTGCAAAGAGCACATGGTTTCCAAGATCACATGAACTACACGAGAGGAGTAGGGGGGGGGGGGGGTGGGACAACAAACTGTCCTTTAAAGTGAGCATCCTGCTAAAGCAAACATTCATTTTGAACACAACCACTGTTTTTACAAAGTAGGCAGAAGACACTGCTTTTGCTTGAAGACACCTTGCTGATACTGAGGCATCATCAACTAGGATGCCAGTAAAGTCGTTTGCTTTCTTACCTCTGTGGCTTTCATTGATACTCTCTTGTCTCCATAGTTACTGACAAGAAATGATTTACTCCAGTTCATAGCTTTCCAGTTTCTAACCACGTCTGTTATAATAACTGGTCTACAAACAGGACATCAAAAGATGTATTGAGATAAACATACAGTATATGCAGGTGGACACTCCCAGTAATGGGCTCCAGATACAACAGCGTTTTCCATGTAAGAGATAAGACATGCTCTTTGTCAATACAGATAAGCTTAAAATTAACACAGGCTTAAAGATGAATTCCAGTCCGCACTGCGCAATCTCGGCTGCAATGTTTATGTGAGCCCACACGAAGGAATCTTTACAAGCAAAACTAAAAATTCCGCGACAAACTTACCTTTTTCTTCATAATTAACGCCAGATATCCTTGCAGAACAAATAATAACGAGTAGAGGAACCTTGATGCTATTTCAAACCGACGTTTCAGCTCATTGGAAATTCTTGAATGAAACGAACTGTAATGGCGGACTAAAAAACTTCATGTATGCTGTCACCGAAGTGTAACGTTTCAACGAATTCAAAACAAAAATGAAAACAAACCCCGAGTCTGCGCAGTACGGACTGGAAATCAGCTTTAACACTTGTTAGGCTGCCTGAATGCCACAATTGCGTTGGTGGGATATGTTCCAGAGTTTCTACCCTCCCCTCCTTCAGCCTCACCCCACCCCATAAAAAAAAACAAATAAAAATAAGAATGCCTAACAAATATCAGAACATCAATAAAAAATCTTGACGAAAATCTACATGTACATTCTCCCAAGAAGAGGCAAATCAAATGTATGCCAGGAGGTAAGGAGAATTTTGATGCATACCCTGATGAATGAAATATAAACTATTCTTGAAATCAAATACTATTTTAAACTTTTCTTTTCCCATGTTCAATAGTTAATACCTTTTGGCATCGTAGCAACGGATAAACTCCTCCAGGCTTAGATTAGAGCGGCGATCAACAGTAAAATCGTCACCGAAGCTACACGGAAGTTCTTCATCATTTTGATCTGTACTGCTGAATACTCGGCCAGCCTTGATCGACCTTAGAGTTCGAGAAAACAACTCAGTATCTTTCAAACAAAACAGAGAAACGCCGCCAACTGACAGTAGTATTACAAAAATACAATATGTCCAAAGGCATCGATCTCGTGGATTCTCTTCGGTTGACCCATCGCTTGACGAAACATCTCTCGAAGTTGTATCCGTGAAGTGATTTGTCGAGGAACACTTCTTTTTCTCCCTGTGCCGAATCGTTGAGCCCTTGGTCATTACGAAACAACCCAAAACACTCAAGTAATACAGTTTTTAACTTGATCCGTCCTTTCTTTGCCTTCTTTAGCAAATCTTTGGCATTCTTCAAAAGTTTGGGATCCGCAAATTATTACATCTCTGCAGCCATTTTAATTTGTTTTCATATTTTCCAACCCAACAAAAGTCCTGGGATCTAATCACGTGTTCAAATTGAACGTTCGTGATTGGCTAATATTTTCTCGACGGGATAGTGTCTTTTCGCGCTTGTTTTCGAACATGGCGGACGTGTTGGCTGGTTTTGTGTTTTTGTTCGTTGATTAGTTATAGCCGCTGTTTGACTCGTTAGGGGAGAATTTTACATCGTTCAAAAGGTGCTAGATAGATACAACTTGACAAGATGCAAAGAACTACTCGCATGCAACGCGAACTCAGCATTCTGAGAAAGGAGCCACCGCCTGGTATTTCATGTTGGCCGGTTGATGACCAAATTGATAAGCTTCAAGCAGGTTTGAAATCAGATTTTACATTTTGCATTACATATTACTTGTTTGGCCATATTAAATAAAAATTTTATTAACCGAGCTTAGTCGGTCTGTATGGGAGAATCCTGACCTAAGATACTAGCCTAATTAACAGTTGATCAACAACTGACAGTCATCCACAGGTACATATATGTATTTTCAAGGTGAAAAGCCCAAAGGCTTTATCGCTGTCAGAAGAGGCCCTGCCAGGGATAAATTCCCCCGACAAGTGACATGGCAACCAAAAAGTAGCGACAGCACATAAAATGAAATTGCGACAAACAAAAATCTTTCTTGCCAAATTCCGACAAGTGACAAAAATCTGGCCTAGAATTGGCCTAAGAATGAAACACCGACACCAACGACAGTTTTGAAATTCAGACAAGGGACTTTCAAGGGAACAGCCCTTGGCAGGGCGTCTCAGAAGATTGCTTGTGTGTTGAAAAATAGCAGCTGAAGATTGACTAAGATTACGTGAATATCCGCCAATCAATCCATGCATTACCTATATCAGTGGGTTATTTGATGAAGCATTTTTTTTCTGCCAGTTTGGAGAGTTTGTTCATAAAAAAAGATGCCCATGCCAGAATCTCAATTTGTTAAACCCTTGATTTCTTGAGCCTCAGGCAGTTACCCAAACCAAAAGTCTTCCCTTCACTCACTTGAACACTGTAATTTCACCCCTGATTTGTCAATTTTTCAAACCAATTTTTGGTACCTGTGGAGGCTCGAGAAAATTATCTGGATTCCACTGTATTACTAGACACCAAGTTTCTGTAAGAGTTGAGCACAATGGCCTTTTAGTTTCAAGAGGGTTAATTAAATTGTTTGCCAATAAATCTCTACATGCCCAACATCTCATCAGTCACACACCTCTTGTAATTTTGTTTTTCGTTGTTGTTTGAAGAAATTTTAGGTTCAAAAGAAACACCCTACAGTGGAGGCTCCTTTCGGCTGGAAATACAACTTCCTGAGAGGTTTGTTGATACAGTATGTACTACATGTACATGTATATGCAATGAATGGTGTTTTTTTTTTCTTGTGCCTAATGTATGATACATTGTACTGTAGTTGGCCCCTATCTTCAAGGTATCAAAATGTCAATGGCTGATAAAAATATGGCCTGTTTCAGACTAGTGACATAGTGACATACATGTACATTAACAACATAGACATAATGACATAAAGGAAAGATTTTTTCCTAATGTTGTAAGTTATGCTTATGTCATTATGTTCCTGTTATATTGTTATGTCACATTGTTTACACTTGTGACAAACAAACCATCAACGCAAAGTGAATTTTGTGTTTGCATGACCATTAGGGAAGGACCATTATTTTCTTGGAGGGGGGGATGAAAAATTTTCCTCTATAAACTTTTTTTTTTAGTTTATGCACCTCTGCAAACATTTTTTTTTTTGAAATTCTTACTATTTTTTGTTATACATATCGTTTTTGCAAACAATTTATTTTGTCTTTCCAGGCCCTGCAAACAATTTTTTTTCAATATTTTTCATCCCCCCCCCTCCAAAAAAATAATGGTCCGTCCCTTATGCCGCTAGTGTGAACCAGGCCTAAGATATTTGATGTCATTTAACCACAGTAATTGTCAACTTTGATCATGCAATAATTCATTTTTTTTAAAATAGCCTCATACAGTGAAGATTTTGTACATATGAGAAAAAATGTTATTTTACATTTATAATGAACACCTGGAATTCGTCCTTTCATTATTTTCAGGTACCCATTTTACCCTCCAAAAGTGCGGTTCATTACAAAAATCTATCATCCCAACATTGATGGGAATGGACGCATCTGTCTGGATACTCTTCAAATGCCTCCAAAGGTAAATAATTAGTTATTTGAATAAGCACAAAAAATAGTCTCTGTGTTTCAGTAAAGTTATGGTATAGAAACATTGCAAGTTTTGGATTTTTTTTGTTTTGCTTGTTTCTTTGTTTGTTTTGCTTTGTTTTGTTTTTCGTTTTTTTTGCTGTGGGAACACAAGCCTTACAAGTGTCTATGTGAGACAATGCGTTTAAGTTCTACGGGAACCATCGTACATGCGGAGTGTCTTTTACACCAAATTCTGGACTTTCGGGACCTTCATATATATAACACTTTGTTTTAACCATTTACTTAGTATTTATTTAGCTCAGCTTTGATAATGCATCTTTAGGCTTTTGCAATTTTCACTTATTCTGCAATCTTTGATATGTCCAGTGCTCTACAGTTTCCAACGGATTAAGTTTCAGGTTTTATCGCTCATGAAAGATGCCTGGTAAATTGGTACACTCTTTTATTTGGTATCCAAATTTTCCATTGTACATTTAAGTTTTAATACACCAAATTAGTGTGATCTACATTTTTAACTTTATCCAATTCTTCCATGCAGATTTAACTCCAATCTTGAAAGGCTCAGCTGGGAGCTGTTCTTGACTTCTGATTGGATGGTCCAGTGCTTGCAGTTTCACAGAAAGTTTAATTATCCTCTGAAAGGTGGTTTTACACTTTTTGATTTGGTATCCAATTTACTGTACATTTAATTTTACAGTATTGCTGACACTAAAGGGACAGAGCTCAGGCTGTTATGGAGGTGTCCAGTTTGACTGTATTGCATTGTGCTATGTTTTACAGGGAGCTTGGAAACCAGCGTGGAATATTTCAACTGTGCTGACATCAATCCAACTTCTGATGGCAGAACCAAACCCAGAGGATCCACTTGTTGCAGAAATTGTAATTATGTTGTTTGATGTCTCATAAATGTGTGGTACATCTGTTTAATGTATCATAAACAAAGCTGTGCTCTTGGTATAATTGCAGTGTGCCCGAAAGCTCTTATGTTAGAAATCTTAGGTGCCCAGCTCTTAAAAGCTTTCATGATATAGCAAAGATATACAAGTCGCCCAAAGACAAAAGTAAGCACTGGGGCTCTGCTAGAGCACAGCTCTGATAAATGTATGGTACACCTGTGGTATATCTTACTTCCTTCTGAAAGGCATCGGCAGTAGCTTGGTTCAGACGATAAATCAGTGAGTTATACAGTATCTCACAGAATGTTTATTGGTCAACACAAGGGCACATTAGTTTATTATTAGTTTCTTTTATGAGTAACAATTTGGTTTTGCTTCTCCAGTCTGAGGAATTCAAATATAACAGACCCCAGTTTCTTGAAAAAGCAAAGGAATGGACTCAGAAATATGCAACCGGTAACAAAGTGTCAGCTGCTTCCGTAAAGGTACCAATGACATTAAAATGTACATGTATGCAACTTTGCAACATGATGTATTATCAATTATTTGAGCTTCTCCAGTGTCCAAGATTGTTATAGAATTTAAGGAGGGGTTGTGGGGAGGGGCCACCTTCTCTTCTTCCTCAGTCCTTTGTCTATTGTGAGAGCTTGTTGAAATGATAATTATTTCTTATGCTCCGTTCTAAGGTAAAAACAAATACTACAAGCATTAAAACTGATGGTTTACTAGATAGCAGAGTTAATTTCCATACAGAAAGAATTTGGCAATTTCACCAAATTATTTTCTTGTTAGTGTACATGTATGATTTCTTTAAGAAGATGTGAACACTGACTATACACCTCACATAAGCGTGAAAAAAAAAAACCCCTTTGCTTTTAAAAACTCTTTTCCAATGTTGGTATAATATTATCATAACGAATTTTGATAAGTAGAACTGTTGAAGATTATGAAAAATAATTTGAAAATTTGTGGCATAAGGCCCGCTTACCACACAAACAGAGGATAGAAACCCTGTGCACCGACAAGCTAAACTTGTTTTCTTAACAGGTTTCTACAAGTGGTGCTCGCAAACAGGCTGATGACAGCAGCGACTCCGATAGTAGTGATGACAGTAGTGATGAAGAGAATGCAGAAAATGACCGTCCTGTCCACCCCACCCAAGGGGTCAAAAGAGCAGCATCTCCACACCTCCCTAGAGAAACCAAGACCCTAAAGCCAAATAATGTATAATGCAAAGATTCAGTGACAGGAATAATTTTAGATTAAAAATAATGCCTTGCCAGTCTTGGGAAGATTGAAGGCCATTGTGGGTCTGTATGCTCAAGTGCCGTGTAGCTTGGTTTCATTTTGTGGTGCATTCTGCAAGGTGCACTTGTTTATATTTGCTTTTAATTGAAATGACAAAATTCAGTTCATTCATGTGAGGCCTTCTGATAGTTGTTACCCGACCTGTTGCATTCAGGCTAATAACAAACTCCTGACCAAAAACAGAAACAAAAACACCTGAATTTGATCATTTTCTTTCTTAGGTCCTGCCCCATTCCAAAAAAAAAAAAATAAAAAAATAAAAAAAACTCAGTGTTTGTATGGGCAACGGAAGAGGTGGAAAGTCATGGAATTTTAGAATTTCATTTTCCAGGCCTGGAAAGTCATGGAATTTAAGTCTGGGTCATGGAAAGGTCATGGCAAATGGTATTGATTGGACAAAATAGATAAGGCAGGTTTTTTTGTGAAGAAAAGGGTAAAAACCTAAACGTATCCAAAATCAAGATAATTTTCAAGAAAAATGGTCAAATTCAGATCATAGAAAACTTTGAAAAGTTATGGAAAAGGTCATGCCGGAAAATCATGGAATTTCAAAAGCTCAAAAGAGTACGAAACCTAAAACTTTCCTCGTGCAAGTGTACAAAAAGTTTATAGAAACAAATGAGACTTAAAGAACATTGGAAAGAATGTTTTGTCTTGCAATTTGCAAGACCGATGTGTTGTAAAATTTGTTGTAAAGCAGATAAAAAGAATAATAATAAAGGGCAATAGCTACTGTATAGTAAAATTAGCCAGGGAGCTTGCTGCCTGGATAACTCTCTATTTGAACTTCTAAATGTTTTGTAATAGCTATTGAGGAAATCATATTTTATAAAGTTCTGACAAATGTACAGGTGGATTAGCCGTTTTTATGCTAGAGACGTTAAAGTTGTCTCGGGCTTTTTTTTTGTTCCTTGCCCCCGGGGGGGGGATGGGGCCGAGGGGAGGAATTTCTTTATTAAAAAAAGGGAAAAAAGAAGAATTTTTTTAGGGGGCGCCCAGGAGTTTCTCAGAGAAAGCCTGTATAATAAAAAAAGTGGGGGAATAAAAAAAAAAAAAAAAAAAAGAAAAATGTTTTTTTTTTTTTTTTTTTTTTTTTTCTTTTTCCCCCCATAACCCACCAACCCAAAACATTGGATTAAAATGTTTAAGTTTGGAAGTGTCTTGTTATAAAGTTAATTAGTTGAAACCGGGAAGTTTGGGACGGAGAACGTACATGTAAGCCCCGTTCAAATGATCAAACATGTTGGATGAACTGGCTAAATGCTCTAAACTGAAAAAATATGAAAAAGGTTTTTCACGGAAAAATGTTGGATGAAATGGTAGAACTGGCTAGTAAGGGCAGCTAAACCATTAGGGCTATAGTTTGGGAGATGCTGAAACTCGCAGACGTGTGTCCGTGAACACCGCGCTCACTCAACCGTACTTTACCCAAAACAAGTAATAAAACATCTGCGACAACGCACACTGATATTTAAAATACTTTATTTCTTCGTTCTTCTATCAAGAAATCTTCTGGACGTTTCTATAGAAATTGAAAATACGCGTCCATCAACAGAACTTCAAGAACACAAATTCTCTAGCAAATAATTTACAACAGTGAAATTCAGTGTTCCCTCGCCGTATATATGACCTCGAGCACCATTAGATAATACCTATACACCAATGAAATCTGCGTAGCTAAGTCTGAAAGCCAAAAATCTCGCAAAATAATTTTCTATGAAGCAAAAAAATAAACAAAAAAGAAAATTAGCCTTGCAAAAAGCACCGCCTTTGCGTTGAAGAAAATTTCGTCTTCGCAAGTTTTTAAAAACGTCCCAATATGCGATCGCAGGCTTACCAGTAATTTTTTCTCGCCCAACACTTCACACAGAAGCGAAACTAAAAGTAAAACAAAACAATAAGCATCAATTTGCGAAAAACAAAATTAACCTGCATTTGCTTTTACGTTTTGTACCTTCATGCGCTAATTAAACTGCAAAAATGTCTTTCTTTGGCGTTTCCGTAGCGTTGTTGAGTGGTTACAATCAGAATTTTTACCTTGTTGGAGAACATTTTCGCGTTTTTTGCGAATTTATTAAAATGTGTACAATTTGTTGATGTCAAGAATGAAAGACATTTTAACACCGAAATCTTGAGTTCCAACCTCAAAATTAAATTTATCTCTGGACAACTTTTCAATTTGTGAAACTTGCTCTTTTTCCTGAAGTCGAAGTTGCCAAGACTTAAAAAGATGAGTCATAATTAGAGTCGAAAACTTGTAAAATTGCGAAAATTGAGTATCGCGAATAACCGCGCTCTTCGGAAATCGCGAACGTTTTCTGCAACAAGGTAGCTATCTCATCATGTTGTCTTTGTTATAAAACGGTAATTTTTTAAACCGCTACAACGATCAACGAATGAACATATTTCCTTAACACCCACCAATACTCGCTTATACGTATTTACAAGTTATACCTTAAACTCATTCAATATTATTTGCCTTCTTTTTACGTTATGAATATAAATAGCATAATATCCTTAAATAAACGTCTGTTTTTTTTTTTAGTTCAAGAATCTATGGGGGCGGGTAGAAGATTTGAACGACGGGAGTTGCTAGTTCAATGTACAATTTATAACAAAGTCATTTTCTAGGTTGCAAAGTTTTTTTTTCTTGTATTTCTTTCGAGTTGCGCTACAGTCCGCGATTCTTTTGGCCTGTGTTCCTCAGTCCAATCCCGTCTCTATCTCCAAACCAATGAACTGCATGTATTATTCCAATTTTAAACGTTTCCTCAATGTTAATAATGACTGCTCTTGGATGTTTCTACGCCACGGGGAGGAAACTTGGCGGTAGATTCGTTGAGGATGTCTGATTCGTCCATGCGTTATTAGCTGAACTTCACGCCTGTGGACTAAGATAACAAAATAGGTTACTGTTAAGTTCTAAAAGAAACGACCCTCCGAGTTTTTCGTTTTTTGCTCAGAAAGAAGCGCCCTCGCCTTGTCTCCAGGACGCCGCTGTATTTTGTCGGTAAGGGTGGATTTTAACTGACGCGTAATTTTTTACGTGCGTAAAAAAATTGGAGACAATGTATGAACGACTTGCGTACACGTTTACGCAAGTCGTTCATACATTGTCTCTAATTTTTTTTACGCACGTAAAACATTACGCGTGAGTGGAAATCCAGCAAAAAGGCGGGAAACAGGGGGCGTGTGGCTTGTTGGTTAGGCCACGTGAAGACCTAAGGACGAGGACTTTCTTACTAAATGAAGCTTTGTTCTAATATAAAATCAGACATTGGAAAGTGGGACAAAAAGAAGTTCTTGCGAAAATATGACAAGAGCTGTTGAAATATATATATGCATACCTGGCGAAGCCATACCAACGACTATTTGCAGCATTTCTTTTTGACAGGTTGTTCGTTTACAAGATTCAATACACTCTGCATTAATTCGTCTTCTCGGACTTGCAACATTCTGAAGTAGAAGGAGTTAAAAAACACATAAGTAAATTTTCATTCAGTGGTCAGACAAACTAAATAAATGTAAACTTGTACTCACTTGGAGAACTCTGCCATGGATTCCTGAATATTGTAGCCTGTTTTGGCACTCGCTTCAGTGTACATGGCTTTATATTCCTGTTAACCAAACAAACAAATCTGTCAGTCCAGTCAGTGAAATAATCGGTGGAGTCAGTCAGTCAGTCCGCCAGTCAGTAAATTAATCGGTGGATTCACTCAGTCAGACAGACAGACAGACAGACAGACAGACAGACAGACAGACAGACAGACAGACAGACAGACAGGAACAAGACATACAGTCAGTTAATAATGAAAGTTGATAAAATATAGATGCCTCAAAAATATTATCCCCCTTCTCAACGACCAAAGGAAATTGCAATGTACCTCAGCTAACTTCTTTCCATCTCTGCTCTGAACTGCCCGCTCGCTGTCTTCCTCCACAAGATCAGTCTTGTTACCAACAATCATGATCGCGGTACCGTCATCTGTTCCTTCCTAAAAAGATAAATAAGCAAAAACAGAAAAAAAAAAAACAAAGAAGTTAATAGCTAAATCCTTATAAATGACCTTTGAAATACACTGTGATCTTACAGAAACCAGAATGAGATCCTTTTTCAATTCTATGTCAGCATTTTATTTTTCTTTAGAGCGACTCCCAATCTGCTAACACCTCTTATATTCTCAAGTAGAATATTGAATTACTGTTTATTGTTGTTCAAATACTTGTTTGAAAACCATGTATAAACTGGTACGTTAATTGTTCTGCTATTTTTTCCCCTCTCCCCTCCCCCCCCCAACACGCCCACTTCTACACTCACTCCTCCGTCACGACTATGTTAATTTGCAACAGTTGTTAAAATTACCTCGACGCTTATCATCCAATTTTTGATGTTCAAAAACGATGTTTCCATGGTGACGTCATAAAAGACTATGACTCCATCCGCTTTTCTGAAGTACTGCTTTGTAATGCTCCGGAATCTGTTACAGGAAGGAAAATGAGGGATCAAATCAAGTTCGTATGTAATAGTATAGGGCATAAAAATGACTCTGACTGACAAATAGAAAAAATGCGCGCATTTGCTTACATAGCCGGACGCAAACAAGTCTAGATGAAACGTAAATAAGATTGAAGAGTTGACTTAATTGCTCTCGATAGACTGAATTAACCCGTGTGTTCATAACCTCGTACGTTAGTGTAGCAGCTCTTGCAAGCTTGTAATTCTACTGGTCCTCTAGTGTAGCAGTTGCTATTTTTTCGGGGCTAAGGGCATTGCTCCTGTTGTTTGTTCTATTGTTTTCTCGAAGGGTAGCGAGCCATTCATGTCGGACCTTGCGAGAGCTGTTACCCGACACATCTCATGTGCTTCCATCGAAATTGAACCTGTTTACTTTATATTTTTTCGATAGTCGAGGACAGTTTGTGTTCGTTTGACTGGCAGATTATGTCAGCTTTCACGCAATCTCGCATTCTTTAACCGCGCTTTTAGACAAACTTTTTTTTTTCGTCAAATCTTAACTTAATTTGTTTGGCCACGAGTCGCAAGTTAGCGTTTCCAACTTTCCAATGAAAATCCGAATCTTAAAACTGGTGAATAGGATATAATTAAACACTTATTGACTGACAAGAAACAATTGGCTGTCGTGCATGAATTCAACCCAAGTATTTCCCCTGTCCAAGCGCAAAACATGGAAATATATTTACGATGGACAGATCTGGATTCAAAAAGAATACCGCTAAGTAGCGACTAGCGAGCTCACCTTTCCTGGCCAGCGGTGTCCCACAGCTGCAGCGCAATACATCTGCCATCTAAACACATGGTTTTTATTTGAAAGTCCACCCCTAGGGAAAAGACAAGGGACAAAACTGATATAAAACACAGTAAAGATATTTATTATTAGCCTTAAAAAGTGCCTGGTCGATGCATGCCAGAAACAAGGTCAAAACTTTATTTATTCGTTGGAGCTATTTGGTGGCACACCTTAGAGATGACAAATCCGTTATTTAAGTCGCATTTCTACTTGTTTTGTTGGGAGAAAGTCGGCATTTATTACATATGAAAGACATCACAATACGAGATTTATTACCTATCGTTGCGGTGAATGAAGGTTTCCAAGCGTCATGGCAAAACCGGTGGATGAAACTTGACTTGCCAACACCCGAGTCTCCGACAAACACTACTTTGAAGACTCTCTCCGGCGTGGAAGGTTCACTGATGGCAGATACACCAGCTTCACTCATGTCCTGCTGTAGATTAAAAAGAAGATCCAAGGATAAGTGAGGCTCTAGGAAGCAAAATATATCTCTAGATAAAAAAAAAACAAATCCAATTAATTTAGCCCTTGGTGTGTGTTATGTGAAACTAAAACTTCATGTAAAAGACGCGAAGAGCTTGGACACAAATAGTTCCTTAGTGGTCAAATAGAATAAGTAAATTTTGGCGCTAGTTAAGCGAAATCACCTGTAATCAAAATTAGCGATGAGCTTTGTGACATTTCGCTAAACATGCTACTTTGCTGTTTTATTTTTTTTAGGGGAACTAGCGGCGCGGGGGGGATTAGCTTTTCAAATACATATAACCCTTTTGCATAAGTAACCATGAAAATTAAACTTACTGATGTTGTGCGACACATTTCGTTGTCCTTCCCGACTGGCGCTGCCCGGGGTGAGTTCGGTCTGTCATCTGTTTCACTGCCAGTCTCGCCGCTAAATCCCTCAGAATAAGACATGTCTGATTCGTCCTCTCCTCCTCTTAATCTATTGGGTGCTAAAAGAAAAAAATGTTCTCCTTGTTAGAGTGATATAGCAGAGAACCCCGATAAAACGATTGCCTAGGGGGAGTTAATTTGTAGTGGACCCCGTTTAATACGAACTTGATATAAGATTATTAACTATTCATAAGGGTGAATACCAATCCCAGCACACTATTCAGATCACATGCACACAACTGTAAACCCCAATACAAATTCAACAATATAAGAATTAACTTTTGATACAGACTCCTGCTCAGCTAATTAGTATTCGTTAACTTTTGATATCAGTATCTCTACGGATTCGTATAACAAAACTTTGCATTCAATTTATCGTTTTACATTTCACAAGTAGACATAACATATTCATCGTTATATCGGGAATATCGTTATATCGAATGGATCGTTCTATCGGGGTCTCCACTGTAGTAGAAACGCCCATACAGATCTCCCACTATATTTTAGGTTACTACTTACAAAGGTGGTTCTAACTTTTTTTTGTTTATATAACATTAAAGTGTGGCCATTCAAATAAAAGCGATTGAAGAGGAGGGTTAGAGCCCGGGACCAATGAATTTTAAAACCTCCGCCAAAACTACTGCCCATGATAAATTGTAAGACTTGAAGTTCAAACCAAGCCAACCAAAAGTACATGGCCCATTCCCATAAATGCACAATGAGGGATGTTTTCACAGTCCGACCTCTTTAATGCTCATAGTCTACGCGAGCGCAACAAAAGAAACTACCTTACGCATAACCGTTCATTTGGCAAAGAACAACTCACCTTTCCCAGATATCAGTTCATTTTTTCTTTTCCTGAACACATCTTCTTCAAGTTCATCCTCGCTTGTCTTCGCTATGTCTTCTTCTTCGTCTTCCTCTTCCTGTTCCTTTTCAATTTCTAAAACAAATAATGCAGTACTATTAGACTGAATGCTTTACTACTCACCATCACGAATATAGTGCACTGGAATCCGGATCGAACGGTTCGGGTTCGAGCCCAGGCCGGGGTAATGCGTTGTGTTCTTGGGCAAGACATTTTACTCTTATAGTGTCTTTCTTCGCCCAGTTTTATAAATGGGTACCGGAGAATTTACTGCTGGGGGTAACCCTGCCTTGGATAAGCATCCCATCCAGGGGGCGTAGAAATAGTCCTAGTCACTTCATGCTACGGACACCGGAATAAGCTCCCGGGGGGGGGGATACTCCCTATGATGCCCTATACGGGGAGGCTCCACCCGAAAGGGGTACCTTTTTCAGGCTTCAGGTATATAAACGGGTAGGGATTTCACGAGTTTAAGTATATGAAAGGGTATGGAAATCTGTCATTTGGCTATTCAAAAGGGCTTTTAATAAAAATATTTCGAACAGACGCAATTATGGCTGTATTATTTTAATTTATTAAGCGCTACATAAAAATGACAAGAAAATGTCCTATTTTAAGTCCACGCCATGTCTCTTAGGAATATGAAAGGGATACCTTTTTTCAGTTAAAGGTATACAAAAGGGGTACAATTTCTGTCAAAAATGGTATACAAAAGGGTAAGGGGTTAGAACTTGGGGCGGAGCCACCCCGTATTTTTTTTTTTGAGTACCCCCCTCCCCGGGAATAAGCTCCGGTCTGATAGGCCACTAGGCTCAAACGCAGACTTTACCCCTCACGAATACCGTACCGTGAGAAAAAATAATTAATAACAGGCAGAGATGAGACATACCTTTAGGTTGAACACAAGACAGTATTTTTTTAGCCCATGCTGGTTTATCGTCTTCTTGTAGTTTTTCGTCTGCAATGAGCTCCAGTGTATAGTCACCGTCGAATTCAGCCTCCTCTTGTATAGAGTCGTGTAGGGTCACTGAGCTGAAGGTCAGAATAAAAAACGACATCTAGAAGCTGTCTCATAAGTGGTCGGGAAGACCAGCCCATTTCTACATCAATGCAATTTGATTTACTGGTTTGTTTTGTCTTGAGAATTGGTAAGTTTTACCCTCGGAATTCGAAGAAAATTACCCTCGGAATTCGAAGAAAGTTAACCTTAGTGTCCCCATTAGCTCTTTAGCTTACCTTGACAATTAATAAAGTTTATGTATGTATGTATGTATGTAATCTCCAACGAAAGATGAACCGGCCACACGAAACGGTCGTCCCGTGACGGAATACTGTAATTTAAAGATTTTTAATCGATAGAAAAATCGTTCTTGAGATTTTGTTGACCAACTATAACTCAGATGTTTAGAATCAAATCTTGATTTCCATAGCATTTTACAAGTTGTCAAAATAATTACTTTCAAAAAAGTCTGATTTAATTTCCAAAATAAAAACTTTCAAAAACATCGGATTTAATTTTCATCAGGCGTTAAGAAAGTTATGGCTTCGAAATAAGAACGCCTGCACAAAATGCGTCTCACGATTTTCATGTTTATTGATTTTTTATTATTTATTTGTCAATATACTGCGTCTAACGTCTACAGTAATCAAATAAAATACAGGTCACTGATTAACCATTTAATTCTTCTTTATTGACTTCCACACATCTCTTCTAATGTTACTTGTAAGAATTTGGTGATAAATTAAGGTAGGTGATGGAATTTTATATTCTCATCACCTTTCTCTTGACAATGTCTTGATTTTGTTAGAAGAATTTAGATTTTCATCGCTTATAATACTTACCCTTGACCGCTGTTTGACAAATACGAATACATGACAGAGCCTTGCTTCTTCATGTCACGCCGCTTAGAACTTCGCCTTCTGGATGATCGAGTGCCGTCACTTGAAAAACAGGTTTAAATCACGTTTAACGAGTAAAAACTTACCAGAAATTTATATAATCATTTTATAATTTAGTTCCTCTGAAATGTTATTATTATTATTACTTTACCCTGAAATGTTGTTATTATTATTATTATTACTTAATTTAATTTTGTTCATATAACACATGCTTTAGTGTTACCAACAAGGAATTACCGCTTTGCTTTACCAATCCTGAAAAAATGATCATCCTAAACAGTTTAAACGTTTTCTTCCAGAAACAAACGAGGCATGCATTTAGAAATTTTGGTGTGTAAGTTTCTTCAATAATTTTTTATTATGTTAGTTCAAGTACTTTTAATTAATCGTTTTAAATGGATTGTTTAATCGATCTAAGTGATCAAGTGTCTCTACCACGAACATGATAACAGCACCAGGGAATAAATAACCCTTGGGATTAAGCAACACTTCAACCCCCTCTCCCCGACACAATAAACAAGTTTTCAGTCCCTAAGTCATACAACTCGTTCTACGGTAAGTCGTTGTAAGTCGTTGTTTCCCAGTATATATCCCTGGGACTTCCCTTCCCCAACTCCCCCCCACCCCTGCCTGTCACCCCTGCCGAAGCACAAACGTCATTTTAAACCCAACACAAACCTTCTGTCATTAGGTCCGTCAATTTCCTCTCCACTTATAGATTCCACTGACCCCTGGTTCCCCCATGTCTCCTCTGGAGCTGGGGCGCGCCTCTTCTTAACATACTTGGACATCTGTGACCCTTGGCGATTAACTTTGGTCTTTTTCTACGCACACACAGAAATGCAGAAGAACAAAATCAGTTATTGGCAGGCTAAATAATTTACAGTTTTCCTGCAGGTATAAATAAACAGTTTGATAATCGAAAACATGTATGAGAGAAAGATAGTGAACGAAGATTTTAGAAAAGAAGTTTAGTTTCTAAATGTATTCAGTGAAAAAGCAACTTTCAAATTACAATATAGCATTCAGTCAGTTTAAAATTTTAGCAGATTTAAAACCACAGAATAAAATAGTTTTAAACAAATATTTGGACGTTGCTTTATCAGTGTATTTGTGCTTCTAGAAAGCTAAATAAAATTTAAGTTGTAACCTTTTCAACGAAAAGACAAGATGCAATTTAGGTGAACAAAGTCTATAATCGAGTTTGCCAATGGTTTTGCTTTCCTCTCATCTAGCCGGTTACTTAGCAACGTGGGATGTAGATGTTTTCGACATCAAGAAGCGGAAGAAATGGGATTTTTTTCGTTTATTTATCCACCCTCCCAAAAGGTTTGGTACTTGTGCTCGACATTTCAGCATTGAATTTAACTTTATGATGTAAATTTTAAAAATTGCATTTAAATTAACTTATACATATTACTGCATTAAGATCCATTAAACTGAAATTATCAATTAAGCATAAGCATTAAGATAACAATTTACTGTCACATTCGGCAATATTATTTTCATTTTCACTTTTGTTTTAACTATACATAACGCTTTTAGGTCGAGAGAAACAAGACCATTAAAGACGGTTGATACTTTTATTATTCAGGAAAGGTCCTATGTTCAGCTATAGTGACTGGATATTGAAGTGAAAAGTGCTCATTCGCACAGGCTTTATGTTAGCTCAAGTAGTTTTTTTTAAACAAACGTTTATAATAAAATCTGATGTGCTATGAATTTTTTCTTACCTCAGCTTCCTCAATCTCATCGCTGAGACTGTGTCCTCGCTCTTTTTTCTGTTTAATAAGCAGTATTTATTAAAAAATATTTATATTTAATTGCGCCTCATTTATGTTTATAAACGTGTACTTCATCTTGGGAGCCAAACGAACGCAACTTTATATAAAAAAATTAATTTATGGTAACAGTTATTAAGAATTAAAATAACGTGACCGCTTTTAAAGATACAGAAATCAGTTATGGCGTTTAAACTGGCACTGCCCACAGACAACCCAAACTCATGGTGACATTTAGTTTCAAATAGTTGTTGTTAATAATAAATAATGTTAAGGCCCTATTTGCCATATCAATCAGACACATTCAGCAGTTCAAATCCAGTACGTTATGCAGCAAGCTTTAATGTGTTATTACGTTACAGCTTCAAAACGTCTGCGTTATTTGTTTTTGGTCGCGGTTAAGAAGACTGTTTTTGCCTCGTGCTTGTTACAGATAAGCTAAGACGTAGAAAAAGTTACGAAGAAACTAAAAGCCAATGAAAGGGGTAAAAAAGAGTTGGAATAAAATGTGAAATAAATGCGATTTGACCAAACGGGGGTTAGTCCTTTTAATTTATACCATTAAGTTTTCTGAGCAAAATCCAGAAAATCCACTCAAATATATTTCTGTTGTTACTTTCACGAGTAGACATTTAATAGTAACTTTACTTTCAAAGATTTAAACTTCGCCTTAATATCAAAATGACATTTGAATTAGGAACTTTAAGGTAAATGTTAAAGCCTAAGACAGTTTGAAGCAAAGAAGAAAACAAAAAACAAAGAAGTAAACAAATATTAAACAAATTAAAAATAAACAAATACGTACGGCCATTAACATCTGTGGCGAATCCGGAGGAAGATCCAACACATGCGCAGTAAGCATTGGCAAAAACAAGTCAGTCAGTTAGAAAGAATAATTATTATATTAATTATTAATTGATTAACAACTCATTCAACAAAACAGCGTTTCTACATGTCTTAGGTTCTAAGCTTCACCCTATATTGGTGTAAACAACATATTAGAACATTATAGTTAAACAACCATCGCTAGTGATTTGATCAAAAGTTACAATTAAGCAATGTATCTACTTCATGACATGAAAATAAGACAAGTGATGTTATTATGCGTTTTAGTTAACAATGTTTATTGAGAAATTGTGTAAGAAAGGGGAAATACGATGAATAAACAGAGTTGGCGAGCGAGGTCAGTTGGATGTGTAAATTGTGTAAATAACGCAATGTGTAACGCAATATGCAACACAATGTGTAATGTCCTAGAACATTCAAGAGGAGCAACAGTTCTCTTAGAAAGCCTTTGGACGGTTTCTTGGCAACATATACCGTTTTCTCAACTCTCCCCGGCTACAATGCCATGTGCCGTGACAAGGGGTGCTTACTAGTGAATCATTGAGAGCGTCAATGACACTAACCAATGTATGTAACATTCTAGACTGGACGGGGAGAAAGGGGGGGGGGGGGAGATTTTCTATTGGAAATTGATAAAATATAAATCTCGATCATCTAGTTGTAGTTTGATGTCCATCCTCGACTGTTTTCTTTCCGTGACCTTGCAAACTTAGTATGACCTACTCTAGCCGACATATCCACTTTACCACGAGACTACATAAGCACTCTGGTGTTTCGGCTAGTTAACCTATTAAGGACTTACCGCTTCATGCGCAGCCTCAATAGCATCCTTGTCATCTCGAAGCTTTTGATTCATATCCCTTTAATTAAAGGAAACAATCACTAGCTGCTGTGTACCTTAACCCAAAATAAAATCTAAACAGGATCGCGTAGTCTGTAGAACAAAAGCTATGCACCAACCACAACGCAAAAGCTAGCGTACAATGTTTTTCTGCCCCGTGTTGACTTCCAGGGTGATTTTAGTGCTCTTTCTACAGAAACTACTGAATGTTTGCAGCAAATTGGAATTTTTTAACGATTTCAAATATTTTAGTGTCCCTTAGCTCTTTAGCTAAATACCATTGACACTTAAATAAAGTGATGTGATGATGATACACATAGCGCGTATCAACAGAAAGGTATATGATCATTTTAAAGGTCACTAATTAATAAACTTGGCCTAAACACCCAGATCTGGTTATATATTTATGGCTAAATATGGTTTGAAGATTTCCGACTCAAATGTTTAGAAGATGACTCCTATAGTGCCGGGGAATCCACACCTCCAGAAAAAGATCCAGTTTCCCTTGAGCCCGAGGTATACAAAAAAATTCCTTAATCATTTGTTACCTTAGCATATCCAGCTGCTTGATGAGGCTTGCCTGTTCCTTTTGCATGCCCTCTGAAACTCGCATGGCCGCCCTAAAAAGAATAAAGGCATGCTCAGTGAAAACTCTTTGCCCAATGCCTGCCTTAGGAATTTAGGTGTTTCATAACTCAGTTACTACTGCCATGCAAACCATGATGACTAAAGCCCAGGGGCGCAGAACATATCTACACTTATTAACATCAAATATGACATTATGGAGCACTTTCTAAAGGATAACACTTATAAAAAAGTTCCAAGAAAATGCGCGCTCTGATTGACTGAACTGGATTACAGATGTGTTTCATTTTGTTCATTTTTCAAACCAACTGCATCATTAGTGCGGACAATTTAAAAAAAAGTTCAATCTCAATAAAGATTTCCACGTTATACTTTGATAGTAGCAAAAAACGGTTAGAAATTGCTCGACAAATTGAAAAAAAAAAGGAGAAAAGAAATACCCCTTCTGAGGATCACTAGAACAACTGCCACAATTGCACAACGTGGCTTGACAACCTTTCTCAGAGACGTCTGTCTTTAGAGAAGAGCCTACTACTCTGGAGACTAATTCAGTGTTAGTCGGTGAGAGTTCTGAGGTATCCGCGCCTCCGTCTGACTGGGATCCAAAGAAGGATGCTTCAGTTGCCTCAGGGCTTTTCCCATAAGTAGCAGGACGATGGAGGGATGCCATCTTCGGTGAAGTAGAGTACTCGCCGGTTATTGCAACATTGGATAACTCCATATCATCAGAGCTTTTGAAACCATCATCTGGAGACTTAGAATTCAGGTCTTCCAAGCTGCATGGGATTGTCTGACATTCCTTTGATGATGTGACGATTTCTTCCCCATCAGGAAGTGTCTGGCTTTCTCTGTCCTTTAAAGTAATAGCCGGTTCCAAATTCACTGTCTGGCAGACCTTTGAAGAGGAGATGAGAAGATCTTGATCAGGCGTTGTTTGACTCTCTTTGCTGTCATAGATTGTCGCGATTCTTTCAAGAGTATCATCCGTCTGGGTACTTTGCACACTGAACTCTACTTCCATTGTCTCGACGAGCTGTGACAGTAGATGATCTTGGTCATCGATACTATCTGGCGCTATTTGGCATTCCTTGCTGGTATAGGTAACAGACTGAAAAACTTCAAACCCATTTGTAGTATCTGCAACATCAGAAGCAAATTCCGCCATAGTCTGGGATTCCTTTGACAACATAAGTGGTAGGCTGTTATCCAGCGATGTTTGGCATTCTTTGCTGTCGTACAATGTTCTATTCACGTCCCCTGCGTTAGTAGAATCCATTGAAATCTCTTCAGTGGTATAAGACCATGAAGGCGTCTGACAGAGCTTTGATGCCGCAAAAAGAAGGTCATCGTCAAGATATGTTTGACACTCTTTGTTGTCACGGGAAGGAAGCCGGGGTGCTTCGATTCCTTTCGCAATTAACACCTCTTCGCTATCACGAGAAGGTAGTATGTCACACTGAGCTGATGACGTTACCAGCATATTGTCACGTGATGTTTGGCACTCTTTGCTGACAAGGCAAACAACGTGAGACGGACTTACTTCCTCACTAGCACTTTCACCGCTGATAATTGAAAGTTGGTAGTTTTCAGATGTCTGGCATTCCTTATCTTCAAAGGAAATTTCAGGAGGCGCTTCAGTTCCAGCCAAGTTGGCGGTGACGTGATCAATCGGAAAGCGTAAGGGATCTTCAGTAAAATTAACTGTCTGACATTGCTTGGATGATGTCAAAACCAGTCTTTCATCGGGCATGGTTTGGCAGTCTTTATCGGTGTATCTGCATTTTTCATCCTGTCGCACTTGATCTTCAACTGCAATATCCTCTTTTTCTAGTGCGTCATCTTGCGAGTTATAATCGAAACAATCAACCTGTACACCACAGCTAGAGTAGAAATTTGGTGGCAGTTCTGTTTGGCATTCAACGCTTTGTTGCTGTAATGCTTCTGGTACAAAATCTACTTCTGTAGACTCGTCTGTTTGACATTCATTGTTAAACGTGGAGAGCAAAAGAGATGTCTGACTTTCCTTTGTTTTACACTTTGGTGGGGTAAATTCCCTCAGTAGTTCTACTTGACACTGCTGGTTAAAGACCTCCTTGACTGAAGCATCGGCAAAGTATCCGTTTGTTCTGACGGTGTCAAACCCTTCTGTGCCATCGACGTCTTGTAAGCTAGGATCTTCGACAACTGTCTGCGATGTAGCTGCGGATGCGACTGGTTCTTCATTACATTCGCTTTCTTTTTCACGGGAACTTTGTAGTAAATATTTCTGGAGACAGTCACAATGGGTAGATTGATTGCACGACATCCAACCAGGGAAATCTGCATTGGAATCACTTGTCTTGGTATTAGATCTAGATCCAAAAGGAAAACCGTCTTGATTGTCTAAGCAATCACGTAGTTCGGACACCGGTCCCTCCCGGCATTCTCTTGTTTCATCCACGTGTGCCTCAATACCATGGAGAGCTCTCATTTCGAACGATTCATCGCTTGGTCCCCTTACCTCGCTAATGTCCATTCCAGTGTCCACATCGTTAACGTCGGTTGAAAACCATACATTGCTTTCAGCATCGATTTCCAAGTTTGAGCTGTTGTCTGAGTCAGCCAGTCTCACTTCATTAGTTCGATTGCCTGGGTTCCACTCAGGTTCTTGGTAGCTGCATACCACTTCTTCCACCTCATTCTCTCTGCTCTTTCTTTCATTCCAAGATAAGAACTTTATCTGTGGCATACATTCCTCGGGATACAGTTTCACTTGAATCTCCTTCTTTTCCTTCGGGAGAGATGTTCTCTTTGTCGGGAGCCTCATTGCCAACAAAGTTAGTTTTCGTGGAGAAGACAACAGCTTCGTCACGGTCATTTGAAGACATCAGCTTCCGCTGCAGCCCAAGCTCCATCTTCAGACTGTTTATCACTCGCCGTCCAAGGTTACAAAACAAACATTCTCGGTCACAAACAGATTTTCTTGGCTAGTTTTAGTTGCTTCAGGGGCCGTTATTAGACCATTGTTATCCCCATCCGGATGATGGAAGCTCAAACATTCTGCTGGATCAGAAGGCGTTGCCTCTACCGTCTCTGACAAGGGAAGTAGACTTTCTTTACATGGTGGACCTGTTTTTGCTATGTCTTCGTAAGGATCTTTACTAGGCGAAATGACGAAGATTTCCGAGACCTTCTCTGGTCGTTGAGTGTCTAGCAAAATCGGCACTGCACTTGATTGTTTTGTGGAATATTCAACTGCTTCTTCGCGGTCAAAGCTTTCTTTGTGAGCCTCAGACAATTCTGGTGTTGTAATCTAAAACCTTACACTCATCTGACGAGACATTTAAACTAACAATGCCACGCAACTGAACAGTAGAACCCATCAAGAGGTTTCCTCGGCTATCTCTGCTACTTCACAAACAGGGGGATCCATTTTTACGGCCGATTGATCTTTTTTCTTTAGCTCCACCTCTTCAATCACTTGATCCTCTTTTTTCGATGGGAAATGTGTCCATTTTGATTCATCTTCACCTAAACTTCCACTCACGTTGTCGTCTTTTAGTTCTATTTCCTGGACATCACCCTCAACCTCTAACTTCGATGATGCAGTTTCCACTTCTTCGATATCAGGATGGCTGGTGCTTTTCATAAACAGAAGCGCTGACGATGAAACGTGATTACTGTTAGTACTGACATCTGGGCGTTCTTCAATAAATTGCTCAGTGAAGTTGTCGCTGAAATTGGAGTACGAATGGTCCAAGATTTTCAGGCGTGGCAAAAACTTGGGATTCATCTTTTACAGGTGCTTGTAAGGTAGTTGGCGAGACATTATGATCCACATCTAACTCTGAAACTGAGGATGGATTTTTCGTTCCATTGTTAATTACGACATAGGCTTGAGCTGTTATTAACATTGGTCTGACCTCTTCTGAACTTTTTGTCGTTTCCGAAGAATCAGTGTTACTCGAATGGCCACTTTCCATTGCCCTTTCTGTACTCGCATCTTCTTCTGATGGTTTCTTATTACTCCACTGTTGTTTAGTGTAGATATACTTCTTGGACTCTTTCTCTTTGCCGAATGACTGTTCTTCATCCAGTAAACGTCCAGGAAGGCCAGTAGCCGTTGCCAAACTTTCTTCAGATCTGTCGGAAGACCTTTGCCTTGAAGTTGATTTTCCTGTGCTGTTGGGGCCAGAAAATTCATCGCTTAATTGTGAATGAGGCTTGCCGCCCTTTGATGGTGCTTCCGAAAGACTTTTAATTTTCTTGAAATTCTTTGTTTCCTGCTTTTTGTCTTCGGGATTTTTTCTTTTAGCTTCGTGGGTACATTTTCTTTGTTGTGAATCGTAAGGTAGCGAAGCTTCCTCTCTCTTGCGTAATTTTCTTTCAATTTCTTTTTCCTTTACTCTATGCTGGTCACCAGAAGTCGTCTCCATTGGCTGAAAGTCGGCATCAAATAGTGTCTTAGATTGCAGGTTGTTATCTTCCACTTTACTGTCTTGGCATATGACACTATCGGTCTTCCACGTGTCGATTGCATCCACACTCTCCTCTGTAGCTGCGCAGTGACTTCCAGCTATAGAAAGTCCATTTTCATCTTCTTTGCTTTCGGAAACAGAATCCAAATCGAGGTGATCAGAATTTGTAGAAACTCTACGATCATGTTCATTCAAGTCGTCCCTCATAACTTGGTCGATAGGATCGCATTCATCGTTATCCTTAGCCCCATCGTCATAACCACGAGAACGATGATCATAACCGGCTTCATGCCTTTGACCAATATCTAAATTCTCCTTTCTAGCCAGTATGTTGCCGTTTTTGTTTTCAAAGGCGGACACAGCATTATCCTGCTTTGGAATTATTTCTCTGTGATCAATGTTGTTGTCGTCCTCTGGAGAGTCTTCTTTCATGACAATGTCTCCTGAATTAGAATGAAGCCCTTCAGCAATCTCCATTGCAGTACTTCGTTCTTCATGTTGTTTGTAACTTTTCCATTCATTCTTCAACGTTCCATCTCTCCGGCTCTCTGGGCACACTTGATCTTCTTCATTTGAACTTATTTTCCATTTAACGCCGCTTTTACCGTCGTCCAAGAAGCAGGCCTGGATCGATTCACGGATAGTTTGTTTAACAGGAGTAAGTAATTCGGTCTTAATTTCGTCCGCAGTATACTCATCCGACATGTTTTCCTGTACTCCACCTGTCGTCAGCAAAGTTTCATCCCGCGAATTTACCGTTCCTGCCTCGAGATCTCCTGTAGATTGGGAATCTTGCTGTTCCCTTGTGAGAATCATCAGCTAAGCAGTTTGTAGAATCAAAGGGCGAAGAGAGTTCGTACACGTTTACATCTTTATCTGGTTTGGAGAGGTTTTCGAATCGCCCATCCTTCAATTCGTGCTCTCTATGTGGACTGCTTGGATCCGTTTCTCCAGATGAATTCCTCGCTTCTCGAAGTGTTACTTTCTTCGGGCTCCATCCGATGTTGCGCTTGTTCTGTTAGTTTTCTCCGGCGCCTTCTTTCTTTGGGAGACCTACTGATTGCCTTTAAGCGTACTTCTCTTGCCGAGCATTCTCTAAAGCCCTCTGAAGGATAAGATCGTTCCTTAAGTTCGCTACCTCTTGCGTTCGACTCATTTTCAACTTCAGATGAAGGTAGGTCTCTGCCAACTTCATTTTCATTTGCCATCTGCCTTTGCTTTTGCCTTGCAAGATAAGAGAGCGGCTTTGGTTCATCACGTCCACTGACTAGGACTAGACTGGAGCGATTTCATCCGACAATCTCCAGATGGTTTATTGCTGGAAATTTCATTCAATTTGTGTTCTCTAGGCGATCGGTAGTAAGAGTTGCTTCCAGTTGCATTCGAAATGGCCAACGTGTTATCCCTGGGATTGTCATATTCAGTGGCCGATTGGTTTTTGTTACGGTCGACTGGAGGGTTTGCTTTGCAAGTCATTTCCAGGAAATGTTGGTAAACGCAGTATTGTAAGCGTCGACATCTTCCAGGCCATAACTGGAAGCCCCTCCCTCTAGATTCAACAGCTTTCCGTCGTCTCTGCCACTTTGCCCCTCTGTGAAAGTAGGATTTCCTGGTGTTCCAAATACTCCAAACACAAATCTCACGGCCAGTCTTCTTCGCTTCTTTCGTTTCGGAACTGAGATCCCTTCAAGACACTGCTGCCTTTCGGTTGTATCACCTTCAGTCTCTCTTTCGTAAGGCAGAGCGCCTTTGAATTTGCGTAGATAATCTATATCGCCGGGCCTTGTTACAGATTTCTTGGAATCTTTATCGCGATACACTCTTATGGCAGGCCCTCCAGAAATTCCGGACACTACGCAAGCCGCGACTCCGTGATCGTTCTCTTCTCCTTCGTTCTTCTGTCTCCTGGAAGATCCTTTGCTTCTGTGCTTCTTGTGTCTGTCTCTCCGACCGACGTTCGAAGCGATTTTTCTTTTCATTCTCTCGTCTTCTTGTTTTCCAACAAGAGCGAAACACACGAAACTGCTGTCAGCGCTGCTTGTGGAAGAATAGCCATCCTCGATAATATCCGGACTGTAGCATAACTCCGAATCTACAGAATAGGAGTCTTCAAAGCTGTCATCTATTTTGCGTGACGTGTTTTGTGGGTTCCTGGAGATGACCTCTTGACCACGAAGCCAGGGGACTGAACTAATATTTTCCTTTCTCTGAGAATAGTTTCTAGCAGGAAAACCTTCAAAATCTTCCAAACGCTCTTCTACATCATTGCGGTACGTGTAATTTCTTTCCGAATCAGCCTCGCTCGAAAAGGACCCCGATACTGGGCGATTTAACTCATGTCTTTTGTTCGACACACCAGGCCGCTTTTGTAAACAGTAATTAATCCCATTTTCCTCGTAGAAACTTTCATCGCATCCATCACTCAAAACGGACGAATCTTCCCGAAAACAATCGCTCGGAATTCTACCTCGACCGTAACGTTGCTCCGAGTTACTGATATTTTCATGCGGATTTTCCCGCCAACCAGAAGATGTAGTCGATGTCGCAATCTCTTTATCGTCAGTCACAAACGACGTTTCACTTCCACTGCTGAGAACATTTGCGTACTCTAGATAAAATTCAGAAACTTCTCTGTGACCTTGAGCTTGTGGGAAACTGTCTTCGGTATAGGCGTCGACGGTTAGGTATTCTGGAAATTTCTCAGAACATGAACTGGAAGCCAAAGATGCAACCGTTTCGTCTTTGTCGCCGATCCAACTCGATGTCGGTGACGTTGGATGGACATTTACAACGCTAACAAAACGGCGAAACTGGGGGTCCAACCGACCGACGTATGTTGGCGAACGAGACATGGCTCTTTCATGGATCAACTACACTAAAACTGCAAAGACCTCAAAGCTTATAACCAAACTGTTAACTCCTTCGCCTTTTCTGTGGCGTGCGTCTGTCGACAAAGAGTTGTAATCCAAGCGCTTGAGTTAAGGATTTGCAAGGTATTCAATTCCACGCCAATCAATCAAGTTTGATGATCTTGTGTGTTAAAAGGCACGAACAGCATTCGCTGTGCAAACAGTTTAACTGGCAGAAGTGTTCATTATTCCAGCCGTGTACACATATACTTAAAATTCTTGAATAAATATTCCATGCCTGTTGGCTAAACGGAATTTATCGAAATTTCTCGCAAAAATAAAACGTACAACTTTTGATACAATTTCTTCGCATGCATATAGCTTTATATTTTAGCAAGTTTATATGAGCAGTTAGTCGTGTTAAATATTGCTATATTGAATTAATAGCCATCCATTTTTCCCAGTTTGTTTCACCAAAACATCTGCGGGGGCTTTTTGGAGCCGCCGACGCGACAAAAGCTATTAGCACTAAATGACGTGAGATCGAAAAAGACATTTTTCTCTAAACAATACAACAAATATATGCAACTGTGCTAGTTCACTTACAAAAACTTATTTCGGCTTTGCACAAAAGTAAACAAGCATAAACGACTATTAAGTCCTAGGCCTTCTTTCTATTTATGAACTTCAGTAGCCAAAAATATCGAAATAACCACGTATGTTTTTGTATAATTTACCGACACTTTACAACTGAGTGCCTATGTGGATAAATTGCAAGGATCATCTTACAAATATGTCAAATTTTTGTTTTTTGTATTTTCGTTCATTTGGGCGCTGTTGGTTCCCTTAGTAATTTCGGCCATTGGTCTTTTATCAGCATCTTTCCAAAAACACAAATTCTTTAATTAAAATCTTAATAACATATCTTTCAATATTCGACGGAATTAACATCTAAAAATAAAAAAGATTCATTTCTTGTTCGCAACGTTTTGTGTTTATTGTTAAAACTATAAAACAGACCCCAACTGCATAACTGCATATAACACAAGATAGCCTTGTAAAGTACACTTCTATGAAGTGGCATTTGACAACTTATATACCTATAATTTTGTTAATGGCCAATATTTTTAATACTGGCGCCAGTTTAACGTAACTAAAGCCACTTAGGTCGGTTCAGGTTGTCTGACTTTGCAGTGCAAAATTAAAACCCGAGTTGTCATCGTACACAAATTCTCGTGGCACAGTACAGAACCGTTACAGAACGTTTTCCGTTTTCTTTAAGCTTTATAACTGAAAGCTGTATAACAGTACTTTTCAAGACAACTGTTCGATAGAAAATATTGTATTCGAAACTGGTATTTAACGACGGAAAATTTGCATTTTTAATATGTATCTTCGTGTTTACATAGCGTGGAATGAACAAACACAGGAGTGCGTTTTTGACAAGTACACTCTTGAGTCGTGTGAACCCGAGCGCAACCACAAGGTCTTAAACATTTGACCCCTTATGCTCATTCTTTACCAAAACCAACCAGTGATTTTCAAGTGTCAATTAATGCACTGTCTTCCACCAAAACAAATCTTTCTAGAAGCGCTTATGTACCAAATCCGAATGGCGCGAGGTCCGCAAGCATTCGAGATTACTCGATTTTGTTTCTTAGCAACGTCCTAACCTTGACGAAGATTGTGCACGTGGGCTGGACGATCAGTGGCTACCAACGTCCCACGTATAAAACGACTGTTCAAAGTGGGCTCAAAGTGGAGTAAAACCCAAAAGGCACACGGGTATAGGATCGGCGTAGCCTTAGCGTGGGAGAAGATTGATAAGGCGAAAAGCACGGAAAAATTACTACGCACCAGAACAAGTAAACCACCCTGATGAACTACAAATACCCCAAATGAAAAAGGCACATTATTGAGAAGATAATCTCGGCAATAAATCGCCGTTTCTTGCTTTTTAGAGCCTTTCACTATAAACGTCCAGCGCAAGGGCATGAGAGCCGATAAACCCCAAATCACTCAGAAAAAGAATAGGACAAAGAGATCCATGTATCCCTCCTGACCAATTACGCTAAAGTAAGAGATTACGCTAAAGTAGGAGAGGGTGGAGAGGGGTAGAAGGCAGATATCACTTCGTTTGGAGATGAAGGAAGGTGATCGATACTTGTAAAAGCGCCCTGATTATTAAAATTGCACAAAATCCTAGATTCCGTGAAAACACCAATCCAGTTATGTACCATGAATTAAACGTGTTTGTACCGTACTGTATAAACGTAAAGTAAAAGTGAAGTTCCTCCTACCTAGCTCTCTCTTTCTTCTCCATAGCAGTTTGGGCCTGAAGTTGGTTGACATAACTCTTCGTATCTTCTAACGAGCTGACAGAATTACTCAGCAGTTCCTCCAGATACATTGTTTTCTAAGTGAGACATAAGAATTCCATCAAATCAAAAATGGTGCACATGAAGATCCCACAAGCCCTACAAGCCCAGGGCGTTTATGCTACTAGGAGACTTATAACTGGGGCTAAAAGCGGGGAACTATTAACTGCCCGGTTACTTACAGCCAGCAACATATAACTGCCGAAGAACTCATTACCGGGTGTCATACAACCGCCAAGAATTTAGTCACATTACCCATCAAAGGTCATCAAAGGAAACTTAAAAATACTTAATTAATTTGGTTGAGAAACACTGCAGAGGCAATGTCAAACTATAAAAGAGAGCGTACGGCAAAGACGTTTGTCTTTGTTTCTTTGTTGACGTTGTCAAAGAAGTGCGGACAGTTTTTAACTTTCTTTATACAAACCTGAAAGAGTTTTTCGTTTTCATTCTTAATGTCATGTTCCGTTTCGTATTTCTTTTGGATTTCTTCTTCCAGCTAAAGAAAATAAACCAAGAACTTAAAATTAAAAGTGGTTTAAACAGACAATTGTATGCACAGAATGACAAAGCCAATATTATATATGGCCTTTAAAGCTGACTATTAAATTCCTTAATGCCTTATCATGATCCGGAAACAACGAAAAGATAATACAGGACAAGCTATGTCAAGGATAAAGTTGGGAGCCATATGCCTCGTCAGCACTAGCGTTTATCCTTCTTTCTGTAGGATGAATCTACTAGGAGTATGCCCCCCCCCCCCCCCCTCAAGGAAAGGGTGATAGTTTACCGCAGGGTCTCTCATGTTGATTTGTCATGTTTGCTCAACAATTGATCAGTACCTCTTTCTTTGCTGGGTTCAGAGGACATAATGCAGTGAGATTACAGTATCTTTCCCAAGAAGACAACGCAATACCCGGACCGCTATCTAGAATTCTAGGCAGAAACCATTACTCCCTTGCATGCCCTTGCGAAATTCCTCCTGCATTCAAAACCTAAGAACTGGAAAACTACGTTACTATTTAACTATAATAACCGATTGTTTGCAAGGCTGGTACGACGGCAGTAGGGCAAAATTTATTGGCCAATATGTTTCTTATCCAACGCGCGCACGAGAAGAGACACCAAACGAAGCGCCAGAGCAGGGAAGGCGCAAAATCTTTATTATTATTATTACAACCAGCAGAGCTAGTCTTCTTCGCGGCCAGTACTATAGTCTAAGGAAAATAACGGCTCTAAAATTTGAATTTGGATAATACAGTGTTGGCTAATGTTTAACTAATAAAAGCTATATTAGTTGCTAGTTGAAACATTGGCCAATAAATTTTGCCCTACTGCTTTTGTACCAGCCTTGTAATCAATCTGGTTTTATTAACACTTGGAGTGATGTCTGGTACGAGTATTTCTTAGTAGTTTTATTGTTCATTGCGTGGTTCCCTGCATCCAAACTGTGTTTGTCATTCAGCCCCATAAAGGGTATGAAGGCAAAGAATGGGCATTTTTCCAACAAGAAGGCGTTAGGCGATATATTTTTAGGCCAGTACACATCACGACTCACCGATTTTTGTCTTTGTAAAAGAAGCTGCATTTCTAACTCCTTGTTCTCCAGTTCTCGGACGAGCTCATCCTTCAAAGCCTTTTCCCGCTTTATTTGCTGAAAACACACAACATATACAGTTATTCAAGACATTCAACGAACATTGTTAGAAATCAGAACAGTTAAAACAGCAGAATAAAGGCCTTCTTTGTCGTTCCACGAGAAATATTTACTAGTGGGGGTGAGGTGCTATAAGTGGTGAGCGTGCAATTCTCGTGGTTTACCTTCACGAGATAGACGCTTGGCGCCACGGGCGTGCCATGCGCCATGTCAAAGGGTACTAATTAAAATCAATATCTTATTATTTTATTTCATACTATACTCGTCTTCTTAACAATAAAACTTGTTCGAAAAAAGTATGGGTTTTTGCTAAATCGTAAAATGGAATAACCAAGTTTTACTATATCTTATAGGATATAACCTTGTTGTAAGGAGGTATGATATAAAAAGGTAACAAGGGAGCTCCCGATTTGCTAAATTCTTACTGGGAAATGGGATTTGAGGCACTTGATGGGGTTTGGCCAGTGGGATTGAAAAAAATAGACGAAAAAATAGGTATTTAAAACGATTTGTGTATAAAAAAATTCTGATAAAACTATTTGCAAATACAGACAAACAAACAAACAAACGATTTGGCTGCACAGCGGTAGCTGCCACAAAACGCAAGCGCATAAGATGTTTGCCGGACCATGTGCTTGTAAAATGGCGGCCGCGAATACCGAAGCTATGCGAGCTGTAAATGGCAAGATGGTCAAACGATAATGTCGCCACTCACCGAGAATTGTGAACTTAGCCTGGAAAGTTATCATTGGACTGTACTGTGAAGGAATTGTAAAAGAGCGAAGCGTCGGAATAAGTGGGAATTAAGGAATGTGAATCAAGATTTTAGTGGGAAGCGTGGTTTTGCGGATTTTACGGCATGTGGAGACGTTGTATTCTATTATCGTGCCGCGACAGACATCGCCAGAGACAACAGAGACAACAGAGACTGCATCACCTGTTACTTTTGGCAAGTAAGTGGCCAATTCATTTTCTTTAAAGTTATCTGGAAATCAGGGAGTGTTCGTTGGGATATAAAGCCTGTATAAAACAAAGCACCATGACACATGACAACCCACCAGCCCCCTCCCCGCCGGTTTTCGTCACACGCCTGAGCTTTCAAACGTACTTACCCAGGGGTGGACCTAAGATTTTTGTTGGAGGGTGTGCACCACTAAGAAATGGCATAACTGACTGACTTTTTCGGCAGAATGCCAGTTGTATTAAAAAGCAACATGCCATCTCAGGTGGTGGGTGAGAGGGAGGAGGGGGGGGGGGAGCAGCAAGTCTAAATTACTAGGTCACATATTTTCTCAAATGATCCAGCAAGTAGGTGTATTGAAAGCAATTAAGAGGAAATCCGCCAGGACTTCGAGTAGTTATTGGACAAAATTATGTACCAAAACTATTTACACCTGATTGGGCAAGCTTTTGTGTTACTGCTTCAAATATCTTATCGAAAGAATCTTCCAACACCACACCGAAAACACAGTTGAAGTTCCGCTGAACCACGATAAGTGCTCCCATAGCTTAAAACATCCACCAAAGAAATTGTTGTACATTTTCCACCATGCAACTTTTTTCGCCAAACCAAAGACTCTAACAACACCACACACGACTTTGAAGCCACTGCGCACAATGCGACCCACCGACTAAAATTTTGCGGACTCTTTACCTTTATAAGGGTAGGAAATAACGCAATGGTTTCTGTTGTTCCCTAATATTACTCGACTTCCTAGTGGATTCCGTCTTAAGTGCTCTTTCTGTGAGGAAAACTCAATGGGACATTGCATGTACTATGGACAGCAATGAGAACCTTAAATGAAATGTTCTCCCACTGGGGGATTTTTTGGAATGTCCCAATATTTAAACAGTCTGTGCCTCAAGGGGTCATACTAATTGGGCAAAACATAACTTTCTGTCCACTCTTTTCAATCTGTTGTTTGCTTTTTGTTCACTAGCACATTTACCGGTATCATCTAAATCAAATTTTGTCATTCAAACATTTACACCATTTTGTGTGTCTGATCTTTCACATGTAATTGACTTGTATGTTTATACGTTCATTTTAAGAACTAGGATATGCTTAAATGCTACAACAGGGAGTGGGATTTATCTTGAATTTGCTACTAGTACTGAAATTTTGGTAAGCATGATTTTGACTAGAAAATGGGATTTGCACCCCCTCCCGTATAGCATATTGTAATGCTGTATATCTGCCTGAATCCAATACTGCATTACTGATGTAACATCTCCAACCCTGACATAGCATTCCAAAAATAATTCAATATGTAGGCCTGACCGTTTCAATGTTTTGGTGCAATTCTAATCTTATTAGTTATAGCAATAATATTATTGATCTTTACTTCTAAATCCTAACCCAGTACCCTTTTACCCTTTCATTGATTTTGTTTTCAAAAATTGTAAATTAGGGACTTAAAAGTTACCCTTATGGTGTTAAGGACAGTATGCCAATATTTTTAGCTGTTGAGGTCTTGTTTAGGGTTGCACGTAAATAAATAAAAAAAATGCTGTCACACTCTGCTGCCAGGGGTCAAAGAAAGGCTTGAACCACACCCAGATTAATTTAAATTCTCCCATAAGCATCCCCATCCTGGTCATATGGTCATATGAGAGTCCCCTACCCCAGCTATCCCTCCCTCCTTTCCTCCAGGACATAATTTACACACACATGTTCCTACATGTCACATGGAAAACTTGAAACATAATTCCATGTATCTGGCTCTTAGGCCACTTTAGGGCAGGTATTTTTTGCAGGTTGCAGCTAGATTGAAAAATCAACTTTTAAGTCTACTTAGCACTCCAATTAGCCTAAAAAGCACTCCAATTAGCCTAAAAAGCACTCCAGTTAGCCTAAATTAGCTTAGGTTGTTTGCGGTTAGCCTTTATATTTATAGTTTTGGACAATTTCAATTAAAAAAAAACTGGTTGTTTCAACCTGCAACCTGCAGCTGCAACTTGCAAACTGCAAAAAAAATACCTGACAGCCACTTTATTGTTACATATTTTTAGAGTCATCAACCTACATCATTAAGTAGAAGACTTAAAAATATTCTTACCTCATTACGAATTCTCTCTTTCTCAGTCCTTATTTGTTGCTCCATCTCCTCATACAGCTTTTGAACTTCTTTATCATGAGAATTTGCTTTGCTGTAATAGAAAGTATTTAATTAACAATAATTACTCACTATTGTGAAAAACCACTAGCTGGCAACAATTAAATCACGATCAAGACAAGAACATGGCCCCATCTCAAAGGTGATGAAAATTTGCTGCCCCACCCCTTTGGAAGAACACTTAACTTTAATTCATTGTCCTATAAATTTATCCATAAACTTATATATGTTAACATATAAATTTATATATGTTAACATAATTATAATTCATTAATTTAGAGCTTTACAGATTCATACAGAAGAATGAGCAAAACCACTTCTGAGCCATCACAATCCAGCCAAGAATACAGTGTAAAAAAGGACATACAGTATAATAGCTTTGCTTTCCATATGGTGAATCAGGTGTGTCAGTCAGTCAGTATTTGCTTTGATAGAATTAACATTAATTAAAACTCCCTTGGATATTTAACTGGAAAGTCAACTACTGCCAATACAATATTAGATAATTATCGGCATCTTATATTGATAGCCCTAAAAAACTGAAATAAATTATAAACTGCAAAAGGATTGGTAAGGACACCTTTTTAACAATTAAAATTAAATATACATGTCAAAGAGCTATTTGAGGTGGAGAATGTTAAAGCAGGTCCTACATAGCAAGTCGAGTGAGAAGAAGCACTGATCTTACATCTAGAAAATTGTGTGATAATTCAGAAAATATCCACACTGCAGCCCTATGAACGGTCTTGGAAAAATTTGTGCGGGTAAGGATTCTCAAAAGCCAGCTAAATTGGAATTTTCAGAGGCAGGGTGTGTGAGTGTGGTGGGGGAGAGCGGTCAAACAAAAAACAAACTTGTATCTGCATGGGCAGGGATGTTGCTAAGGGCCAGCTGCTGGCTAATTTAACTGGCTGAAAAATAAATTAAATCCGGCTGAAATTTCACATGAAAACAAAGACTTAGGTAAACTTTTTGAGCTCGCGCGCTAGGCCAGGAATGCCAGCTGGGCTTGTTGATGAGTGGGCTATTAATAGTGTTTTCTTATTGACATTCCTGCTGGAAGAGGGAGGTATTGATTTTTTTTTTCTGGAACAACACATTCTCAAAAATGGCAAGAAACAAATCCCTAATTTTCCAGATTTTGCTCAAAAGTCCCCCAAACCCCATGCAAAACTAAAACAGTAGTGAAAAAAAAAAAAGAAAAAAAAGAAACAAGAAAAATAAAATACCACATATGACACTTGCAGGTCAAACCAAACAACAAATGATATTTTTATCTTCCAATTCTTTAAAAACATGGTAACATTTTTATGCACAGAAAAAAAAAATTAAAAAAATGCAAATATAATATGTGAAATGTAAAATTCCTTTAGTTTAGGAGATCAAAGTGACTATCCGAGATCGAAATAAATGCTACCCAATATATATACCAAACCAACATCTGTACAAGGGAGAAATATAGAAATATGCATTTTTTTTAGTTCAAACGCATAAAATGGCAAATCATCTTGACAAGTCAAAACACGTTCTCAAGCATAAAAGGAAACAGATGATCATTTCAATTTGCAGACAAAACAATAATATTTTTAATATTTATCAACAGTGATTACTTTTTTTGTCCGAATCTTCAGACTTTACAATTAAACAATGCAACAGATATCCTTTACATTTATTCTTGAGCTAGTTGTCAAATTAAATATTTTTCATACAATAATGTGTCGTAAAGAGAAGAAAAAATAACAAGGGGTGTCCATACCTTTTGAGGGCCGACTCGAGCTGCTCGGAGTCCATTTTTGCTCGTCGAATCTCGCCGGAAACTTTGCCTAAAAACTCCTCGAATTTCTGCAGTCCGCGGACATCGTTTTTGCGAAGAGCCTCCCACAGATCTTTGAGCTGATCCTTAGTCAGCGATCTAGGCAAAAGATTGGTTGACAACTGATTTAAAATGATTACAGGTGCATTTTGACTAAATCCAACAGTTTAAAAGCAATTACATAATCCGGCGATAACTGATATCGCGATAAATATTATTACCCTTGGGGAAATAAATTAGAAATCTCCTCAGGAAGATTCACTTGATTCATTTCTGCCAGGTGTAAATCTTTGTTTGACTACTCTTCGATTTTGGATCAAAATTCATCACTTATGCAAGCACTTTGACGGCGAAAATTAAAAATGCAATGGTTAATTAAAAATTCAACGAAACTCGTTCGGCGATAGCGACCTTGACAATTTGGTGTTGATTTCACGGGCAGACGCACGGAATTTTTCACTCGAAAAAAAAATCTCTCACTTCATTTTTAATGTTAAAATGCCTGAAATTGCAGAACATTAAGCCTTATTGCTTTTTTCTTTAAACAATATGACAACAATCCAGCTACTGTTGTTTAATATGATGAGCAGTCGAATAATAGCTGTTTACAATACGGACTTTGAATAATTACAACCTGGAGTTTTTCCGCTTTTGGTTAACGATGGTTTTATAGCTATGCTAATCGCTTCCGCTCATAAAAAGGAAACTTTTGAAACGTAATCCCGTGAAATCGAACGTCTGATCGCAACGATTACTTGTTCGAAGAGCCATGAAAAGTACGCCAAAATTTCTCGCAAAGACACGTGTAAACAAACATTTCTTTCATCGGGACAACAGGAGGGTTTAGCAGAGCAAAGCGATACGAACTTATTAACACCGTGACAAATAAAGGTTCGAAACAGAACAAAATCACGACTTTCACTTCGAAGCACGCACTCCCCAAAACACGCTTTCAAAATAGACGAAGTGATAATAACATTAATATGGTTCAGCTGTTATTGTAAGCTCGCTGAGGCGCCAAATTTGATATGCACAAGTATCAACATAACACAATAAATCAAAGATGGATCAGCGCGGTTTAAAATGGACAATCCATAACATTGACAATAGCGGTAATTTTACCCCGTGAAAATATCCTCTCCGACACTTTCCACAATTTCTCGAAATAATGCCTCTTCTGATGCATGAGTTGGAGATCCTGGCCCAGCTTCCAAACTTTCGAAAATGTCATGTCCCTCCGGCGAGCCTTCCTTTGTAAACTCATCGTTCAAATTGCCGTCGTGTTTTGACGAGTCGAGTTCCGTTGTACCGTTACTTTCGCCAAGAAATGTCCCAAATCCCTCGACGAATTCGTCCAGCGTCAAGCGTCCGTTTTTATCGATGTCCAGCTTATCGAAAATAAAATCAAGCTGTTCGAAATTCAAGTTTAAATCTTCGGCCACCCGTCCTAAATCAGATTTCGTGATATACCCTTTGCCTTCTGGGTCACACAAGAAGAACAGCTCCCGACCGGGGTCGCTGATTGACGTAATTTCTTCCAGCTCGTTTGGCCTTCGTCGTCCGAATGAATGCCCAGAAACAGGCCAAACCCCGCTGTGAACTCCTCTAAAGTCAAGTAGCCATTCTCATCGTCATCAAGTTCATTGAAAGTCTGCTTAACTTGGTTTGCATCGAGAGGCAGTCCGAGCTCAGCGATAACATGTTGAAGCTCGCTCTCAGCGATAAAACCTTTCCCGTCTTGATCGCACAAATTGTATAGCTCAACCGCCCGTTCTTTCAACACTTGTTTCAGCTGATCTGGGTCTTCGGCCATTGTTCAAACCACATCGGCAGAAACCAAGCCATACAAGAGCGCAATTTTCGAGTGTTAATTGCTGGAAGATCTGCTCAGCGCTAAAATCAACAAACTGGATTCAATATCGCCGCTCCATATCGCCTTTTCGGGCGATACTGGGGTATTCTTCGACGGAATCAAATTTACCAGTCTGGTCGGGAAGCTTTCTTAAACTGAATAATTATGCAGCGTTGCTACATTTTCTTTAGCTGTGTTGACTCTCGAGTCATCAAAGTTCTAAAACATGCATGCATGGCCCGACAGCCAGCTACCTAGAAACGTGCGAAAACTTTACTCTCAGGGGGAGGTAAGAGGTGATAATTTGATAGAAATTGACAAGCCGGGGAATCTTCCCTTGCGTTCTAGAATCGTTCATCGTGGGAAATAGCCCTAAATATCTAAACAAGAATCCGAGAAATGTCATTCCCTACCGGAAAAAGAACAATATAGCGATTTATTGCATTTCTTTTAATATCATAACATAAATTTATGTTTTATTCATATTTGTTGTATCTTATTCTCCGGCAGTACAAGACCCTACAGCTGACAACGTAATTTGTTTTCTTTGAGTTTTAAGTTACCGACGGGATAAAACTTCATCACTTTATTAACACACAAATTTGATGATTGGCTTCATCCCGAATTCTCTGACTCCTGCATTAAAATGCTAGCTTTTGCGACATATAAAAAAATCCCACTTTATATTTTGGATGGAATCTATTTTGCTTTTTTAAGTCACAGTTAAATATATCACAAACATCTATTGCTGATATTGGCTTTACACTAATCATTGAAGAAAAATTTCCCTCAATGAATCAGTGATATGATTAAATTTCGTTGCAAATAATATTTATGGAGTATCAGATGAAGAATTAGTGTACGGCAAGTCCGATTAAAAGAAACTCGGAACTTGTGGTCACCGAACATAAGAGCCACTTAACTGGTGCGTCACTTAAGTGAAGACTTGTGTCGGGGGCACGTTCGTCAAACTGGCATGAATGATAAAACAAAGGAAGTTTTGCCTTTCCTTTATAAATAAAGATAACCTGATTTTCAGTTACAATTTCCAGAGATTGCGTGACAAATCAAATTGGGTCGTCACGCAACGACCTCCAATGGCGAGGGTGCGTGGGGTGCAAGAAACAAAACCCGTAGCTTGTTTTTGTTTTGTTTTTTGTTCATATTTCTAGAATAATCTTGCTGCCGTTTAAATTTGATTTAGTACCCGGGAGCCTATAAAAGGGAGGTTGGAACGGATGGTTTTCATCGATTTTACTGTTCTGTTGCTTGAACAGCGTCATAAAACAAACAAGTTATAGACAGGAGACACGTTTTCCACAAATTAAAGCTTTGCTGAGTTTTTCATAACCGAGTTATTACCAAACTATTTTTGGGAAAATTACAGTGTTTATAAAAAATAAACAAGAGAAGAGGGGGGTGGGGGATGACGTAAGCAAGAGGGGTAGTTTTAGTTTAAGTTTTTGAGCAACACTTTTTTGGTGAAATCTAGGATAACACGACGACATTTTTATCTTAAACTTTTTTTTTAACTTTTATTCTTAATCTCCTATTGCCGTTATCATCATCCGTTATGCGAAGAAAACCTTTACTATGGGCAATCTTCAACTCTAAAAAAGCGGGCGACATACGACTGAAGGTAAGTGAACCTGCTGTTGGCGTTTCGCGCATTACGAGGTAGAATATCACTTTAACGTTTTTTCTTTTAAATAAAAATCAATCAAGTTTACAGTATTATTATATTGTTACACGACTATATAAGGTAGTCGGAGGCCCAAAAACGAAAATCGACCAATAAGTTCGCGCCATTGCCGATCAAATATTTTCTAAAACTTGGTCCTGGAGCTAGCGCAATGTATATTTTTAAGCTGACAAAATTAAGAAAAAAATTAACTTGACCCACATGAAAAACTCTCTCGTACTTTTTATTGATTTGTAAAATAACGCAAGGGAAGCCTTTTCCGTCCAAAACACCTAGTGAGTCCTCGGCCATGATGCTTTTCTTTTCATTCTTTTCGCTTTTAACTTATATCTTCAATTAACATCTATTTCAGCCGTGTAACCAAGTTTGCCCGGGAAGTAGAAGCAGTTCTTTGCAACGTCTCTCATGCTCGCTTCCTTTCGAGAAAACAATAGCACAAACAACACAAACTATACCCCTAACCCCCCAAAAAAATAGCAGAGGACCACTAGAATTCAGACTAGCTTATGAGAGCTGCTACACTTGTGGCCTTGGATCGTACTTGGTTAGAGCCCTTCTATGTACGGATCTGGCTGACAATATATTCTCCCAATAAGGCCCTCACGCTTGGTGTGAAGATGTATATATGACTTACATAACAAAAGTAAATTCTACGTAATTTCGAATGCATTCGAATGAACAAACCAGGAGCAAACTTTGCTTTTCTCGTGATCTGTACATATTATCTTCGTTCTATAGATTGTGTTGGTACAAGTCTCCTCTTTGGTAGTAAGTGCTCCAAGGTTGCTTCAAAAATCCGCCAATACAGTGCTTGGAGTTCTTTTTCTAGATTGCCAAAATTGGGCAATTCCGTGATACTTTGTTTGCAAGAACAGAAACATTATCATTTTAATATGAGCGCTAAATAAACAAGCTTTATTATTCAAATTCTACTAGAACGAGATCATAGATTTGATCCACCCTTTGAGTGATATTGTTGCTAAATATAAGTGCGCCAGTGTTTCAGGTTCACGTTCATCAGTGGTCCGTGTGTGTGTGTGTGGGGGGGGGGGGGGGGGGGGGTTGACGTCAGCTTTACATCCTGGGGACGGGAGAGGTCATAAGGACGGGGATGCTTGTTAAAAAGTGTGAATTATATCCCAGACGAGTCAATCTCTGGACATGTCTCAAGGTATTTTCTGACCCCTAAAAGAGACTATTTTGCTACATGATTGGTCTAGAACGCCAACATAATACTCGTTTCGTCATTTTCAACCTAAAGGAGACCTAGATGAAAAAAAAGCTTGTCCTGAACACCCAAAGTGAGACCAAACTTTATTTACTTAATTTACACCCCTGTAAGCCAAGACAATGAACAACCTCGTCCCTTTCATACCGGAGTCTTCCCAGGGCTTTACATGCAAAACATCGGTAGTTATTTGTCTGGATAGGAACTTATTTGAAATGTTGACTCTGTGATACCATTATTTAGGGACAATTGCAACGCAGCACGTTGCTGCCCTACATGCCACTTAGGCGTAAAGGGCATGAGTTAGTGAGTACAACGCGATGAAAATAAAATCGAATATAATTACTTATAGCGTTGTTGTTTTGTAGAGTCTACTAACTTGTGTAAGGCACGTATAGAGCCTATTTGTTTGCTAGCAGAAGATTCAGAACAGCGTTCACCTGGCGACGTTCTCGATACAGTGGCTGGCTATTGTTGTTTTCGTTAACTCTCAAATGTTCGATAAAATAGAGCAGTGAATTTACAGAGCTATTTAAGGATTTACGCTTGCTTTCGCTGCTCCCTTAAAATACGTTTGACAACTTAAGAAGGCCACGCTCAATTACGTTTCTACCTTTTTAGTCAATCTATTGAGTAAAAAAGCACTGGGTGTTTAGTTCATTTCTTTTCCACCCAATGAAAAGTTTTTTTAGAGGTAAGCGATTTTTGTATGCCGTAGTCAATGTTTCGCACTTTGGTTCTGGCTTTTCACCATGTCAGCAAAGAATCCACCTTTGCCTATCAACACTTCAGGTTTGTCAAACTCTACCACTCGCCCACCGTCAAGAACCAGCACCTTATCATAGTCCATGATAGTGTTTAGTCGATGAGCAATGGTTAGCACTGTGGAATCCTTAAACTTATGACGAATGACTTCCTGGATCAGACGATCAGTCTTGAAATCCACATTAGCAGTGGCCTCATCCATGACGATGATCTTGCTCCTCTGGACAAGTGCACGAGCCAAGCACAGAAGCTGCCTTTCACCAACGCTTAAGTTTGTTCCGGACTCTTTCAGTTTAAATTCGAGTTGTCCGGGCAAACCTTCTACAAGGGTCTTTAACTGCACCCCTTCTAGTGCTGTCCAGATTTCATGGTGCGTATACTGCGAGAATGGGTCCATGTTTCTTTTCAAGGTACCACCAAAAAGGACCGGATCCTGAGTTATAACGGCCATGGACCTTCGGGCCTCTTGAAGATTGATAGATGCAATATCAACACCATCGATAACCACCTGAAAAAGGTCCGTGCACAGTAAATTTCAACGGTGTAACGGGTTCAGTGGGTAGTTTTCGACCATGAGATTCCATTTGTTTACACTTAATTGCAATACCTTGCATAGAAAAAAGGATAAAGGAAAAGTCAAATAGCTATTAATTTAGCGGATGTATAAAATTTATTCGTACAAATTGCCTCAAAATACGAATTATTCAATTTTTCTTGTTAAAGCATAAAATCAATGGACTCAAAGTGTGTAGATAAAAACTCGTGAATTTTCTGTAAAAGCTACAAGTTAGGAAACTATACGCTAATAAATTCCTATTTTCCTCTTTTTTTATGACAACGTTATTGCAATTAGGTGTATATATCAATATTAGTTTACACACTCTGAATCAAAAAGAGCTGCATATATGTAGAAGCATTTAAGTTAAAAATGGCTAAAATATTTTCTCTTCCTCTTTTCAGTTTATGGCTTGTAGGAAATGAGAGATTAAACAAAAGCTGGTCTAGGGTTTATCATGCACGATATTCAAAATGGCCTACCTCCACGTCACCATATAAATATTCGTCACTGGGCTTTTTTTCTACGCAGTGCATTATTCTCGTTTTCTTCTGCACAGCTTCATACATACATAACAACTTGTACACAACTACATGTCTTCCTTATTTCAATTTTGATTCTTTTGGCATAAAATCTGATCCACTGCTATTAGCAATGTTTTACCCACCTTTCCTGAGGGATCTGGCATACGGAACAAAGCGGATACCAGAGATGACTTTCCAGCACCAGTGCGACCCACAACGCCAATCTTCTCCTTACTGGAAACGCAAACGTTGATGTCTTTTAAGATGCGAGGTCCACCGTCAAAGTAAACCAAAGAAAGATCCTGTATGGCTAAGCTTCCTTCTTCGGGCCAGGACTCTGGAGGACGGGTTTCATGGCTTTAACCGGGCTCAGAATCGATTTCAGTATACGCCATGACACGTTCGACTGACGTCATCATGTTTTCTACTTCTGAAGCCAAACGTACGCCATATTGAGTTATGTTCAATGTTTGCAGTGCGTAGGTTAGAGCAAGTCCAGCCATTGCTAAGGAAAACAAGACAGCGTAACGTAAATTGTCTATGATCACAGACGTATTATATTAAAGACGTAGATCTCTTGAGAGTCAAGTAAGTCAATGAGTCATGAGTCAATGAGTCAAATCTTTAATTAAAGTTATTAATTTGAAAAGAGTGCTGCCCTACAACAAATAAAAGCTAACCTTAAGCAGACTAGAGTTGAACTAACCGCAAGCAAACTGGAGTGCAAGTTACCGCAAGCAGAGTAAAGTAGAACTAACCGTAAGCGAAGTGGAGTGCTTCACAGCTTCCTTGTATAAGGAGAAAACCGTGGTTCAATAGATAATAACCTGCTTTGTGTAAATATCATCTTGTCTCGTCGATTCATGACTCATGGCTCATAGACCATCTAACTCATAAAACAGGGTACCTCGTCTGTCTCGAGAAACAATGGCGCTTTCGCGCAGTTGCTTATTCAAGTGATGTTATTAGCTATTTGTGAGGTATACCAACCTTCATAATAAGGCTTATGTGTTTAAGAATGAATTTGATTTGCAATCTTTTAAAAGTTTATTCTGTGTAAATTTTCGTGAGGAGAGGATCGACACAAACGAGTCAAAGTGGAATGTCCTTATTATGGAGGTGTACTTTTAGAATGTTCCAGGTACCGGTAGAGATGATATCAGGGAAGGGGAGGGGGTGACGTATGGTGTTTTTGGAGTGCTATACGTTCACTGTAGTACAGTAGAATGATAATTAGTAGCGTTTAAAACGGTGACCAAATCATGTACAGTGACAAAATCAGAAGGGAGGCTTTGTATGCTAATACGGATGTAACTAAATGTTTTGTCTTGAAGGAACTGTGATACGGCTAAGTTAATTTTATGTTATTAAATTTTGCCAACCATTCGCTATGAAACTAAATGTTTGCAAAGAAATGAGTTCTATGATTCTAAATGACAAAGCTATAGCTTCATTGCAGCCAAATGTGTCTCCCGGCGGTCATATTTTAAAGTTACAAGCAGACCTGTTTAACTTTGAAAACTGTTCCGTCGGACCATTTTTAAAAAACCCATATCGCAATCCATTTCAATTCTCGTCATGTTTGGCCATCCGTACCTTCTTTTGCATTTGGTGTGTTCCTTCACTGTTCTAAGTGGTTATTTTATATATTTAAACGAATTTGATGGTAATTTCCTATGCCTAAGTTTGGCTAAAATCCGCGACACGGTTCCTTTAAGTTCTTTCAGAAAGGTTGTTGTAGATGGGTGTAATGAAATTAGAATACCAACCGTGATGACGATGACGTTGAACATGCACAACTAAGAATATACTCACCAGGATTTTCATTAATCAAAATGGCAGCAAGCCCGACAATCGTAATGAACGCACTTGAGAGAAGATCGAGACGGAAACCGAACCATCGACTACTGGAAACCACCATAAAAAAAGCTTGCGAGTTTTCGTCCTGATATCTGAAAATTTAAATTGCAAAATAAAAGAAGGTCATGTTTAAAATGTCTCGTTAGCTACTTAAACGGAACAATCGTTGACAAAAGTAGTTGGAACGCTTACGCCAAAAAGATAAAAAACCCGGATACTTGGCGCTTAAACTTTCTTAATGGGGAAAGCAAAAATCCTAATAGGTCCCCCTCACTTCTTTCAATGTTGAACCCATTGTGGCTAAGGATTGTTTGTGCAATATGTTTGGGAGCTCATCATTGAGAAGGGAAGGAGAAAGGAATTAATTTGGAAATCGTGCCAACACTTTTGATGAGGGTTGTAGGTTTGTGTACAAAGCAAAGAACCATAAAGACGCGATGGAGAGTGTCAGACGAGGAACGGTAGAAAAGAAGCAAGGACATGAGGGAGCCAGTCCATCCTGTAGACAGAGGAACATATGAGCAATGATCCGATGGGAAAATGGCGGGACCGATAAAATGGGTTCTGTGTTCCTATTTTTCCTCCTGAGAAGAGGGCTAAAGGGACTTTATTATGATCATTTCTATATTAAGACTTCAATTTCGAACGCCAACAAGTGGTATAGTTATTCGTTTTGACGACAGCAGTGTGTGATTTATGTAATACAGCGTAGTGTTCCATACGTGTAGAGTTTCTCGGCTTAGCCTTTTGTTCGCACTGAACAATAATTATAATAATAATAATAATAATAATAATAATAATAATAATAATAATATAATAATAATAAGACTTTATTTAATGAGGGTAACATACTGGTGGCCCAGTAAATTAATAAATTTATAATAAAATTACGACTAACCTGATAAAACCTGTATAGAAAGGCCCTGTTCATGTGTGAAGTGTGTACTATCTCGAGTCCATTAGCTGTTTCCGTGATGTGTGAGTACACAGGGCTGCACTTGATGGCCTCGATTCTCTTGAACTCTCTGGAAGACTTCAGGTAATAACGTAAAAAGTAAACAAATATCCCGACAATTGGAAGGAGAGCCAGGAACAGCCAATAGTTTACGGCAGCTGGCACTATTGTAGAGCAGATTATGAGGAGGCAAGATACACAAGCGTGAAGAAATATCGGCGGCAACACGTCGTCCATACAACCAACGTCTTTGGAAAACCGATTCTGGATTCGTCCTGCTGGATTTGTGTCAAAAAACAACACAGGGGCTTTAATTGTCGACAGGCTCATTCGGTTGTGAAGGTTTTCAGCTGCTCTCAGAAGTGTGTAAGTAAAAAAGAAAGACGACCCTGTCATAAAGATAATGGATAGCGCCACCAGACAGGCGTGAATGACTTGAGTAATCGGCGCTGTCTGTTGGTCATGTGACATCTCTGCCATTCTGGCCAACCACCAGTTTGGAGCTATGAGACAAACTGAAAGAAGTATGCTGTCAGTCTATTTTTTGTTCAATAATTTGCCCTTAGTTGTCCTATTATCGCAAAAATCCCAAACGCGTGTTTAGGATATTTCTATGGGTATTTGTTGACGTTTATAATTTTTAAGACATAGACTTAAGTGGCTAGCTAAGCTGAAGGTCTTCGATGGGAATCATTAAAACTAAGATCCAAAGAAGAAGACTTTTGTTAGTCAGACAATGTCCGGCAACATGGTTTCAACAAAGGTGATTACTAAGTCTTACCTTGCGCCAATATTAACAAAATCGCAAGAAGCATTACCAATGGAACTGGTATGCCCTCCTTAAAGTAATCCCAGTAGACCCGCAAGGTAACAGTTCCAGCCGTTTTACTTTCCTCCTCTTCTTTCAGATCAAGGACTGGTCGGTGATCACCTCTGGACACCGACTTGTTTGAGAGTATCGGAGAGTTTGTAGTTTGCAGTACGCCTTTAATATTTATATCTTGACCGTTTGCATCCTGCTGCAGCTTCGGCATCTCCAAATCACCTTCAAAGGCCACGTTGTCCTTACCTCGTGTGTGTTTCGTAAACGCGACTAAAGGGATAGAAGGTAAATTGATAATTTCCTTGGAAGCGGCTTCTTCATTACAGTCGTCGAGGCTGGAACTTTCTATGGGCCCAAATTCATCTTCGATTGGATCAGGCAATTCCAAACTTCCTAAAAGTTCCTCCATGTTTGTAACCTCCTCGTATCCTCCCTGGAAAGTGATCGAACCGTTTTCCATCACAGCAATGTGATCCACATCTTTCAAATAATGCAACTGGTGGGTTACCAGCAAGCGAATACGACCTGATAAGTGGTCGACTATACAGGCATCGAATAGCTTTCTTCCTACTTTAGTGTCGACTGCACTCAGTGGATCGTCCAGAAGGTAAATATCAGCATCAGAATACACTGCACGAGCTAAACCCACACGTGCTTTTTGACCTCCACTTAGGGTCACTCCACGCTGCCCAATTTCCGTGAGGTCACCGTTACTAAAGATGGACAAGTCTTTTGTCAAACTACACACTTCAATGACGTTTTGAAACTTTTCCTCGTCAAATGGCAGACCAAACAAAATGTTCTCCCTGATAGTGCCAGAAAATATCCAGGGTATTTGAGGTACATAAGCTACTTTCCCATGATACGATATCTTGCCTTCACACAGGGGCAGTTCCCCAAGAATGGCTGTCAGTAAGGAAGATTTGCCGCTTCCAACTGCGCCTGTTATTGCTAGCATGTTATCATCACATCCGACATTTAAAGTAATGTTATTCAATGTTTTAGTGTGATAATCGCTATTCCAAGAACACGATACGCCAGAAAGTAACAGATAAGGCTCTTTTGAGGTTGAGCCTGTCTGATCGACGAGTGGCTGTGATGGAACATCAAATTGATTGGTTGGAGAAATATTGGCAGCACTTATGGGTGTTGAGCTGGGATTGAAGTTTTGGCAATGTCCATTCAGAGACTCGTCTCGCTTACTATAACTAGTCAACTTGACTGGTGCTTTTTTCGCCTTACTATTAAAATGGAGAGCAAGGCCATCGTTAATATTTAACTGCCTTGTTGAAAGCTCATCACCTGCCTTGTGCTGTTCGGGTTCTTCATTCAGAAAGGTCTGCATTCTATCGATTGCTACTTTAGCATCAGCGACATTGTGCATGGCCATACTTAAGTTGTAACAAAATGTCCTCCTTAGAAGCATTAAGCCTAGAAAAAGAGTGAATACCGTGGCTGAGGATAAGTGGGTTCCCGTCAAAACCAGCGTTGTCACTGAAACCAGAGTCGCGATAGGAAGCGTTGTGAGGAACAAAACAACTGCCATGGAAACAATGATAGCTTTGAAACGAATAAGTGACATCTCCTTCCTGCAAGAGTACAGACGTATATATCTGAGGTTATTTTAAATATGCTTTCAATAGTTCCAGCACAATGGTATATGGGGCGCTTCTGTCTGCAATTGTCTCTTTCTTTTTATTTCAGGGACTTAGTAAAGCTCTTCTGAGTAAAAGGTTTAGTGCCAATTGAAACGGTAATTGTAGGTAGCTCTCCCTTTCATCTCTGAACTAATGGGGAACTGTGAAAAAATAACTAATGTTCACCGTCTAGACGCCATAGAAAAAAGTTAAATATAAGGGGAAATGAAACTAAACCCTCCGCACTCCGGGTTCAACAAGTCAGATAGAACCCCCCCCCCTTTTTTTTGAAAGGAATCCCTAAAGGTGGATTTCCACTGACGCGTCAATATTTACGTACGTAAAACGTGCGTAAAAAAGAGAGACGTAGGCAAATTTCCACTGCCGCGTAAAAAGTAATAAAAGCGTTTTTTTTACGTGCGTTGAACGTACGCAAATGCCCGCCATCCTGAATTGTCAAGTTGGTGAATAGAGTGTGTTGTTGGCAGCCACATTGGAGAAGTGAAACAATAAATTGTTTTTCCTTTGGAAAAAAATAATTAACATTTTTATGCAGGTATCTTGTTGTTTGACTCTTCCAACATGGCTGCCATGAAAACACTTTGTACCACACGCTAGTAAAAGAAATGCGTGAATATGACCAAGAGGCATTTTATAAATACTTCCGAAAGACACCATCAAGTAAAAAAAGACTTGAGGCGACCTTCCGGGATTGCCGGTTCAAAGCCTACGTGACCTGACGCCAGGCGTTTTCTTTCACTACTGCGTTCGTGTAATTTGGTTCTGTAGTCAGTTCTATAGATTACTGCTGGAAATGTTCGGACTTTCTCGATGAGAAGTGCTTCTACATCTGAATGTTTTCCCATGCAAATCGACAGAGATTTAAAACAAAATGGTTTTCCACATGGTAAGTGGTGTCATGTGACAAAATCCAAAAGTATGATTGGGTAAATCGCTGCGTAACCGCAGACAGCCGCGAAAAAGTTGAACTCAGTTCAACTTTTTTGAAAACACTTGCGATCGCTGCGTGCGTAAATGTCCGTGGAACGTACGTAAGTACCAAGAAAAAAACGTGGCATTGGAAATTGGACAAAGTAAACTTGACACACGTAATCGCCCGCGTAAATTTTTACGTACGTTAACGTGCGTCAACAAAAACGCGACAGTGGAAATCCACTTTACGAGAGACAAATCTGGGCGTGGCTGAATTTTTTTTGACACCTAAAAGATATTAAAATCCCAAAAATAGGAATTATATTTTGTAGATTTCTTTGTGTGCAACCATAATCGAGACCTTGGCGGCTAAAAAAATTGGCGTTTTTCCCGGAACACCCAAAGTGAGACCGCAAATCCGAAATTTACACCCCTAAGCGAGATGAAGAGCATTCCCGCCCCTTTCATATGAGAGTCCCCCCCCCCCCCCCCGGGATAGAAACAAAGTCGCTAGAGCACTTTTTATACGCTTGTCTTCTGACCACCTTCCTGCGTTGTCGCCGTTGCCAAATTCATCAAACGCCGTGTTTGATTTATGGCGTTCTTACACTTTGTGAAAGGTACACGAGTAAAATTTGGTTTGATTGATGACAGAGACGTCGGCGCAAAGCGAACTTTTCGTTCAGTCATGCTTACCTGCGAATGTCGCGCACGATGTCTCTAAAGTTCCACTCCCAAGCATACATCTTCACTGCTCGAATTCCAGAGATGATTTCATTCATTACCACCAGCCGCTTGTCGGTGAAAGCGGCCGCTTTCTCTCTTAGCTTGGCAGCTTTCTTTGCCATTAACATTTGAAACGCGACTAAAACGAAATATACGGCAGCACCAACCAGAGCCTCCCAGCCAATCAAGTACCACAGGATAACCAAGCTTGTTATGATTTCCAGTGGTGCGGATAACACAAAACCCCAGTTAGTTATGCTCTTCTCAATTTTTTGTGCGTCATTGGAGACCAGGTTGATAGTATTTCCAGACATCGTCGCTTCGAGGCTGTAACGATTTAGATTGAGAACCTAAAAGTAGGAAACGCAAGGCTTTTAATTTGGCCCCTAATTTTTACAGACCTTAGCTCACGTTTTCTGATATTTATGACGGTCTCAAAAATGAGGGAAAGGGTTGTTGGAGACACAGTGAAACTGGATCAATGTTAAAATTCACCAGTCAAACCATTTCCTTAGGCCAACTTAATTTTATTACAAGAATTAACGGCATTGCAAACTGATAAAACGGTCATCCTTTGAGACTCATGCACAAGGAAACCCATAAAGCGAGATAAAACAAAAAAAAAAAATCGTTGATGAAGTAAAATCTCAATGAATTCCTTGGACTCTGGCCAGTATATTTATGTTTTCCCAGCAACCTTCCCCTCCCGGCGCTAACTTTTCACTTTGTTCAACTACATTAATAGTTTACCTTCTTGTAAACGAGTCCTATTAACGCCACTTTCAGCTTCAATCCCCAAAGGTCGGTTGCGTAATTGTAATGTTGTGTTGATACAGCTTGTATCGTACTTGTCATTCCCAAAAGCGCCACGTAGATTAGGGCAAACTTCATGTCCATATTTGGCCCATCATTTAACATTTTCAGCACAAGCCATAGACACACAGGCAGGAAGACAGCACTTATAGACCGAAGAACCAGCAAAATTATTATCACAAAACGTGATCTCCAGAGAATAAGCCTGGCCACTGCTTTCCACAAGCGTGGTTTCGTATTTTTTAGCTGACTCCTTTGCAGCTCATCCAACCAACATTTGTCAGCTTCCTTGACAAGCAACTCGGACGTGTAGTCTTTGAGAAGAGGAAACAAATCCTCATCGGTCAGCGGTCGCTTACTTCCCAGCTGTCAATACGTCATTTAGCCACCAAAAGAACATGATTGACAGCCAACTTGCCCCATCTCTTGGGTTGTTGCTCTTTGATGTTTTCTCCATGTTTTTTTTTTGGACCGTCTCACTCCGGGTGGGAGCTAACTGTTTTATTCTAATTGAAGATTGAACCATAACATCGATCAGTTGTTTTTAATTGGAAGAAATATGTAGTCTCATTTTTTTCATGAATTTCGCACAAGGACTCTTCTACGGTTGTGGTAGAAAGCTATCACAAATGCTTCTTTCCGACTTACTTAGCTACACTCCTTAGGTTAGGTCCAGGGGGGGGGGTACTTCGGCTTGTAAATGACGGGGATGATCGAATGGAGGCAAAACTCAGAACCCCCAAAAAAATCCCTAGTTTTCCGACATTACCCAAAAAAATCCCTGAACCAAAAATAACCCCCAAAAAAAATCCCTCATACCCCTAAATTGTCAGGAGGTGTAACATAACACAAAGAACGCTCGTTTTGTTATTCATCATACCATAAAGACGCCAAGGCCGCGCCAAGGCACTTTAGTTCGTGATACCCAAAAAAATCCCCACTAAATCAAGAACCCAAAAAAATACTTGCCAAACAACCAAAAAAAAACCCGGAATCGAAAATTTCAAACCCAAAAACAATCCCATCATCCCCGTCATTAACAAGCCGGAGTACCCCCCCCCCCCCCCGGGAGGTTAGGGCTTCCAGACTTCGCTTTTCAGGCACCTCTGAATTGTTTTACGTAGCCACTTCTGTTTAGGACTGAACTCAGGTATTGTTCAATAAATGCTTCATATATGAAATAAGATACTTGGGAGATGCCTAAGCAATATCAGCCCACACACTAACACCCCCGGGTCAAAGCAAGGTGCTCGAGTTCGACATTCAAGATGGGTTAATGTTCCAGGCTAGTATTGAAATCCATGGAATAAGGCTTTTCTGCAATATACGTTATTTGCAAGGGAGATAATCATAGAATTCATAGAGATAATTTTAGAACACAGGCTTTTGTCATGACAGGTGCAGATCTTTGCCAAAATGCCCCTGTATTTCAATTAGGCGCCGGTCGAATGATGTCAGTAGAGTTGAAATAGCAAAGGTATCGGTGACGTCATCTGTTGCTGTTTATGTATCAACCAAAGATTTATTGGCTGTTGAAACAAAGAAATCTTGGCAATTTGAATAACAGAGCATTGTTTGTAAACAGACATCTTCCCTATAGTAATAGAAATGCAACCGCAGGAAAAAAGCATTTAGCTCTCAAAAACAGTTTTGAGCGCACTTTAAGGAATAAATTTACAAAACTAAATGTCCCACTGCTCTTTTTTGGCCTGTTTAGGACAACTACTTCTAGAAGACCTCAGAGAAAAAAAACACATTAATATTCATAAGTTCAGTTTTTACAGTATATAAATGTTCAGATGCGAGCCTTTCCATTCGAACTCCAGAATGTGTTACCAAAATTTTGCCTTACATCAAGAAGCATTCACTTTGTCTATGAGCTACAGGTTCTGCTATGCACACCGGGTTTTTTCTTCGCGTCCATTGTGCTCATTATTTGAGGTGCGTGATTAAATATTCAAATTGTAAGGTGCCAATAAACAAACCTGTACTTCCATAAAAGATGGCTTTCAGTGTCAAACCAACAGAAATGCTTCAGTTCATTGCTTAACCTTGTAATGCGCCTTATTTATAAAATGGCAGATGGTGTTTGTTCAGTAGTTCACGTGTTTAAGGTTGTTCATCTTTGTCGTGTCCTAACCCAGCAGGTATCTATCTATTGCAACGAAAATTCAAAGTGAAATCGCTCGATATTTCAGTCACGCTAACACCCTGATTCTTTATTATATATCCAGCACCTCTGATTCCAAATCAGACGTACATATAGAGAAATATATAATATATATATATATATATTAGTTTGAGAAGCAACAATTTGCAACAACAGCACTTTGCAACGATGTTTATGTAGCTTATGTCGTTATGACGTCTGGTTCTATTTCATTGTAATTGCAATGATCTATTAACAAACTGTTGTTCTCTGTCGTTTTGTTGCTGATTCAGACCTGGAGTTAGTTTTCACCGATATAACTCAATTGACAGCCATTAAACAGCATCAATTTGAAAATAGCACATGAAAGAAAACAAACGACAAACAGTAACATTATAACAGTATTATTGTGAAATATAACTCACCTTCTAAAAATGGTCCATTAACCAGGTGGTGGGTTCAAGATAAGACATAAAAACGTTACCCTGTTTTAAAATATTTAAAATGTTGTAAAAAATTCCTGTTTAAGTCCCAACGTTTCGGCTGACACTTCAGCCTTCATCGCGGGAAAGTGATTAAGTAATTTGCAAAGAGCGCGTTTTATATTACGGTATGCAAATTCGAGCTGATTAAGTTCCACGATTTTACGCACAAGTGCAAATTGGCGTAACCGACGCATTCTAGAAGCATGGATAATAAGTGGTATGCTTCTACCGTAAAAGGTTTAAATTTACCTTTGAGGGACAGAACTTTTAAGTTAAAATCAGGTAGAATTTGCATAGTATAAAACGTGCTCTTTGCAAATTACTTGATCACTTTCCCCTGATGAAGGCTGAAGTGTCAGCCGAAACGTTGGGACTTTAACCCTATTCAGACCGGGGGGGGGGGGGTTTGGGGCCCGTTTTTTTTTTTGGGAAGGGACCCCTTAACAGAAATTTTATAACGTGATATATTTTAAGCCAGAGTAATGTTTTTATTTCTTATCATAATTCACCTTTTCAGATAAGAAGTGAATAAGTAAAAAACAAATCCAAGTCGCTCAGTATTTTTAAAATTCCACATATAATGATAATGATACCTTTATTGGTCTATACCTGTATCTAGTTGCATCAAGTTTGCCTGCAAGGGAGTGCTGACGTCATCTTGCCACAATCATGTGCAAATCTAACTCTTTCTTATAACGCTAATTGTGTTAATTGACTTTTAATTAACATTTCAAATGTTTGGTTCAGTGGTTTACAAGAATGCCCCTGGTTGCGGATCATAGAGTACTGTAGCTCTGTTTCATGTGCTAAAGACAACGAGGCGCCGAGACATGACTGTTGTTGGTCGGTGTAAACTCCGCTCAACCGTTGCGGCAAACTTTAATATTAACTGCAGATGAATTAAGTACAGCAGGAGCGGTGTGAATAAGTTTTGTTCCGCGGTTTTTATTTATTTAAATAAATCAATTATGATAATTTAAATGCTTTCACATCTGAGCTTGGTCTATTCGAACGTAAACGTGAGTCACCTGTCGCCCAGAAAGACGCTTTGAGCACAATGTTAAACAAACTGTGAAATATTGGAATATAAATCTGCGAGATACTTTTTTCAGTTCTTCTGATGCTATTGTGCACGGATCTCGTTCGTCGTTTTTTTTTTTGTTGCTTATGAGAATTCGTATAACAATTTCACGTTCACCTTTGTTTTAAATATCTTGCAGGGACCGCGCAGAGGGAGGGGCTAAGGGGGCTTTAGCACCCCCCCCCCCAACTGTTTTACAGATACATTAAAAAATTAAAATGAATAAAGAAAAAAGCGAAAAATACTGAAAATATTTCATTGCTGGACGCCGTGTTATCGATTTAGTTTTTTAAAGGATGAAAGTAACAGCAGTTACTATTACTAAAGTAGACTCGCCATAAACTAAGATACATAAAAACTAGTATAAATGTCGACAACTGTTTTAACATTTTTCAGTTACTGATCACTTTCGATCCGAAAAAATGTATTTACTTATAAGACGATACATTTTTTCAGTTCAGTTGCTTTACAAAGTTATATTTTTCAAGAATGAAGAAACACTTCAGTTACCAGTACTCCAACATGGCGGCGAGAAAAGTTCGCTGTGTCTAAATATAAGGTTTAAAGGGTCAGTGACTAGTTTTATCGAATGTTTTGGGGAGCAACGTTGCTTTATTGTAATACTTTGCCGCTTTAACTTTTACAACAAAATTTTAAGCGCTGAACTATTATTTGTTAATTTCAAATGCGTTTACCGGTATCTAAAAGAATTAAAATCAAAATTTTCGCGGGGGCGCATGCCCCGGACCCCGCCAGTTGGCTCACGCATAGGCGTTCACACTTGAGCCCCTCATTCAAATTCTTCCTGCGCGGTCCCTGTCTTGTTTTATCTTGTTATTCAGACTTATTTCTCTTCCGAAGAAGGTGGGTAACTTTTCAAGGAAAGATACTTTGGAATTACAATAACTGAGAAACAATTATCAGCTCCGCCAAGCGATGCCTTGAATGAAAAACTTCAACTTGATACAATTCACACATCCAAAAATATGATACGCGGTTCCAGATTGGACGTATCATTTTTCTAAAACGTGAAAAAGCGAAACGAGCCATTTGATTGGTTTACAGCGGTTTGCGAACGAAAATTTACTTTGCGGCCTTCTAGTGTGTGAATTGTAATATTTATATAACAACTAATGTTATTGGGAGGCGCGGTGGCCTCAGTTAGCGCGCTGGACTCCGGATCGAGCGGTCCGGGTTCGAGCCTTGGTAGAGGTCATTGTGTTGTGTTCTTGGGCACAAAATTTTACTCTCATAGTGTCTCCCGCCATCCAGGTGTATAGATGGGTACCGGGGAATTTACTGCTGGGGGTAACCCTGCGATGGACTAGCATCCCATCCAGCGGGGAGTAAAAATACTCCAAGTCACTTCATGCTACGGAAACCGGGATAAGCTCTGGCCTGATGGACTTTACCTTTAACTAAAGTTATTACACCATTCATTTGTCGAGGTTCCTGTTACCATCTCTATCGTACTTTGCCTGGAACCATTATGCTTAAGAAAATTTCGATAAAGGTGGTAAAGTATAAAGGAATTGCCATTAAATACTGATTACATGTTATTCTCCATTTCTCACTAACCATCTGAGGTTTTTTCGTCTCTAAGTTTTTTTTACGTGCTAATACACTTCGCTCAAACGAACGCAAATTATTTTACCCTAAAATACCCGTAAACAATCAGAGCGCGATCTACTTCTTAGCAACCCAGTGATATGTGTTTCCTGCTAGCAACAAGCTTTCTATAGCGTTGGAAATGCACCAGGATATAGTACCCGTTAAAATATTATGCCGTTTTCAATGTTTTACACTTTGGTTCTGGCTTTTCACCATTTCAGCAAAGAGTCCACCTTTTCCTATCAACACTTGAGGTTTGTCAAACTCAACCACTCGTCCGCCATCAAGAACCAGCACCTTATCATAATCCATAATGGTGTTCAGTCGATGAGCAATGGTCAGCACTGTGGAGTCTTTAAACTTGTCACGAATGACGTCCTGGATCAGACGATCAGTCTTAAAATCCACATTAGCAGTAGCCTCGTCCATGATGATGATCTTGTTCTTCTGGATCAGTGCACGAGCCAAGCACACCAACTGCCTCTCGCCAACGCTTAAGTTTGCTCCGGACTCTTTCAACTGGAATTCGAGCTGTCCTGGTAGATCTTCCACAAGGGTCTTCAACTGCACCTCCTCCAGAGCGGTCCAAAGGTCTTGATCGTTATATTGCGAGAATGGATCCATGTTCCTTTTCAAGGTACCTCCAAATAGCACCGGATCCTGAGTTATAACGGCCATGGACCTGCGGGCTTCTTGAAGATCGATGGATGAAATATCAACACCATCGATAAACACCTAAAAAAAGTAAGCGTAGTTCAATCTACTTCAACACGGAAAATTAATTAAAGTGATTTGCGGAATCGCGTCTTTGTTTTCTTGGAAAGTGTTTAAACTAAGAAAAACATCTTGATAAAAAGTCCTCGTTATTTTTGTCTTCTTTAAAGAAGACAAGAAAAATATTTATTAAAACACTTTTCATTTGCGCTTCCAATGTTGATATTTTGTTTACCTTATCTTGCACTCAGAAAGGAGAAGTAGCAGCATGTCTTTCTTTCTCCATAATGTCCTTAATGATGGGTGACAATGAGAGTTCTCCAATTTTACCAATTTATTATTCTAGAATCCATTTAATAAGATTATGATAACGTTTGATACTGTCCCTTAAGGTCTTTTGAGCACAAATGATAATTGACAAAAGTGGTAAAATATAGACCGTGTGCCTAAAGCAATGGAAACAGCGTCGTGTTTCTCTGTGTTTAAACAAATTATTTTATTGTTGTGTAATCCACAACTTCTAAATCTTACTCACTCACCTTTCCCAATGGTTCTGGCATACGGAACAAAGCGGATACCAGAGAGGATTTTCCAGCGCCGGTGCGACCCACAACTCCAACCTTCTCTTTACTAGAAACGCAAAGGTTGATATCCTTTAAGATACGAGGTCCGCCTTCAAAGTAAACCAAAGAAAGATCATTTATGGCTAAGCTCCCTTCATTGGGCCAGGGCTCTGGAGGGCGAGTTTCAGTGTTGTAGCCAGGCTCAGAACCTATTTGAGTATACGTCATGACACGTTCAACTGATGTCATCAGGTTTTCCACTTCTGAGGCCATTCGTACGCCATATTGAGTCACGTCTAATGTTTGTAGAGCATAGGTAAGAGCGAGTCCAGCAAACGCTGAGGAAAGTGAGAGAAGGCTTTTTAACTTAAGAGGCATGCTTTCAACTTTACATTGCACCAGAAACTCACATAAGGGGTTGAAACATGAAACACGTGTTCACAGCGTTTGAACATTTAGATTTGCCAAGTATGTTCAAGATCCTTTGGTCAATAAAGAGCATTTATAAAGGTGCTACACTCACCAGGATTTTCTGTAAACACAATACCAGCCACAGCGACAATCGTAATGAACACAGCAGAGAGGAGATCCAGTCGAAGACTCAACCAGCGATTGCATGACAACACCATAAAGAAAGCTTGCGTGTTTTCGTCCTGATAACTAAAAATACGTGTAATTGGAACACAACCGTTAACCGAAGTTAAGCATGCTAGGCTATGACATGTTTATTTATAAACGTCAACTGGAAATAGGAACGTCTACTAAAAATACTAAAATGGCAGCCAAGATTAATGATAAAATATGTAAAATGTTTGACGCTGGTTTTTATAAAAAAGGTTAAAACAAAGGTTTTTTTTTAAAAAAAAAGTTCTCAAAGGACTTTTGACCTCAAAGCTTAGATCTTCATCGGGTTAGACTGATCATCTAAACCGATGAATACCTGAGCTTTTAGAACGAAACGTGCATGTTTTAAGTAACCATTCTACTAGTAAGGACAGAGGACCTAAAACAGGCGGCAAAACCGTATAAAAGAAATTGTGGGGCCGGAATAGCGAACACTTTGTGGTATCAAATGGTCCGTTTAGCAATAAAGGGGTAAAAGGACACCTTTCCATTCTAAGAAGTAAATGTATACAGCCTTTAAATGTTAGGGTTTTGACCGCTGTGAAATTATGACTAACCTATACAGTCTGTCCAGGAAAGTCTTGTTCATGTTTGAAGTGTGCACTATTTCAAGTCCGTTTGCTGTTTCCGTGATGTGTGAGTACACAGGGCTGCATTTGATGGCTTCGATTCTCTTTAGCTCTCTAGAGGACTTCAGGTAGTGGCGCGCATAGTAAATAAAGTATTCCAACGATTGGAAGAAGAGCCAAGAAAAGCCAGTAGTTTGTTGAAGCGGGCACCAACATGGCACAGAGCGAGAAGAGGCAAAATATTTCAGCTTGTAGGAACAGCGTAGGCAATACGTCATCCATGCAACCAACATCTTTGGAAAACCGATTCAGGATACGCCCAGCTGGGTTTGTGTCGAAAAACAACACTGGAGCTTTAATAGTCGATACAGTCATTTTGTTGTGAAGATTTTCAGCCGCTCTCAGTAGGAGGTAGTAAAAGAAGAAAGACGAAGCTGCCATGACAATAATGGACACCGCCACAAGACAGGCGTGAATGACTTGGGTCTCAGGTGCTTGTTGCTGGTCATGTGACATCTCTGCCATTCTGGCCAACCACCAGTTTGGAGCTAGGAGACAAACTGAGACAATTTTTAAATTAATTAGTCGATTTTTCATTAAAAGTGCTTTAGATGGATGTAGATAGGACATTTTACTGACAGAGGGATAAGAATTTTTTTCCGCACTCTACTTAGCACGATATTAATGAATTTAGTGAGGGCACCGTTGTCATTCGCTTATTTTGATTTATGTTTGTGTTTTTATTACCATAAGTTCCTCATTTTCACTGCTTGGCAAAACTTGTGGAAATCCCACGGATTGATTTAACAACGTATTGTTATGGTTTAGCAACGTCTTGCTGCGTGTCTGTAAAAAAAGGTTTAGTCTGTGTCCGAGCAAAGTGGCCCATACAGCCTGTCTGTAGTACGCATGCATATTTAGTACCAAAATTCAGAATGGACCAATTAAAACTATCTACTGTCCTGACAACATACGACATCAAGTAACTGTCTTGTTAAAAATTCGAATTAATAAGTTGACACTGGCTAAAAATATTGTTTTTGGACGTTTCGGCCACTACTGTTGCCTTCTTCAGCAAGATAAAAATGCAAATGTTTAACGGCGTCCTGTTAAAATATGTAACGAATGTGTGATATAAAAACTAAATGAATTTTCCGAGTGCAACAAAATTTTAACAGGGCGCCGTTAAACATTTGCATTTTTATCTTGCTGAAGAAGGCAACAGTAGTGGCCGAAACGCCAAAAAACAATATTTTTAGCCAGTGTCAACTTATTAATTCGAATTTTAAACATGCCTAACTACAACCCGAACATTTTTAACTGTCTTGTTATACATCATAAACGCTTTAGCAAAAAATTGCAATCCCTTGGTTTGGCTATCTTTTGCTACTTTCACTCCAGAATAGAAAAGGCTATCAATCAACATACGTAAAAAAAAAAACATACGCTTCGGTGGCACTTCGGTCTCTTTTAGTCTCGTCATATGGGTATGTTTTGCTCCACTGCATTTCAAAAAAATACGAACCATAGTGCAACTTAATTTTCTTCATCAAAGCAAAAATCGGACCATGCGGTACATTTGTATGTTAGCAATACGTTTTACCTTGTGCCAATATTAACGCAACTGCAAGGAACATCACTAAAGGAACAGGAAGTCCTTCCTTTAAATAATCCCAATAGAGACGCCAAGTGACTGTGCCGGTCTGCTTATTTTCCTCTTCTTCCTTTAGGTCAGCGACTGGTCGTGGATTATCCTCGTTCACAGACGTGTTTGGTGCTGCCGTGGCGCTACCAATTTGCAGAACTAAGTCTTGTTTTACATTGTCACTGCTACTGTACGCATCCTCCCGTATTGCAGGCAATTCCAAATCATCTACAAAAGCCATGTTATCTTTACATTTAAGTCCGGTTTCATTAACAAATGAAATAGCTGAAATTGAAGGTCTGCGAAAGGCCTTCGTTGTGATATTCTTATTATTGAACTCGCAAAGACTAACGCTACGTAAACGCTTAGGAGGCACATTTCCAGTCACGGATTGGACCACAAAATCATCTTGCTGGTTACGAAGGGAAATTGACGTGAGAGATCGAGGTCTGTCCATTACTTTTATGATGGCTCCTGTTGCACTGAACTCGTAGAGACTAGCCTTTCTTGCACGTCCGGGGTCAGGACCATTCTTCGAAACCAGAAAACACGCCGTTTTCTGTAAGCTCCGCATATCCTCCCTGATAAACGATTGAACCGTCTTCCATCACAACAATGTGATCCACATCTTTCAAATACTGCAACTGGTGGGTTACCAGCAAACGAATACTACCAGATAAATGACCCACTATACAGCCATTGAATAGCTTTCTTCCTACTTTTGTATCTACTGCACTCAGTGGATCATCTAGCAGGTAAATATCAGCATCTGAATACACTGCACGAGCTAAACCCACACGTGCTTTTTGACCTCCACTGAGGGTCACTCCACGCTGCCCGATCTCTGTGAGGTCGCCACTGGTGAGGTCTGCCAAGTCTTTAGTCAAACCGCAGACTTCAACAACATGTCGGAACTTCTCCTTGTTAAATGGTAAACCAAACAAAATGTTTTCTCTTATTGTGCCAGAAAATACCCAGGGTATTTGGGGAACGTAGGCCACTTTTCCTTGATACGATATTGTCCCTTCATGCAAAGGCAGTTCTCCAATAATAGCTGTTAACAGAGAAGATTTCCCGCTGCCTACTTCTCCTGTTATTACCAACATATCACCACTGGAGGCATCTAAAGTTATCTCACTCAAAGTGTTAGTGACATTTTCTTGATTCCACCGACACGACATATCAGAAATTCGTAGATGAGGCTCTTTTGAGCTCGAGCCACTAACTTGAGGGCTAGTAATCAATCCGGTAGTATTCCTGATCTGGGAATTCCTCCAATGGCAACTCATTGATTGTGGCTGAGAAAACAATTGAAGTCTCACTGGAAGTGAATGTTTGTGAATTGCCGCACGCAGGGTCGTTTCGTTTTCTGTAATTAGTCAAGTGGGCAGGCGTTCGTTTCTTCTTTCCCATACTTTGAACAATGAGGTTATCTTTAAGATTTACCTGGCTTGGTGAGAGATGAGTTTGTGTGCTGGACTCCTCTGCTGCCTCAAACTTTGACACATCGTTATAAAGAAAAACCTGAACTCTATCAAGTGCCACCTTGCTATCTGCTACCACTTGCATGGACATACTTAAGCTGTAACAAAATGTATTCCTTAGAGCCATTAAGCCTAGAAGAACTGTAAATATGTCAAAAGATGACAGGTATGTCCCTGTTGAAACCAGTGTTGTTACTGAAATCAGGGCGGCGATGGGAAGCGTTGTGACGAACAAAACAACTGCCATGGAAACAATGAGACCTTTAAGACGAATTATTGACATCTCCTTCCTGTTAGAAAGGTAAACGACAAAGAAACATGGTTGATAAACTAACTACTGCAAAGTTGTGAAAGTAAATACCCTTGCTAGTTGGAATTTAGCAGCCTGTTTCCATCGTTACCTTGGGTGGGTCACATCGTTTGAGAGTTACTACTTATTTTTTTTTTTTTTTTTTTTTTTTTTTCGGGTAGCTAAATCAAGTACCATACGTGGGAAAGCTCATCCTCAGTAAAATATACATCTGTCGATGGGGTCTGCTGCGCAAGGAAGCAGATAAAATTAAAACGACAAAACTTGTTGAAAGGAGTTTATATTACGCCAGAACATGCAGTTGTCTCATGTTGGCTCACCTAAAGCAAACATCAAAGCAGTTTCGTACAGCTTCATTTGCTGTTGCCGCTATTTCCGCTGTTAATTTCTTTACAAGAAGTGAAGTTCAGGGGTCTTTACTTTCGGAACATTTTGGTAGTAGTTGAAAGCGAAACATCAAGCCAGTCTGCTCGTGATATTGCTTGACGAGACAAATTGCACGTCTTAAACAGATATTTTTAGACCCTTTAGAAAAGTGGCCCGGCCGAAATTAGGAGTCTTGGTCTTTAAAGTTTGAGATAAGTGCTTTACCAGCTGAGCTAACAAAATGAAAGTAACAAATTATTATCATTACTACAGTAGAACAACGGTAACTCGAACTCGGATAATTCGAACACCCCTGCTAACTCGAACTAACTTCTATTTCCCTTGGATTTGACCCCACTTTTCAGTCATTTTTACTCGGTTAACTCGATCTCGGATTACTCGAAAACCCCGCTAGCTAGATCTAAATTTCGTTCCCCTTGATCAAAATGTGGGTCAAATTTACCCCGATAACTCGAATTCTGGTTCTTGCAACTCGCCACGGATGCCCATTGATAAGAGCAATGAGCAGTTCACGTATTTGACAGCCATTTCCCACTCTTCATCATAAGAATGTATAACCGTGTTGGAGTTTCTGACGAGATGTTAAATTTGGACTGTACTGTATACTGAAGTGCTGAAAAATCAGTAATCTATAAATTATTAACATGGCAAATTGAATATTCAATCGAAACCCCGTTAACTCGAACTAGAGGTTCTCGTTACCATTCAGAGTTCGAGTTAACGGGGTTCTTCTGTAGTTACCTGCGAAGCGAACACACAACATCCCTGAAATTCCACTCCCAAGCGTACATCTTCACCGCCCGTATTCCAGAGACGATTTCATTCATCACCACCAACCGTTCATCTGTAAAACCGGCTGCTTTCTCTCCGAGTTTGGCAGCCTTTCTTGCCATTAAAATTTGAAAGGCGACTAAAAAGAAATAAAAAGCAGCACCGACCAGAGCCTCCCAGCCAATCAAGTACCACAGGATCACCAAGGTGATTGTGATTTCCAGTGGAGCGGATAACACCATACCCAGCTGGTTCAAGGACTTTTCGATTTTTTGTGCGTCATTCGAGATCAGGTTTATAGTATTTCCAGACAACGTCGCCTCCAGGCCGTGACGATTTAGAGAGAGAACCTAGAAGGATAAAGAATAAAGTAATCCACACAGTCGATCCTAAGGTTTCCTTTTTCAGCTTTCTTTCAGGGCTAAAAAATTTTCAGCTTTTTCACCTTTCCTTTAGAGTCGCGGTTTGAAATTTATCTTCAATTAAAACAATAATGAGTAAAAGGGGAGCCTTGTTTTTTTTTTTTTTTTGGTTTTTCGTTTTTTTTTTTTAAATAACAAAAAAAAAAAAAACCATTTTAATTTAAAAAATCCCGCCCGGCCGCCCATTTCCCTTACCTTATGGTATGCTTACCTTCTTATAAACGAGACCTATTAACGCCACTTTCAGTTTCAATCCCCAGAGTTCGGTAAAGTAGTCAAAGTGCTGTGTCGATGCAGCTTTAATCATGCTTGTTATTCCTAAAACAGCCGCGTAGACGAGCGCAACCTTCATGTCCATATTTGGCCCATCGTTTAACGTCTTCAATAATAGCCAGAGACAAAGAGGCAGGAAAACGAAACTCAAAGATTGAAACATTTGTAAAATGATGATCACAAGACGCGATTTCCAGAGAATTAGTTTGGCCATTGCTTTCCATAAACGCGGTTTCCTATTTTTCGATTGACTGCTTTTCAATTCATCGAGCCAAACTTTTTCCGCTCTCTCTACCAACATCTCAGCCTTGTAATTTTCAAGAAGTGGAAAGAGATCCCTGTCAGTAAGCGGTTGCTTTTTGCCCATCTTCAATACGTCATTCATCCACCAGAGGAACAAAACTGACAGCGCATTTGCGCCATCTCTTGGATTTTTGCTCCCTGAAGTGTTCTGCATGATGCTCTCCAAAGTGTAGGCTGATTCTGTTCGAGATAAGGCTTTTTTCAGACTTGGACGACAACAACCTATCAAACCAAAACATTAAGGACAGCACTGTATTAAAATATTGTGTATACACTCCACAAGGTGATAGGCAACCGCTTCACAAACATTACTGAAATTTTGATTTCATTTGCAGTTGCAATCTTCCACTTAAGATTGAAAGTAATTTTTTTCTAAAATTCAAAGTAACTTGATTAATCAAGTAAATGATATCTGGTAGATTGGAAGATTGGCGGGAGACTGACACCCATGCTTGCATGGCCAATGCTTGACATTGCTGTAGCCGAATCAGATCTTCTAACCACCATTTGATAATCGTATTTCATTTGTAGAGGCCGAATAACAAAATGTTTTGTGAAACATTTGAGAAGAAAAATAAGCGATAGGAAAATAGAACGACGTTTCGATGACGCCATGTCATCATAATCAAGTTAAAATTATAATACGGAGTTCATGCTTATATAGTGATCTAGGGTGTGATAATATATTAGCATATTAAGATTTTAAATAAACAGTTTAGCACAACAACAACAACAACAACAACAACAACAAGCAACAACAACAACAAAGTTTATTTGAACTGTAAAATTACAAAGAAATGTTTAAACAATAAATAAATTAAAAATACATACAGTTGCTGGTCACCCAAAATAACTAAAAAGCTAAACTAGTTGGGTGACAACCATTTATTAATTTAAAATAAATACAACGTCAGAAAAGAGGCACTTTACATTTTATAATTTTACACAATTAATTAAGGTGGTAGATTACAGAACAAATAATTCTTAAACACGTATGTACAACAACAACAACAGAAAAAGAAATAGCAAAAAGAACAAGGGAAAAAATGTGAAAAATGGCAGAAATACCAAAATTAAATTATTAGTAGAAAAAATTAATAGAAATTAATGAAATGCAATGATAATTCTCTTTTAAATGAATAAGGAGATAGAATCTTAAATCTCTCATCAATTTCATTCCATAATATAGGTCCGTTGTATCTTATATTGAATTTGCCATAGTTAGTTCGAATTTTTGGAACATAAAAAGTGACCTAGATGCAAAGCGTGTGTTAACATTATGCTTATCAGAAGTTTTAATAAAAAAGTAGTCAAAAACCTTAGGTAATTTGTCATGGAAGAATTGGTGCATGAAGTAAAGGGTTTGAAGTTTGATATGATCAGTTGAAGTTTTAGAAGTTTGAGTTGAGAAAACAAAGGACTAGTATGGGCATCAAAATCAGAAAAGGTAATTAGACGGATTGCTTTCTTTTGCATTCTTTCAAGTGGTTTAATTAGCACGCACATAATCTGATTGCGTGTTAAGTTTCGGCTTTATGTTTCTAATAAAGAGCATTTCGTAATCGCCATTCTTTTTAGTTTTTAGGGTTGCGCCCCGCATGGGTACTATTTTCCCGTTCGCGCAATTCCTTTTTGGTCCTTTTCGTTTTCTTCTTTATTTGTAAATTTAAATTTTAAGACCAATAAAGTTGATAGACTTCGTGCGGCATTTCTTTCTGTTTTAAAGAAATGCCACACGAAGTTGGACTGTTTAATTTACGAAATGCTCTTTATTAGAAACATAAAGCCGAAACTTAACACGCAATCAGATTCTGTGCGTGCTAAACTGTTTATTTAAAATCTTCATATGCTAATATATTATCACAATCACTATATAAGCATGAACTCCGTATTATAATTTTAACTTGATAATGATGACATGGCGTCATCGAAACGTCGTTCTATTTTCCTATCGCCTATTTTCTTCTCATTTGTAGAGGCGCATGTTATACAGATATGGAGAAACTGGTTAAATTTTCTCATGCTTAACCATTCTAAATTCTGACTCGTCCCCAGTCGTCTCTTATGCGAAAAGTGCACGACGCGATCTCATGATTCCCTCCTAGACTCACAACGGACCCAAAAGACGACTGGGACGAGTCAGTTCTTAATTCATAAAGGGAAGAGTTTCAAACGAAGACAATAAAATAAGTTTTCGAACGATGTACTGCAGTAGTTCTTGTGTCATATGATCGGCTTTGACCTTTGCTTCCTCCATTTAAATCAAGGTTCCGTTCAATATTATTAAATCTGCAGCCCTCTGGTACATGTGTATAGTTCAACCTAAAACGATGCGTAGTTCAATGATTTGCATATTAATTTAACGAAGCTGTATCCAGACAAAAGCAAGCCTTAAACGCTTCAAACTTCAAGCATTGTATCTTTTAATTATGGCAACATTTCTGCCATTGATAATCTTAGAGGGGTTTTGTTCATTGGAATGTTTTGTAAAGAACATTTTGCATAGGAATGCAAATGGTCACGAAAATGCCACGATTTATATTTGTGTCGCTTTCTTATCTTGTAAAATATGATGATGTTAAGTTAGCCTTCCACTGCCGCATTTCACATTCAATTCTATCTGCAGAGGAAAGCGGGTGATACATTCTATATTTTATTACTGATATTTCGTTAAACGCCTGTTATCCGATAGAGCGACATAGAAATTCAGCTAATAACCTTGTATGCGTGGCAACCTGAGATAAAACAATGCTATAGTACTGAATCAACTTGAAGTTATTTTACTTAAGTAAACTAGACTAATTTGTGTAAATCATGAACAACTGTGCTCTGGGTGCCAGATATTTTATTTTTTTTCGTCCATGAGGAGTGGTGGACCCGCGAAGCGGCTTCGCGTATCAAATATCATAACACATAAAACGCGTAAAACCCTGCGGCACCCAGGGTAGAATAAATGCAACTTAACATGAAGACTAATCCAAAATACAATCTAATAGAAACCTTACCTTCTGTAGCGATCGAGGACGAAACGAAAACTTCCATTCACTAAACATAATAAAATGTGAGCAACTTTGAAAAGATGCAGGAAAGAATGGCGTTTTTGCCAAAATTTACTGGATGACTGAGTTCAACAGCAGACTGTTGAAGTGTTGAAAAAGAAGCAAACTAAATGCGTGATCATACCTCTTTTCTACCATTGCTCGGCTGGCTTGCTGTTATGATAACAACAATTGAATCGCCTGGGAGTTAAAACGGTTTTGTTTGTTGGATTTAGTGCTTTGCTAAAGAACCTCCATTACGGGTCAAAATGTATTATGATTCACAGAGTAGCAAAGTAAAGCCGCCCTTTATCTTGTAGAGCTTTGTAATATAATTATTCCTGAGAGTTATGGTTATAAATAGAATTTTGCACGCCGAGTGATTGGCACATCGAATTCGACTCTTCTCGCTCACTTCAAAATTATTAACGGTCAATTTGAACAGTTTTTAAAGGAGCAATTTCACAGTATAATTTTGTTAAGTCATTTTCTGATTCCTTTAAAATTGAAGGAAACCTCAAAATAATAGTTGTCTAACATAGGAAAAACAAAGGAGTAATAAAAAGACGAAAATAACCAAGAATGGTTTCGACTGATAAAGGTTAAGACAAATTTCGAACGACAAATTTGAAAAACTTTGCCATTATTTTTTCAAAATGTGTTGTCCGTGACGTAGCTCATTCTCGTACTAACAAACGAAACACTATTCTTACAATCTTCATCCTCCTTGCGCCTGTGTATGTGCTTACGAAATTCCAGTGCAGAAGGAATAACCACCGAAGCTTGACGTAAGCATAAATGCACGAATGAGAAAATAAGACGACATAAAAATTATGTCATTTTCTTGTCCTTCGGAATTTTGTTTCTGACGTGTCTGTATTCATACTTCTCCTCATGCTGATGTTCACGTTAGCGATGCACGTGCTAAGTTAGGCCGTGTTCACACTTAGTGCCCGAGCATTGGTACCTGGTTCACACACAGAAAACCAAGGTACCCAAGTACCATTAAGTGCCCAAGTACAAGGATGGCGTGAGCACTTGAAAAAGATAGTATGTTTACATTGGTGTCCAGCAAGAATCGACTCAGGTACCGTGCCTTGATACCAAGTGTGAACACAGCATAACAATTGCAAATTACGGGATACTGCAACTAACTAACTGAAATAAATCTACCACAACAACTCCCACACGAGAAATAATAATTAGTACCTACGAGTCTCTCATAGCTCAGTTGGTTAGAGCGCCCAACCGGTATCTGGTAGGCCATGGGTTCGATACCCGTCGGGGACTCAGAATTATTCTTTGTCTCATCCTCGTGTCATTGTTGAAAAATTCATTTCCAATATTTATCACCGAGCTTAAAATTTAACATCTTCATTATTTACTACACAATAATTGGTATCGTTTTAAATAGTTCAAAAAGTTCACCATGTATTTACATTGACCCTTACCCAAACATAAGAGAGCGTTTTATAAAATAATAACATAATCCTCGGGTGCTGAAGAGGAATAGCGTAGGACCATTACTACATAATTCCACCGCAAAAAATATCATTTTTTTACGCAGGACGAATGGCCGCGTTTAAAATCGGTCATATATATATTTTTTTTTTTTTCATTTTTAGGCGGCGGTGTTGTATGACTTATCGCCTAATTCTGGCAGGCGATCACGGATTCAGGTGAGAATGACTCCACGGATCAAACCGAAGAGAACTGGAATAGAAGCAGGGTTGGGTCAAGAGAGACCAATGTACTTTATCAGACGTCGGATAAATTTGAGCTCATGATCACTTACATGAGTATTTATGCGCGATAACTGATCTTGAATTTGACAAGTGGAGAAGGGTGTTTCAAACACTGTTTCAGAAGGCGCCAACCGATAGCAGCCCTGTGATAGCAGTTTAATTCTTGATCAGATTGCCTTTGAAAAGGTGAGCTATCAGAAATCTCTGTTTGCAGGTGCGTGCATTGTTGAAGCTTATTTTATTTGCTTCTTTCCAACCCGACTCGCAATCTTGAGTTGTGTCGAGTGAGAATTCACTTTTACAGCTTCTGCTTATAGCATCAGCAAAAAATTATGTCCAGGATTGAACGCAAGTATTGTTATAAATAAGTACTTTATATTTGACTGTGTCATTTGACATTTCCATATTACTTCATATTTGACAGAATTTTGTGTTTTGTGTTTTATGTCCAGGATTGAACGCAAGAACTGTTTATTAAGTACTTCATATTTGACTGTGTTATTTGGCATTTCCATATTACTTCATATTTGACAGAATTTTGTGTTTTGTGTTTTATGTCCAGGATTGAACGCAAGAACTGTTTATTAAGTACTTCATATTTGACTGTGTTATTTGGCATTTCCATATTACTTCATATTTGACAGAATTTTGTGTTTTTTGGTGAACTTTTGTCAATGAGGACACTTTGTGATGTCAGTGATAAGGAATGCGCATCTCATTAGCGTTCACTCCTGGGCATATCTATCAGCAAAGTCTATTTGATTTCTAGCTGTTGAACGGAGGTTTCAGGCCTGAAGTGAGTGTTGTACTTCATCAGGTAGCGGATAAATCTGAGCTCACACGAGTCGTGTATATCAGTCCTGAAGTGTTTGTAATCATTGTACACGATCGACAAGAAGTCTTATATAGTGTCGTAACTTTTAAAAGGTTAACCGATGGCAGCTCTTAGCAAAAGATTGGAAAGGTTGACTATCTAAAATCTTTGTTTTGCTTGAACGTGCACTGACAATATTTATATCAATGCGCTATTGATATGATTCAGACTAATTTACACGACGCCTTCCGTGACCTTTACACACGAAAATGTCACACAAGCTTCCGTATCGCCTTGCCAATGATATGGAAATTTATCCTAGGCTTTTCCTGTTTGACGAAGGTCGTAACTTAAACTTATTACATCACATTGTATCGTAGTTACAATCCTGCATGTTGATTGATTGATTGATTGATTGCAGACGATTCCTGTTAGTAATTGCGAGCAGTGCGGGAACTAACGTCTATTAAGATTATCTGAAGACCCCAAAAATGTATACGTTCGAGTGAAAGCACAAAAAGCGATCGAAAAAAAAGACATTGGAATGTTTTTGGTACATTACCAATTCAAAAGATAGATGTCACGGGGATTTCGCGGATTCTTGGTCTAAACTGTTCCGAAAATATTAGCAGGCAACTTAAACCATAAAAATAAATCAAACCACGGCTATAAATATCGATTTTTTTAAGACGCGCGAAAACAACTTGTAAAGTTTTTTTCCTCAATTTTTCACGTTGTAATCCATTGCTATCCTAGCCATCCGCAGCCAAAGACGCTTGTTAACACCATCAGTGCTCTAATATATAAATGTTTAATAAAAATGCATGGACCATTATTTTCAGTTTTCCTACGAGGCAAATATAGATATTGGCTGCACAAAAATCTGGAAAAATCCGTGTCAGAGCTTCTTTAAACGCGCATAAGCAGACCTCGTGACGTTACGCAGCTGGCATACACGCGGACGTGTGTGTGTACGTGTACAAGGAACTGAAAATTAAGGTGCGTCAACACTCTTTGTAGTAATTCACGATCCGCGTCGCAATTAAGAAAATTCATTCAATACTTTTTTTAAAATTTTTACTTTATCTTTTCTAAGAACCATCAATGCAACCCTGATCCCAAACTGTATATGTCCAGGTGAAAACACAAAGAGCGATTGAAAAAAAAAGATATTGGAATGTAGACATTCCATGTGCAAAGTAGGCCTTGTTTTGGCTCGTGACGTCACGCAAATGGCATACACGCGAACGTGTATAAAGGTACGTCAACACTATTCGGGAAGTCATATAAAGTTTAAACATCCCGCTTAAACGCCTTTAGACGACTTGTATTACGTTATTCCTTTTCAGGTGTACTTTAATCCGCGAAGCTACCTATTGGAGAGCATTCTACCCATCTATGATTACGGCCCGTCTTATATGTCTACAGAAAACGGTTGGCACTTGTGTACACGTATTCTTGAAGCGTTCTTTCGCAGTTTTTTTTTTTCAAAATACAACTTCTTCGAACCTCAGAGTTACAGTTCTTAAAGAGAGGCCAACAAAAGGACATCAACTGTGGATCATAAACTAACACTTTAAAACGTGTAAATGCGGTAGTAGCCTACCACGCAGTCGTTTTTAGGGATAACAGTGGAAAAAAACAGTTTTATATGAAAATGCGGCAAATTCGGAGACGCTTCCTTTGGCGGCCGCGGTCGAACTTCGCCGTTTTGTGTTTGCTCGCAATTTTTGCAGTTCAGAATGTTTCGTGCCAGGATTCATGCAGTAGCGGACCTTGCTATCCACCGCCTGCGGAAATTTCTGGAAATTTTAATGTAACAGCAAATTCGACTTGCGGAGACCCGCCAGAACAGTATTGTGTCAACTTGGACTGCAGTAAAGTCTGCAACGCAAAGGATGCTAACAACGAACATCCTCCAAGATTCGTCCACGATCCTTTCAGCGATACTAAGTTTTGGAAATCTAAGAACTTCGAGTATCCTGTAGTTTTACAGCTCGATATTGGAAGGACTTTTATGCTTTATGGGTCTGTAGTGACTTTCTACCACGAACTGCCAGCGGCAATGTACCTTTTGAAGTCAAATGATTCAGGAAAAACCTACAATCCCATAACGTACTTTGCAACAAACTGCACAGAATATTTTAACATGCCGGAAACACAACACAACGAGATGGAAAGTTTGAAAGCCCAGTGCTTCGAGATAGACCCGAGTACAAATCCTAATAAGCAGGTGAACTAATTAAGCTTAAATGTTAAATCGTTAGTTGAAAGCGAGAAATGTGGAATGATATCTGAAGCGAGCACTAGTACGAGTTTTTGCGAAATGCTGGTTTTCCACCTGCACATGCAAATGGCAGATTGAGGGATGTTGATAAAATCCGTAACAGTCAAATTTGCATCCGTGATGGAACCGTGCCATATCCGTGACGGGTGAATTCTTATAGATTTCTTGCCAAATATGTCATTGAGTCAAATACGTGGAATCCATGACGACCAGACGTTCCGTGTTGGTCATATGGGCAAGAAAGGTCTGAGGTTAAGTGGGTGAGGGGTCTTCGTCAAATACTCGAAATCCATGGCGACTAGACTGGGGCCCTTTCCGGTTAAAAGATTGGAATATGTATCAACCCACAGGCCAGAATGACAGCCGACTCACACAGTCTTCATCTTCAGCACAAAGTCATTCGTGCGCCTCTGTTGTTGTCAGAGGGAAGTCGCGCAGTATTAACGCTGTTCATAGGCGTACGGGCAATTTTTTGCCAGGGGGGGGGGGGGGGGGGGGGTGGGGAAGGGGGCCGGCGAGACATTTGCCCAAAAAAATTTTCGCAAGTTGCCCAAATTTTTTACGAAACAGTCGAGAAGAAACGAGGGTCATACGATGCACTTACATAGGCTTACAAATGAAGTGAAAAATTCTTATATAAGAATCTATCATATGAACTCTACCATTTCGACGGCCGAAGTTATTAACAATACGATCCATGTCATTGTTGACTACAGAGTTGGAATATGCCTATTAAATGCTAATACAAGTGCGATGACAAGTAATAATTTAGGCCAAGAAAAAAACAAATGTTTTTCGTCCGGATTTCTATAAAAAAGAGAGCGGGCGGGCGCATTTTTTTTCTTTTTAATTCTTTATTATTTTGTTGCATTTCATACCTGTGTTGTTCGAATATCGATGCTTTTTTCCTCCTTCGTCAAATTCTCCTGGCCAGAAGCGAACTTTATAATTAAATCCTGCAAGGTAATTGACCTATCCAGTACGGACCTAGCGTAACGAGGATTTAAAGTTTTGGCCTTAGTTTGTATTAAAACGCAGACAAAAGTCATGTCTTACTCCGTACAAAGTGAAAGTAAACATTGTTGGTTTTTGTTCGTTCTAACTTTTCCAAACACAAAAAAAATAAAAAAAGAGAGGCGGATCCAAAAAATGAAGCGGGCGGGGAGGAGAAACATTTTTTTTACGTTGTCGTCCCATCAGGTGCTGCGGAGGTAAAATTTCAATCTGTGAAACGCACTGAATGATCCGGTTCTGCAGAACACGATGTACGTATCAGGTATCACTGCATGGATATGAACCACGTAAGAAAACTCTGAAAACTTATCAAATAGATCATTCTCTTGCATTGTCGCTAGAATTTATATAGTATTTATAAAACAGTCATGTAGCCTAATCCGCAAAAACGACGAAAACTTGCGCACATTTTCTGCTCGGCTTCCAGAATCTCGCCGTCGATTTTGTAAAATTTAGCAACACGGAGAAGCCTTCTTTATCAGGTGTTTAACTGTGACAGATATTTGCAGTACAGTGCCCAACAGTAAAAAAATTACAAATATGTATATCAAGAAAATCATCAGGTGCTAAGCAACCACTGTCTTGTGTGAATAGGCTATCTCTTCGAAGAAAAAAAACTTCTTTAAAAACTGGCTCTGCCCAAATTTCTCTTGCTGCCCAAAAAACCTGAATTGCCCAAAATTTGGGGGGGCTGCAGCCCCCCCTGCCCCCCCTGCCCGTACGCCTATGACGCTGTTGCAGAGGTGTCCAACAGGGGTATATCTTATCTAAAGTGTGTAGATAATAGTGATATTTCGAAAAATTCGGACGCAAAGCACGGATCATATAGATAATAGATAAATAAATAAATTAGTTAGCGTTGTTTTGCACGCGTAAAAAAAATCGTTCCACAGTTCGTGACGGCCGTCATAAAAAAAACGTAAAAGCTAGAGAAACTGGTAAAAATCTTTTAAAACCGGTAAAACAGGTAAATTTGAACTTGACGGCTGAGACTGCCACAATCTGTGACGGCCAAAATGACTGCAAAGGAGGAAAATGTCACCTGTTAGTCAAGGTATATTATGCCAAATTAATGCTGGCTTTGTCTATGAGTTGCTTCAGCTGTATTTAACAATTTTTGCTTAGTTTAACTTTTTGCGAAAAGGGAACTGTTTATCATTTCCTTGTAAACAAAAAATCTTGGAGACGAAGTGTTTTCTGGCTGTTGTTTCACTTCTAAGGATCATATAACCACTCCACTCTTGCTGTCAAATTGTTGATTGATACGGAATTGAAAAAAGCATAATTGCTTCTTAGAGCCTTCCTACAGATATTTTGGTTATATTAATTTTTTATAACATGTACATGTATAACTCCCAAACGTGGTCATGGACAGACTACAGGCCCGTAGCCAGGAGGCGCGAGAACGTAGGGGGGGGGGGGGAGATCCTCCCCCGGAAAATTGTGAAAAATAGGTTATCTGAGACAGCATTTGGTGTGTTTTTCGTGCATTTTGAAGACAGTTTGTTAGGAAACAAGGCAGGTAAAAGTTAACGTAGCAACGGCAATAATTCTGGTACATTTTTCAATTCAAAACGTATTTTTAGAAACTAAACAGCTCCCAGCGAAATCACTTTCTTCCGTGCGTGGCATTTTAAAGAAAAAATTGTCCATGGATTGACATGATCTGTCTGCCTCCTTTCTCTTTTTCTCGTTTTGTTCTCTTCGGCCCATTTTATTACGGATTCTTCGAGAAACTACATTTCAATACTGAGTACCGTGTTCCGAGCCTAACAAATACCCAGTCTCCTCTCTTTTAGGTAACACCTGAGAATAATAATAGCAGTTCGAACGGTTCGACAATGTAGGACATTTGGTAGAATGTATCGTTTAAATTAACCTGGTATCACAGAATTTGATCCAAAATATACCACACGAATCTACAAATGGTGGACCTTGAATCCAAAGGGCCACATTGAATGTAAATAGTCGAAGCATAGAAATACCATTTCCCTTTATTTATTTATTTTGATATATTTTTTTTTCACAATGAGTGGACTTCCAAGGCTCGTGGGAGGGGGGGGGGGGTGCGGACGCACCCGTCGCCCCCCTCCCTACGGGCCTGGACTATTGTCAATTTGACAGTAATTTGCCTGATAGATTTTAATGCCAAAATATTGTACTCTCATTTTTCAGCTCTACTATTCTCCAATGCGTGATGCAGCTGCCGCACAGAACATTCTCAGTGATCCCAAGAAACAGGCCTTCTTTCTTATGACAAATATCAAAATGGTATTAGTCAAATTCCCTACATCAAGTGAGTTTGACCCAGCGTCGGTCACAGAATCACTCAAGAAGAGTTTTTACTTTACTGTATCAGACTGGAATGTGTCAGCATCATGTCACTGCAATGGACAAGCTTCGCAGTGTGACCCAAATGTAATGTAATGTTTAAATTTAATCTGTATACAATAAAAAAGATAGGTCATTCATTTCTCTATTACAGTCGAACCTCTCCTTACGGACACCTCTCTAATACGAACATTTTGCTTTATCCCTTCGCTGTCCGTATTAGAGAGGTTCAACTGTACATGCTTGTCTTTTTAATTCTATCATCCCGGCAGCCCTATTCAATACACTCTTTTTTTTATATAAGAATCTAGTTTATAAGAATATCGAGGCTGAAATTTGCGAATTTTTAAGAATATTTTAAGAATAATTCCGAGGCTGAGATTTTGAAAAGAATATAGTTTTGAATTTGTAAATACAATACAATTAAATATGTTTTTAGTTGAAACAAAATCAGGTTTTTCATTTCCGTCACTGTATCTCTGTGAGGAATGCTTTGTTTAAAGCCAAAACGGCCAAGCGCGTCTGACGCGACATCTTGAACTTGCTGGCTGCAACGAAAAGCAATGGTACATGTGCACAATGTAACACGATACAGATCTGAACACCAAACACCCAACACATGCTAAAACAGAAATGTCAAGCGGTACTATCTAAGAATGTTCATAAGAATATTTCCAGCCTAAAATAGGAAGAAAAATAAGAATATTCATATTGGGTCGGAAAAACAGTATTCTTATAAAAAAAGAGTGTATACAACATTGTATATTTGATTTTCAGGACTATTCCAAGTGCATATGTCAGAGGAATACAAATGGGTCTAATTGCGAAAAGTGTTTGCCTCTTTTCAACAACAAGCCTTATCGTATAAACGAGGCCTGTGAAGGTGAGCTAACCTCCACATACATGTACAAAAACCACAAGTTATACAGAAGATGACAACAGTGGAATCCCGATTTATTGAACCCTTGACTTTTCAAGCTCTCCGATAACTCGCACCAAAAGTGGTTTCCCTTCCCTCGGGTAAACGCTACGGTTTTAACCCTGATTTCTTAAACATTCTGAGTTCTCCAACCAATTTTCGTTTAAATCATACGGGGCGAAGCAGGGGGAGCTGTGCCCCCCCCCCCAAAAAAAAAGGGAGGCCCAGCCCACGAGCTTTTGGTGCCAAAACATTGCGAGCGCAGCGTAAAATTGGTTTGCCAAGATATTCCGCCTTGTGAGTGAGTTCAAACATCTTCGAAGCTTCCTAGGAAGTCTTCAGGAAACTTCGTTTATCTTCGAAAAAGTTCGACAAATGATCGGAAACGTTCGTATGGCCTTCGAACAACAATCGAAGAATCTTCGCAAATCTTCGGTCTGGAAACGGCTTAGGAAACAAAATGTTGCTAGAACGGAAAAAACGTTGCTCCAAATATGACTGATCCCTACGTTTCAAAACCCTCAGCCACCTCTGTAAACAGTGGTAATCATACAGTACACATGTGTAATGACTGTAGAAAATATTCTTCATGTTATTTATTACAGCATGTGAGTGTAACAATCATGCCAAGAGTTGCACCTTTAATGAAACTTTAGGATACGGAGTTTGTGATAACTGTACAGACAACACAATGGGGGACAAGTGTGACCGTTGCAAGGTGTCTTTTTACAGAAACTCGGCGGTGCCTCAGAACGACACAAACACATGCCTGTGTAAGTTTACTGTCTTGTAACAAATTTGTGTATGGCTGAGGATACAAGAATGTTACAGAATTGGGCTGTCGTAGCGTTTGTAAGACAGTCAATGACAAGCCATGTGCAATCACAGCAGTATAACTCCCAGGTTTTTAAAACTGTAAAAGCTGGTCTTCTTACCTGAGAGCTTAAAAGAACCTGATAAACGCTTCATGTACTAAAAAAGTTCAGTGGACATCAAACAACGACAAGAAAAAAAACACCCCCTTCCCTTACAAAAAATAAATTTAAACAACTTCATATTAAATCTTTTGCTTTTCCTGGCACCTATTCAGTCACCCCTCGCGGAGATTTTGATATGTCAACTATATGTTCATGAGTTCAGTTTGACGTTGCCATGGCAGGTTTATAATTACAAGCACATTTGGCCAAAAATCGTCATTTTTGACAAGAACAACAACAAACCAAGGAGAGGCAAGTGGGGGCAAGAGTTCATCCAATTATTATTATACATCCAATTATATATTTTTTCTAGCAATAGAGCCTTCTGTATGGTATATGCCCTTATTTTTTCTGTAATTTGTTTAGTTCACAACGATACAGAAAATGTTTGCTTTCCCGGATTATGTAATTTGTCAAGGTCTTGTGGTTTTGGCTTCCAAAAATGCATATTTTTTCTCATGATTCATTTGATTTAAGATGTGACTTTTGCTAAAACGGACAAGACCAACCGAGAATAAAATTGTCAATTTTGCTTTCCCCAGCTTCCTCGCTGATGCCATTTTACACCTCAACGACTGCGTCGCCAGCGACGTCACTAGCATCCGGGAACTCTACAACAAAAGCTGTTGCACCACCGTTCTCCTCTTCTGTTTCGCTAATGGCATCTCCGACTAGTATCCAGGTCTCTTCATCTGCTTCGGCATCTTCGATAAGTACCCAGGCCCCCGCATCTGCTCTCAGTGCCGCTGCAACTGCTTCAGCTGTTCCGTTATCGCCATCAGATCTCATTTCTCCTACTTCCGTTTCACTTGGTGTAAGTTGTCCGACTTCACTGGGTAAGTACTGTTTTTATTGTAACGATTTCAGCTGGCCACACAAGACCTTCAGCTGTGGTTCAAAAAATAAGCTGCAAAAAATGCTGGCGTAAATGTTGCGTGGTAAACAGAAATAGAAAGCGTTCTTCATTGAGTTGATACTTCATGGCAAAACAACTGGCGGGCGTTTAGAACAGTTTTCTATCGAAGGTCATGAAAAAACAAACAAACAAACAAAGCTTTAATCAAAAGAATCCGATCTGTTCTACCACCACAACCAATCACAACTCGCGTTAAAGCCTTATTTTAATCCTGTATTGATATTGGTAATTGTTTGTGACCTTACTTGTCAGAGCAGTAAGTTGCCCAACCAAGAAAAGCAGGGAACAAACACAAAACTACTTCGAGATTAAATCAGCGCTCTGACTCAAGATGACAGATAAATCAAATTTTCTCGCAGTTGATGCATTTGAGGTTGAACTGTGATTTGTACCCTACTTTATGTGCAATCTGTAAAGTATAAAGTCCGCACTTATTTTCTTGAAAGAGATGTTTTCTCGATCAAATATAGCTAGCCTCCGAATAAGGGCCGCCTATTAAAGCAAAAATACTTGAAAGCGTTGCCTTCGAATACGCGCCACACCTTCAGCAACAACGCAACGCTTGTTAAAAGCATTAATCCATTGGTATTACCCCGTCTTCTCATGCTTCATTTGATTTTAGATGCGACTTTGCTAAAAAAACTAGACCAACCGAGAATAAAATTGTCAGTTTTGCTCTCCCCAGCTTCCTCGTTGTTACCATCTTTCACCTCCACGACTGTTTTGCCAGCGACTTCATTAGCATCCAGGAACTCTACAGCAGAAGCTGTTGCACCACTGTCCTCCTCCTTCGTTTCGCTTATTGCATCTCGGACTAGTATCCAGGCCTCTTCATCTGCTTCGGCATCTTCGACAAGTACCCAGGCCTCCGCATCTGTCTCTTTGACGGCATCTCCGAGTAGTAACCAGTCCACCCCATCTGCTCTCAGTGCCGCTGGAACTACTTCAGCTGGTCCATCATCGTCAGCAGATCTCATTTCTCCTACTTCCGCTTCACTTGGTGAAAGTTCCTCATCGTCTTTGGGTAAGTCCTGTTTTAATTGTAACGCTTTCGGCTGGCCACACAAGGCTTAAACCTACGGCGAATGCTTGTGGTTCACAGGATAACCTGCAAAAATGCTGACGTAATTGTTGCATGACAAACACAAATAGAAAACGTTCTTCATTGAGTCTATGCTCCGAGGAAAACAACCGGCAAGCGTTCGGAACAGTAGTTGTAGCTTTGTTGTATTAATAACAAAAATGTTATTTTGAATGAGTTGTGATAAGCACCACACCCTAAGAAAAAAAAAAACGCTGCGCTCGAAAAAGCGCCGCATCAAGAGTCCAGACGTTTTTAATAGTAAAAGTAAGCGCCGCTGCGCTTGATTTTGATACCGTATAAATACGCTTGCCCCGTCATTTGATTGTTTGTTTGTTTGTTGTTGTTGTTTTAATGGATTTTAAGTCAGCTTTTTTAACGCAGGCGCCAATCCGTGTGTAAAGAACAACGGCGGCTGTGAGCAAAAGTGTGTAAGACATGGATCAGGATATAACTGCACGTGCAACACTGGCTTTAAGCTTAGAAGTGATCGACACACCTGCATAGGTAAAGAAAATTAAGGCCTTAGTTTACATATTCCGCGGTAACCTAACAATGCGAGGTGTTTATTGCGGTATAGTACTTACCACCGTGCGTTGATGACAAAAACTAACATCCACAGACGAAATGATGTTATTTTCTCGTTAAATGCCATGTGTTCTTGGTTAAAATCTTAAAAGCACCTGACCCGTGAATTCTACGCTCGATTTCAGTTGAAAAACCAATATCTTACTTATTGCTCTCTGATTGAGGTAATATCCGATTTCTTCACGTGAAATTTGGCCTGTAATTCCTTTGTTAGGCAGCGTTCCCGTGCTAATGAAGATTTTCCCACATTTTGGTTTTTATGCAACGTTTTGCCATTTAATTGGCGAACACTGGGGCAAGGGCAAATACTTAGAATGCAATGCGGGAGCGCTTTGCTGCGCAGGCTATTCGCCAGACAAAGAGTTTTCTCAAAATGTATGGTATAGAACGCATTGAATAAATAAAATTCGATTCATTTTATTCAATGAATGGTGACATCACAAGTTTATGTGGCGACTTCGAAAGTCCAATCAAATTGTTTATTGTTGTTGTTGTTATTTCCTTTATCATAGACATCAATGAGTGTAACAGTACATCTGACGGCCACAAGTGCGCGCAGATTTGTGTCAACACCGTGGGAAGCTATGCATGTGCTTGCCGCAAGGGATACAAACTGAAAAATGATGGCCTGGGATGCGAAAAGGGTAACCTTAATATGACATGTGATGTTTGTGAATAACAGTATTGTTGCTGAGGGGATAAAAGAGCGGTTTTCAATAAAGTGTCGTAAAACCAACACGCATCATCATCATCATCATCATCATCATCATCATCATCATCGTCGTCGTCGTCGTCATCATCATCATAACCATTCTAAAATAACACTATGAACCAATGAGAACTCGAAGCAAATACACGTATAACTGGTGCCAAGGGCGAGAAAACGCGTCTGATGATGTCGTTACTGGTTTTGGCTTTGTATTTGATTGGTTGAGGGCGTGGCGCGAGTTTTCTCAGCAAATCATAAAGCTGTTTCAAGAAATGTTGTCCAAAAGAAGCGTAAAAGCGTACGCGGGTAACACGATGCTGTATTTTAAACGTTTCCTTTTTATTTTAAACCTGAAAACGGAAGCAAGCTAGCTTATCTAAATACGTTTTTAGAAAAAAAAATTAAAAAACATGAAACGCTGCAAAAAGCAAATACAAATTAAGTAAATGTTCCAAAACATGACATCACGTGACTGTAAAATAAGACTTGTACATTTCTTTTCCACCGATATGCTAAATTTGAATCTATCAACGGTTCTTAAAATATCTGTATTAACGGTTTCTCTAGACATCTCGCTGAAACACAGCCAGTGAAGTAAATTTGAACCAAGGCACCCTGCTTCGAACAAGCAACGGTGTACCACTTCCCATAATACCTTACTGTACTGTCCCGTACGCGTACGTGTTTACGTTTCTGTGGGACATCCAGTCTCGAAACAACTGTATACCGTGATACGGCAAAAAACATCAAAGCAATTTCGCAAAATCAGTAAAACCGCTCGATTCAGGATGTTTGTGTTTCTCTTTTTCACTAGTTTCCAAGACTTTGCCGATTAAGATGATTTTGGGAATTGTCATAGGACTTGTCACATTGGCAATTCTAATTCTAGTCGTAAGAGTGATGTGAGTAGATGTTTTTATACTTGTATCAGTTTTACTGGTGCCAGCTTCGGTTTTACCGTTGCTTCATCGATCTTAGATATTCATCGAACTTAGCCTTTAAAACATGTTAGGATTTCATTCTGTTTTTTTTTTTTTAATTAAGAAAATGTATTCGAAAATCTTCTGACTGAGTGCCAAACAACCAACCGACCGACTGAGGGACTGACTGAGTGACCAAGTGACTGACTGATTTGTGCTAGGTCTCGTATAATGTTTTGTTTTTAATTTATTTGCCATACAAGTAATAAAGAATACTATAAAATAATTTGAACAATAATCAAAGAAAAAGTAGCGTGAAGGCCGAAAAGAAACTTCAAAGCTTATGCGTGTTTCGGCTTCCCCGATTAACTAATTTGACTTTTCAAATAATTCAATTGGCTGTAGAAAAAATTTATTTGAAATTTATTTAATAGTTTTTAATAATTTTTTTCTTAAGGGCTTTCTAAAAAGAGCAAATTGAATTAGCGTTGGCGATTTCGCTGTCAAGGAAGTTATAAAATTTGGGACCATAGAAAAAAAACAGAAAATTACTTAACATTTGCATGTTGGACAATAAGTTATAAATTAGATGTAAAACGCGAAAGTTTCTAGTATTGTCGGTGTAAAAATGTTTGTTTCGAAGGAATTTGTCGCAAATCTTGGTGGTACGGATGACGTCTTAGAAGAGTACATGAACTGACCTGATTGTAGCGAAAGAGAATAAATATATTAAGAGAATGAACACTCGCCTTTTGGAGAACTTGAAGGCGTCGCGGGTATTTGATTTTACGTTATTCATTTTACTCTCGTAACACAACCGTTTTGCTCTCCGCAATGAGTGATTTATCTTTTTTTTAAAACGTTTGTATCATGATTAGTTGTCGATCTGTTGTTGGATTTCGACGATACTGTCTGTAAAGCTCATTTCACGTTTAATAAGACGTTTTAATGTCTGATCACTACTGATGTTAAAAGCGAGGCCGAAAAATGAAATATCCATTAGTTTGTGTTTCTCGAAGTCTATAAAACAGGTTTTAGACTATGACCTGGAAGATCATTCATGAAAATGTTTTGTTAGTGTTAGCAATTAATTGGTGAAACTATTCCTTTTTGTAGTTCCAGAAGGGTGAAGAGGCGGAGCAAGGTTGCTGGGATACACTCTCATGTGATGACTCCCGTAAAATCCACAGGCGCTATGGCGGCCACCGATCAAATTGCAATTGAATCATAAGTAACGATCGCTGTAGATTATTAAATCTGCAGCTCACTGGTACTTTTGTATAGTTCAACCTAAAACGTTGTGTAGTTCAATGTCATTTGCAAATAAATTATACAAAGCTGGTACTTTTGTATAGTTCAACCTAAAACGTTGTGTAGTTCAATGTCATTTGCAAATAAATTATACAAAGCTATATCCAGACAAAAGCTTTTAAGCTTTTAAAAATAGAAAAAATGCCTAACTGCTACAAAATCCAATAGTGGTGTACATCTTTGCCATTGATAATCTTACAGGGGTTTTCTGAACATTGGTATGTTTTTTATAACAAATTTTGCATAGGAATGCAAATGGTGTATTTATATTTGTGTCGCTTTCTGTTGTTTTAAGTTAGACTTCCACTGTCTCCCTTAACATTCAATTTATTTGCAGCCGGCCATACTTTCTATATTTTATTGTTGGCACGTCGTTAACTTCTGATATTCATTAGCATAACCTAGCAGCCGTCTATTGCAAATCGCGCAATCTGATTGGCTACACAGGTGCCTTCTATCGATCGTTCGACGGCACTTGGTGCGCGCGCTCAGTTTTTTGCGGAATTTTATCAACAAAACAATGAAAAATCAACTATAGCTTTATTTTGTGTTTAAGAGATCGGCAGCTGGGTTATGCTAAAACAATTAGACGGCTCGCTCTCGGTTTCTACCGGCTTTTAATAGTTGACTCGGGGCTTCGCCCCTCGCCAACTATCAGCCGGTAGAAACCTCGAGCTTGCCGTCTAATTGTTAAATAGTATAACAGTGGAAATCCAGCTAATTAGCGTTTCTACGAGGAATCTGAAATAAAATAATGTTATGCTGAGTCGACTTAAAGTTATTTAACTTTAGTAAAATAGACTAATTTGTGCAAATCCTGAACAAATGTGCTCTGGGTGCAAGAAATTTTATTTTTTTCGATCAATAGAAGTGGTGGACCCGCGAAACGGCTTCGTCTCTCAAAGATCGCGCCGCTTTAGCGGCTTCGCCGCACATATCACGAAAAACCCTCCGGCTGCCAAGGTAATAAATAATGCAGCTTGACATAAAAAAGACTAATCCAAAATACAGTTTAATAGAAACCTCACCTTCCGTAGCAATCTGAGAAGAAACGAAAACTTTCGTGACATAACAAAACGTGAGCAACTTTGAAAAGATGCTAGAAAGAATGGCGTTTTTGCCAAACTTTACTGGATGACTGAATTCAGCAACAGACTGTTGAAGGGTTGAATAAGAAGCAATCTAAATGCGTGATCATACCTCTTTTTTACCATTGGTCGGCTGGCTTCCTGTTATGATGACAACAATTGAATCGCCTGGGAGTTAAATCCGTTTTGTTTGCTGGGTTCAGTGCTTTGCTAAAGAACCTCCATTGCGGGTCAAAATGTGTTATGGTTCACAGAGTAGCAAAGTAAAGCCGCCCGTTCTCTTTTCTTATGATCAGACAGCAGGGCTTCGTAATATAATTATTCGCGAGAGCCATGGTTATTAATAGAATTTTGAATGATGAGTAATTGGCACATCAAATTCGACTTTTCTCGCTCATTAATATAATCATTATTTTAACGGTCAATCTTAATGATCAGTCACCTACTTGCATGCAGACACGCGTGAAAAACGTAACACCATTCTCACACACATAAAAGAAAACTTGATCAGAATTGAATTAGTCGTCATCCTTCATGTGCCTTTGTGTGTGCTTACGTAATTCCGGTGCAGAAGGAATAACCAACGAAGCTTGACGTAAGCATAAACGCACGTATAAGAAAATTAGATGACATAGAAAAGACTATTACATTTTCTTGTGCTTTGGTTATGCCTGGTTTCTGACGTGTCTGTAGTTGTGCCTGCTCTCATGCTTATGTACACGCTGGCGATGCACGTGCTTAAGACATAACTGACCAACTGGAATTAATGTTCCATAACAACTCCCATACGAGAAATAATAATAAGTGTCGTCATAAAATTAAATTATCCAAAGAAGACACGGGATATCTAGTAAGTAACGCAATTAATTCCACACATTCTGTCAGTCAGTAAGTCGAAGCCAAATCATCCAGTCATCCCTCTCACGGTAATCTTCTACGATTGCCTTTCCTCCAAGAAGGTGAGTTTTCTTTTCATTGCAGCCTGAAATCAAGCGTAATACTTTTAGCGCTCTAATCACGAAAATAATAAATGAGAAAACGGATTGATGAAGAATCCGCCAAAATCAGCAAACGTCCATAGTTTTCTTCGGACAAACAACCTCTGATTGCTTCGGATGAAAAATTAACAAAACCGTAATCTTTTACAGTGGAACTGACAATTAGAAGTGCTCTTTAAAACACAAAATGGAACTTGATAGTGATTTGCATAATGTATCACGTTTGTCACAAGATTTACAAAGGATAATTGCATACGACGAAGGCGAATGCGTGCTATTTACATCTGGTATGGGAAGTGAGTTTCCCTCCTTTTGCGTTGGGCGATTATTAGGCGCAAGAATCCGACCACTTCAGGTAAATGAACGATATCCGTATCCTTTGCTAGCCACGTCAAAGATAAGACACGTTCGCAAAGTACAGGACAACTGTATGTGTTTGTTTGTAAAGCCGGCACTCAAGGATTACCAGAGAGTACGAAAGAGGTGTAAAGAAAATATTTTCAGAAAGTTCCACGCACAAGTACAATGCGCTATGAAGCTATATCATAATTATTTTAAACATGTAAGATACAATACGCTAACATATTTGCCTTTCTCGCATTTACACTCTACGTTGCCATGCTTGTAAACGAGTACCATTTTGCTGTTTTGTTAAGCTTTTAGATTTTCCTCGTTCTCTGTGAAGAGTGGGACACTACATGTATCCAAGTGTTGCGAAAACAGAAAATGACAATATGGAGAACACATCACAATGCAGAAACCCAAGAGATCGAGCAAGTTGGCTGTCAATCATGTTCTTTTGGTGGATGAATGGCGTGTTGAAATTGGGAAATAAACGACCGCTGACCGATGGTGATTTGTTTCCACTTCTTAAAGATTACAAAGCCGAGGTGCTAATCCAGAAAGCTGAACAGTTCTGGTTTGATGAACTAGAAAAGAGTCAATCAAAACCTAGAAAAGCGCGTTTATGGAAAGTTATGGCCAGGCTTATTCCTTGGCAATCGAGAATGGTGCTGATAGTGTTAAAAGTAATTTGGTCTTTGAGCTTCGTCTTCCTACCTTTATGTCTTTGGTTGGTGCTGAAAACGTTAAATGATGCTCCGGATATGGAAATAAAATTTGACCTAATGTATGTGGCTCTTCTGGCTCTAGCAAGCCTAGTCAGAGCCTTATCAACCCAGCACTACGATTACCTTACTGAGCTCTGGGGATTGAAGCTGAAAGTGGCGTTAATAGGTCTTGTTTACAAGAAGGTAAATTTCTAGTGTAGTTATAACGAAACAGTCAGTTCAAAGCCAGGCCAGGAAGAAAGGGATTTAAGACCACATTTTGTCTTAGTAACCCAACAGTCTTAGATAAAGGGGCAGTGTAAGAGATAGACTTAAAGTTGGCATCCCCCTCAGACTACAGAACACCATAGAGATGATTTAATTGTGTACTAGCGAGTAATTTTATTTCATATTTGTTGAAATACCGGAAGTACCTTACAATAATTAAATATTTTAGCATTTTAAACTACCATTTTTAAGCACTTGTAAATTAGCATTTTTAAATATTTTGAAATATATATTTCGTTTGTCAATTAGTATTTGTAACTTGGCACCTTTAATTAACACGACCCCACAAGCGAAAGTTTTGATTTATATTGTGGATAATTAGAAGGTATTGTATTGTATTTTATTGCACTGCACTGCACTGCACTGCACTGCACTGTGCACTGCACCGCACCGCACCCCACTGCATTGCAATGCACTGCACTGCACTACACTGCAGTTTATTTTATTGTTGAATTTCAAAGACCTGTTTATTCATAACATGGATCACTTTCTGCCTTTAGCTTCTTTCTTTAAATCGTTACAACCTGGAGGCTACAATGTCTGGAAATACCATCAACCTGGTATCGAATGACGCACAGAAAGTCGAAAAGTCCTTGAATAACCTGGGATTGGTGCTATTCTCCCCACTGGAACTCACTATCAGCTTGATAATCCTGTGGTTCCTGATTGGCTGGGAGGCTCTGGTTGGTGCTGCCTTTTATTTTGTCTTAGTCGCCTTTCAAATTTTAATGGCAAGAAAATCTGCCAAGCTCAGAGAGAAAGCCGCTGCCGTCACAGACAAACGGGTCGTGGTGATGAATGAAATCATCTCTGGAATACGAGCGGTGAAGATGTATGCTTGGGAGTGGAAATTCAGAGACGTCGTTCGCGACCTTCGCAGGTAACAAGCGATTAGTTGTCCAAAAAGGTTATTACGGTCCCATTATTATTGCTGCGAGTGCACTTTTGATAGATACAGCCGTTGCGACTTAAGTATTGCCATTTTTATATTCTAATACTCGACAGGACCGATTAGTGAAAGATTTCAAATTAATACCATTCAATCGATTCAATTGTTACCATTCAATTCAATGGTACGATGGACGTTGAATAAATATTTTAGTTTAACCGTGTGTCATCTTCACCATTGAGTGAATTTATGCAAGGCATCGATTTGCTATTGTAATCAAAGGCTCTCCAGGTTCTTTCTACATTAAAGTTTAGTTTAGTTAGTTCACCCACCATTGATCACTTTTATGCGTGTTTTGGTGCTTTGCAGGAAGGAGATGTCAATAATTCGTTTTAAAGGCATCATTGTCTCCATGCTTATTGTTTTTTTCTTTACAACGATTCCCATCGGCCCTCTGATTTCAATAACAACGCTGGTTCTGACAGGAACAAACTTGTCATCCTTTGAAATATTTACAGTTCTTCTGGGATTGGTGACGATAAGACATACATTTTGTTACCACTTGGGTATAGCCATGCAGGTGGTCGCGGATGCTAAAGTAGCCCTCGACCGAATACAGGTCTTTCTTGAGGGCAACACGGAGGAGACAGCAGCCCTTAAAAGAGCTGAGGAGTACAATTCAGCAGGACAAGATAATCTTACCAGTAACGTTGTATTCAAATATAAAGGGACCAAAAATATGAAAATGGATGTTCAACTGACTAGTTTCAAAGAACTTGACGTTCCTCTACACGAAAACTATCAACCAGTTCTCATTCGGACTGAAAACATGCCATTAACTAACTTTACTGAGATTTCATTGGTGGCATGCAAGAATCACAGTTTTGCGGAACCTTATGTCTCAATTACTGATGCGTCGTGTTCATGGAAGCAAGATGTTCTGAACCAAACCTTGAATCACATTAATTTACAAGCTTCGAATGGTGACATGATAGCAATAACCGGCGCAGTTGGAAGTGGAAAGTCGTCCCTTCTAACAGCTATTCTTGGAGAGCTTCCGCTGAGTAAAGGAGAGATATCGTATCACGGGAAAGTAGCTTATGTTCCTCAAATACCCTGGGTGTTTTCTGGAACTATAAGAGAGAACATTTTGTTTGGCTTGCCATTTAACCAGGAAAAATTGCAACGTGTTGTTGAGGTTTGCGGTTTGACGAAGGACTTGGCAGACTTCACCAATGGCGACCTCACAGAGATCGGGCAGCGTGGAGTGACCCTCAGTGGAGGCCAGAAGGCACGTGTGGGTTTAGCTCGTGCAGTGTATTCAGATGCTGATATTTATCTTTTGGACGATCCACTGAGTGCAGTAGACACTAAAGTAGTAAGAAAACTTTTCGAGAGCTGCATACTCGACTATTTATCGGGTCGCATTCGTTTGCTTGTCACCCACCAGTTGCAGTATTTGAAAGATGTGGCTCGCATTATTGTGATGGAAAACGGTTCATTCAGTCATCATGGAGGATATACGGAGCTTACAGAGCAGGGAGTGTTTTTCGATAGTTTGGAACTGCTTCAGCTATGCGAGAATGAGGCAAGGCGCGTTAGGAGGGCGAGTCTATACGAGTTCAGTCAGAGAGGGGACATCTTGGAAGTTACCAAGAGTAGGTCTCGATCAACTTCGGCACTTCCGTCCACGAAAGAGCCTGCCTTAAAGTTGCTTAAACCAATGACGAGTGATGTTACGGTCCCTCAAAGAGCTGGAGTCGTAACTGCAAATATTTCTCCCAGGCGCTCAAGGAGTGTTAGTGTCTACGAGTTCCGCGAGGAAAAGGCCATCCGGAAGCTGATGCAAAGACCTTCCATTTCCTTAGTTTCGTCTATGAAACATACAGAAGGTAAAGATAACATGGGTTTTGTAGGCAGTTTAGAGTTACCTACACTTCAGGAGAATGAAAGTTGTGCCACACGTAATGTAACAGACGAAATGACTCAGGAAATTACGAACTCCCCTGTACCTCCAAGCATTAGTGATGTGTTCGAGGCTGACCATCCACCAGCTCTTGATCTGAAGGAAGAAGAGGAAAGTAAGATGGCTGGCACTGTGACCTGGCGACTCTACTGGGATTATTTTCGAGCAGGACTACCTGTTCCGTTGATCTTGCTTCTTGCATTTGTGTTAGTACTGGCACAAGGTAAGACTGGGATTTGTAGGTTGTTTAGGAGGCAGCGTGGCCTAGTGGTTAGGGCGCCGGACTTGTAATCCGGAGTTCCCGGGTCCTGCTCCATGCCACTAGATGGATTTGCCTTTGGTGGCCCTGAATTCAACTCCTCCACGCTTTGTAAATATGTTTTTAACAAGTTTCTGTTCGATTTAGAATATTTGTTCGTTTGTTTACAGTGTCCCCAAAAAGCACAACAGTGCTAAAGGCATCGACACTTAAATAAGGCTTTTTATTTTAGTTTAGTAATCAACGAGTTGAAACTGAGACAGTTACAATGTGACACAGAACGCTTTTGCAGCTTTGTAATGTTTGAACTTATGTGGCTGGAAATGTTTTGGGATCCTTAAGATTTTCAAACTTCACTACCAATGAACGCGCAAATAAAAATGGTTAGGTGTTTAATAAGTAGTGAGAGTATAATATACTTTTCTGAACGACAAATGTTTACACAATTTAGAGGTATTTTAGTCACATGAATGATCTTGTAGGAGCTTTGTCACGAACAGGAGTCTGGGCATCTAGAAAAAAAAAATGCTGACCGATTTTTTCAAGATTGTCATTCTCAATATGTCCTTATCTTCTTGAATGTAGTTTTGGGTTTAGTGTTAGGTTTTTGGTGTTTGTTAATTATTTGAAGAGAAGATAACCAAAAATATCGTGACATGTAAATCTAACATAATTTCAAAAAACCTTTTTAAAACCGGAATCAAGTTAAAGGAAGTTATTCTCTGGATGACTCCCGCTGTTACCTACAACTTGCAAAACTTCGCACAACGTGCATCTGCATTAATGCTACTTCTGTAGAAATCCCTTCAAATAATCTGTAATGTAGGTGGGAAATATGTAAAGTGTTTCTCCCTTTAAGGGCAAGTGAAAGCACTTTTAACACTTGGATATACGCTTATAACATTTGGATATTCTTTAGTTTGTCTCCTAGCTCCAAACTGGTGGCTGTCCAGAATGGCAGAGATGTCACGTGACCAACAAAGAGCACCAATCACTCAAGTCATTCACGCCTGTCTAGTTGCTGTCTCCACCGTTGTCATGACAACATCATCGTTCGTCTTTTACTACCTCTTACTAAAAGCAGCTGAAAACCTTCATAACAAAATGACTGTGTCGACAATCCAAGCCCCTGTATTGTTTTTTGACACAAACCCAGCGGGGCGTATTCTCAATCGGTTTTCCAAAGACATTGGTTGTATGGACGACGTGTTACCACCGCTATTTTTACAAGCTGTTATAATTTGCCTCTTTTCACTTTGTGCAATGTTGGTTCCCGCTGCAACAAACTACTGGCTTTTCTTGGCCCTTCTTCCAATTATTGGAATATATGTTTACTACGCACGTTATTACCTGAAGTCCTCCAGAGAGCTTAAGAGAATCGAGGCCATTAGATACAGTCCTGTTTATTCACACATCACAGAAACAGCAATTGGACTTGAAATAGTGCACACTTCGAATATGAACAGAGTATTTCAAGACAGGCTTCACAGGTTAGTTAAAGTTCAATCCATTAGAAAAAAAAACTTCGAATCATAGTGTTTCGGAACTCGGCAAAAAATTCAGTTTGGCGTGCTCATTAAAAAAAAACCATAGTGATTAAGGTGTAAACAGTTGCATTAATTTTGATGGCGTTGCAGGTTCCTTCAACATTTTGTGTGGTTACTTTGAAATAAAGTATTGCCGTTGTTTTGAAGATGTATTGACAAGTCCCTCCGGACATATAAATACCAGAACTGATAACTCGCTAAACACATCTATTGACTGTAATTACCCAAGCAGAGACACCAAAATAATTGTCGTCATATTGTTTCACTTTGCTAGTTGCATTTTGTACAGTGTAGATAGCTTCCTTTATCCTCTCAATCTCAACGCCGTTATCTCCTTATAAAAAGCGGCTGTCGACAAGAACATTGAAACCATGTCTTCCCCGTCCTATGATGTTTGTAGCAAATTTGATAGGTTAGTAACTTGTAAAAGGGAAAATAATGAAGTGTTTTTCTGTTATAGATAGTAACTCTTTAATACATTTTTCTTTTCAGGTACCAGGACGAGAACACACAAGCTCTCTTTATGGTAGTGTCTTCTAATCGTTGGCTAGGTATTCGCCTGGACCTGCTCTCTAGTGTCTTCGTTAGCATTGTCGCAGTGGCAGCTATTCTGATTACGAAAAGTCCCGGTAAGTCATTGCAAGCGAATGTAAACGCTTTTCATTAATCTTATGTAAAATTTTTATTAGGAATCTCTAAGAAAATTTGGAGATTTACTTTGCGTTCAATTTCTCTGCTTCCAAAAAACGTGGATAAAGATTCCTCCTATAGATGATATTGAATGGAGTTAGAGGCACCTTTAAAGGTAACCTCCACTCTTTCGAAAAGTTGACGTTGTGTAAAATAATGCCTCTATCCCTTATTTTACAGGACAAAAGAGAAATAACATTTAATAGTAACAAAAAGTGGAAAAAATGATTGCTTTAAAATTTCCCGCGAGCCGCCATTTTGGATTTATGACGGGTAATGGTTGCCCAATTGTTGCCCAAACGATCTTTGGCTTTGTAATAATAGCAGCGACCATTACACGTCATAAAATCCAAAATGGCGGAGCGCGGGGAATTTAAAAGCGATAATCTTTACCAATTTTTTGTTGCTATTAAAAGTTATTTCTCCCTTGTTCTGCAAAATTTGGAATTTAGGCAAAATTTTAAACACTTCATCGTCAACTTGTAGTAAGAGTGGAGGTTCCCTTTGAGCCCTAAATTTTCTCTTTTAAGGAAGGTGACCTGTTATTTTTATTTTTAATTTACGAATTATTTGAACATTTCATTGCATTAATGATTAATCTGGAAACGTTTCTAGCGTAAGTTATAACAAGGCTAAACAATGCAAGTCTTGCAAGTCAGCCTTTTAAAATCCCTATGTTAGCTTTAATAGATCTAGAATACCAGAAGTATTAGAGGGCACCTTAAATACAAGAAACCTGAACGTTTTACATGCTTACTTTACGTAACTGTACTGTTCACGTTTTTTTGTTAGCCCTAAGCGGCCTGGCACTTGTGTACGCGCTGCAAACGCTGGACCTAACTCAGTTAGGCGTACGGATGGCTTCAGAGGTGGAAAACTTGATGACATCAGTCGAACGTGTAATGACGTATACTGAAATAGATTCTGAGCCCGGCTACAGCACTGAGGCCCGTCCTCCAGAGTCGTGGCCGAATGAGGGAGGCTTAGCTATACAGGATCTTTCTCTCATTTACTTTGAAGGTGGACCTCGTGTCTTAAAGAACATCAGCTTTTGTGTTTCTGGTAAAGAGAAGGTGGGAATTGTGGGTCGCACCGGTGCTGGAAAATCATCTCTGGTATCTGCGTTGTTTCGTATGCCAGAACCCTTGGGAAAGGTACGTAGCTGGTAAAGATACTTTTTGTATAAAAATAGCGGAAGCTAATGTTTCTGTACAGGTTTCGATGAGCTGTTGAAAAAATGATAGGCAAACCCTTGGCAATGCCTTTTTTGATAATAAAAATCAAGTAAAGACGACACATTAATTGAAACATTGGCAGAATCACCCAAGGTATTGAGGACAATATTCTGTTGTATTTTAAATGGGCGTGATAACACAGTCTATTTTTATTTACTTTGTTAGGATATATGCGTTTCTACGCAGTTTTGATTAGTAATAAGCATGGCAAAAAGTTGATATCTTTGACGAAACAGTTCGTATATGCTTAATGTCCACCAAGGGCTATTGTGCTCAACTATATTTCAGCTACTTTACTGTATCACTGCACCAGATTCCTAACATGTGGTATGGTAACAGTTGTAGCCCAAAACTAAATATTACAAGTAACGTAACAAGGTTCTATTGTGCTGCGTCTGCCGGCCAACTTGGATGGTTATAAACTTGATAAGTTGATAAAGGAAAATTTCGCCGCGCAACGAACTTGGTAAAGATTTTCCAAAAAGTGTTTTTTACG